>NC_050460.1:41994961-42328295 GCF_903995425.1 Onychomys torridus
TAGCCAGTGCAGACCTTGTTCTCCAAAAGTTTGCGTTGTGCATTTTGACTTCCTCAGCAGTTTCTTAGGCCTCCTGGCTCCAGCGTTTAAGGAAATGGGACAGGAACTGCGGGAGGAATTGACAAAGCATGTCATTGTCATACAGACACTCTGGGAAAGTCACTGAAGGACTGAGGACTGTGGTCTTTAACAGCAGCTGAACCCCAGGGAGAGGAGAAGCTGATTTCTTTCTTCCACAGTATAAACATACCCAAGTTTAACAAGAAATTACACAGCCATTCTAACAATCCAGGAAGCGTAACCCATCAACAGGAGCAAAAGACCTGGGCAGTAATCATCCCTGGTGTGCCCAGGTAGGACACCTGCGGTGGACAGCTCGTGGGCAATGCCTATCCCAAAGGAGTAGTTCAGACAACCAAAGTTTCCGTAGCTTGTTGCTAATATACCTGTCCTACACACACACACACACACACACACACACACACGAAGGGTGCACTTTATATTGAGGTGAAAAGACATATAAGGCAGCAACTCAAAGAAGTCAAAAGCATTAAACACCAGGCAGATATATAAACCAGTACAGGCTGAACACTGTGAATCTGTGATCTGTAATCCAAAATATTTCAAAATCTGAGATGTTTGGAATGTCAGTGTGACATTGTGAGTGGATAATTCCTTATGTGACCACCTGTGAATTGCAGTCAAGACACCAGTGCACAAAAAAATATCATACAAAATTCTCAGAGGGGCTATGTGTATAGGATGCATATGAAGCATAAATGTATTTGATGCTCAGGTCGTGCCTCCTCCGCTCTGTTGAGTGGCCAGTTCTGCTACACAGTCATGGTTTCTTGGACAGACTAAGAGAGCCCTGGCTGTCTAGAGTGGAGAGCGGCTGAGTGACATGGCTTCATTTGGGTTTTCTTTTCCCTCTGTTTCTCCTCAATTCTTCCACACTGATCGCATACCTTTTAGGAAGGCCGAACAAGACATTTACTGTGGAAGAATGCAGGTCACTTGTATTGCAGAATTCCTATTCTCTACATTTTACTGGTTAGAGCCCTCTGATGTTTGATGTGTTTCTCGGTCCTCTGTGTTTCATCCATGTAGAAAATACACAGAAGGTTCTAGGAAAGGGCACTACCATAACACTGTGAATGTTGAAGTCAGGACCCGTTTTATTCTTCTCAAATGTCCCTTTATGTTCTAGTAGACTTGTCGTATATTCATTCAAGAAGGATTGAGTTGCTTTCTGTTCTCAGAGAGTTGTATAATAAGATATATCAACCTTTTCATTGATTGCACTGAACTTTCAATGTAGATCCTTTTTAAATATATATTTAATGGGGTTATACATATCAAAGAGTAACTTCAGGGAGTTAGTTCTCTCCTTCCACCATGTGGGCCTTGGGTATCAAACTCATGTGGCCAGGTTTAATGACCGGCACCTTTAACCACTGGGCCATCCAACCCAAGAGTTAGATCCTTTTAAACTTACTTCAGCCCCTTGTTTTGTGATGGGGGAGGGGGGACGGGACAGAGCAAGTTGTACTCACAAGAAAGATTCTTGGAAAGATTTTCCTGTTTATTTTTATGATAGCATAACATTTATGCCTGCAAAACAGTTAACTGTCCAGATAACAATCTCGTTTCCATCAGTAACTTCAAAGAATGTACTTTGCCTCTAGTGTGACAATGAAAATGAACCAATACTTTAAGATGGGCCACTAAAGACCGTCTCCTCCCTTAAGTAATATTATCTTTATTCCTTTGAAAACAATTACATTTTCCGGTGGTCTCCATATACTCTAGCATTGAACTCTGCAGCACTGTGCTGTTTACTTCTTTGTGTTTATGACGGTGGGGAGTGAATGCAAGGCTTTCTGCATGCTGTGTTAGCATTCTATCACTGGGCCACACCCTCCCCCCGACTTTTTAATTACTGGGAAATGTACTCCATCCACCGAATAGTTACTGAGAGTGCAGTACACAAGCACCCTTCTCATTTACCTGGGAAGCTAGAGTAATGAATAAACGCTTTTCTTTTGAGAATCATGAGGGAAATTTCTGATACATCCAAATGAGATCTACTGGGAAACTGGCTTCATTTTCATTTGCTCATTAGCAAGAATGTTGATACAGCCAAAATAAAGTCGGCTTCTCCTGTGTGAGGCGAGATGGTGAAGAGTGAGGCGTAGGTTTCTAGAGTTTAAAATCTCTATCTTCAGTGGTTAGACTCCAGCCAGCCATTCCTGTCACAGCTTTGTCTTGTCATGACTTCACACATTCTATATACCCAGCAGATCTAAATCTGTGAGGTTTAGTTTTAGAGCTTTTAAAATAATCACAAAGCACCAACTACATAAAGCCCTCAAATTAAATTAAACAGTTATGAAATGAGCTGATGAATTTCAGAGCAAAAGGTGAATAAGAATGCTTCCACACTAAATATCAAAACCGCGTGTATACAGAGTAGCCAGAGTTAAATGTGAAGAGCATGAAAAGGAAAACAACATCACATGCTCCTTGAACAACCTCACCCCCTCTGTGAAGCTGATGTGCCACACCGTCCCTGGATATAAGTGCGTGACTCTGGGGGCCGCTTCAGACTGGGGGTGTGGAGTGGTTCTCGCTGTTGGAGTAAAACCGTTTCTCTCTGGGTGTGGTGGCCACGCCTTTAATCCCCGCACTCAAGAGGCAGAGGCAGGCAGATCTCTGTGAATTTACGGTCAGCCTGGTCTACAAAGTGAGTTCCAAGACAGCCAAGGCTAAACAGAGAAATCCTGTCTCGAAAAACCAAAAACACAAACCAAACAAAAACGTTTCTCACAGCCATTTGATGATACAGGTAATCAAAAGCGTGGAGTGGGGATGAAAGTTCCATGAAATGAAGGAGTTTGGGGCAGAGCACAGCACAGCACACCCTACGGCAAAGAGGACCTCTGTTTCCTTTCCACTGTATCAGCCTGGTTCGCTTTTCGTCTACACAGGAGAATACAGTGTGAATGGAAAAGCAGGTCTCACTGTGTGACGCAGGTGTCCTGGAGTCCACATTCCTCTAGGATGACTCTTCACCATTTTAAGGATAGTCTTGCCTATAAAGAGCACTTTTAGCTAGTGACACATAATTTTTATACTTGATCAGGTATTGTAAATATATTTGTGTGGTACTTCTTTCCTTCATATACCAACTGCATTCTGCACTTATTTACTTACTTACAGGGTTTCACTGTGTCTGCTTTTACGTTTAATCTCCTGCAGTGTCTCCTATAGTGCGGGCCAACTGCAGCCGACCCCCCAGTTCTTTATGGCCCGCGAACAGAGAACAGTCGATCCATTTTTAAAAGGACCTCAAGACTGAAAGGAACACATGACTATTTTATGACATTTAAGACCTTTATGCAATTCAGACTTCAGTGTTCATAAGAAGTTTTATGAGCATAGCACACTCATTCCTGTATGACAGTTTGGGAGCTGTAAGAGCACAGTGGAGTAGTTGTGACAGACCATAAGCATTTGGCCTATAAACCTGAAGTATTGATTTTATGTTCTCTCAGAAAGGAAAGCGTGCTAGCCTTTAGTATAGCGCGTTGTGTGGGAGTTAAACATGGGTTTCCTGAGTGTGTGTGTTTTCACAAAATTACTGACATATTCAGAAATCTAAGCACTTTCAAAACAATGCTAACTTTTGGAGATACTTAGAGCCCGATATGCTGTTATATAGAGAATAGCCAATATTTTTTTAAATTTGCTATAAAGATCAGGTCTCACTCTGTAGCCTAGATTTGATTTAGAGCAAAGTTTGTTTTGTTTTAAAGACCAAAAAAGTAAACATTTAAGGCTTCGCAGGCGAAAAGGCCGAGCAGTAAATGCTACTCTCACCTCTGGGGCTCGAAGGAAAAAGAAAAAAAGACAAAACAAAACACAGTGAGTTGGCTGGATGTGGCCTGAAGGCTGTCACTCGCCAAACTGCCCCTTCCGTGAACTTGTTAGGATTGAATGATGTGAGGACATGCAGGAGGAGTTCCTATTGAGATTAGATTTGCCTGCTGATAGGAAGGACCTCAAAGCCTTGGTGAACATGATTTAAGGAGAAAAGGGAGTGTGAGTTGAAGTCAGTTTGCAAGGTCTGTTAGGCTTATAGACATAACTGATGAGTCATAATTACTCAGATAAAAGTGTTGAGTTTAAAAGTTGACACAGTGGACATGGCAACCTGGATGGGGAAAAGCCCACATGGCCTCCAGCCTACACGAAGAACTATGAGCAGCTGAGGAGTGCTGGGAGCAGGAGAGGAGGTCCTCCCCAGGGAAGAGCACCAACTGTTGTCCAGTGCCAAAAGGTCAGCCCTGAAGACATACATACAGGTACCATTATACAGACTGAACAGATTATCTTGAGGAATGTATATGTATATACATCATATACATATTTGCATACAATAACAGTTAGTGAAAAAATCAGCCATGAATTTGAAGGAGAATGAGGAGGGGTATATGAGGGTTTGGAGGGAGGAAAGGAAGGGAAAAATGGGGTAATTAAATTATAATCTCGCCAGGTGGTGGTGGCAAACGCCTTTAATCCCAGCACTCAGGAGGCAGAGGCAGGTCAGCCTGGTCTACAGAGCAAGATCCAGGATAGGCACCAAAACACCACAGAGAAACCCTGTCTCAAAAAAACAAAAAACAGGGCTGGAGAGGTGGCTCAGAGGTTAAGAACACTGGCTGTTCTCCCAGAGGTCCTGAGTTCAATTCCCAGCAACCACATGGTGGCTCAAAACCATCTGTAATAAAATCTGGCTCCCTCTTCTGGCTTACAGGTATACATGCAAATAACACTGTATACATGATAAATAAATAAATCTTTAAAAAAACAACAAAACAAAAATTATAATCTCAAAAAGATTTTTTAATTTTTACAAGTATTGTTTAGATACAATATTGTTTAGCCATGTGGCCTAGATTTATTAAACATCATCATTTTTTCCTTTGTGTGTATTTATGTGTGTATGTGCACATATGAGAGCATATTTGTGTACACATAAGTGTGTGAGCATATTTGTGTGCACATGTGTGTGTGTGTGCATATAGTCAACTTTGCTCCATCCACCTTGCGTTTTACAGAGTCCCACACTATCCTGGAGCTGGAAGAGTTAGGCTTGCTGTTTCTCCCTGCCAGCTCTGAGATTGCAAGCCTGGGCCACCACATCTAACTTTATCATCATGTTTCTCATGAACTTTGAATGCCAGTTCAGAAGTATCAGACCCACACCCAAGGCGAAATAGCCAAGAGATATGCTGAAATCTGAAACTCTGATTATAAAAAGATAAACACTTAGTAAAGGCCAAGAAGTACATGACTAGAGAACGTGAAGGCTCCTAGAAGATAAGATAGATTATCATTCAAACTCTAAGGACAGACACACTGTAACGTTTAAGATTATGCTAAAACCTCTAGTATTCCAGATGTTTTATAAAAATTGGAAATCTTGAAATTTTCTATTTTACAATGAAGGTATCTTATGTGAACTCAGAAAAGACCTTGAAGTTTGTCACAGTTTACATGTTCTGAATTTATTACGTGCCTGCTTGTGGTAATCCACTTAAATAGTCTGGCCTTTGAGTACGCCGAAATGGGTAAACTGCTGAGCTTGTGTGTAAGCGCGCTGCCCCGTTGCTCTCCAGAATGCACATCTCAGTAGAGGTGCTGTGGTCACTGACAGCCGCTCTGTGTTCTCATGAACTGGCAGTTTCCATGCTAGCATGGCTTGGCCTCTGAAAGTTTGTTGTCCAAGCAGGTGGTAGAAGGAAAGATTTGAACTGGGGAAGATGTAATGCTTTGGAAGAGGGCGTGGACCATCACGTGGGCCGTTGCTTGTGTCCTCTTCAAGAGCTTGTCATTCATTAGCTTACATTTTGAGCTACCACCCCCCATTCTTATATTCTCCTCAGGTTTTCCTGACTGCTTTGTGGGTTGTTTGATATTTTTACTGTCTTTTATTTTAAGTGATCTTTCTGTGTCTTGACTATATTTAGTGATTGTCATGGGGATTGCACACTTCTCACCGTGTACCGAGAGAATGTGATTTTACCCTCCTTACCACTGCAAGCCCCTCCCACTCTGTACTGCGGTACGAACTTGGGAGAAGACAGTGCTGTAGCTCTCAGAGATATCGATTGGCTGGGGAACCGTTTTTTGCTGCTCTTTTATCCTCTAGTGCCCACTTTCCTCCGCTGGCTGCCGTGCCCTGTCTCTGAAGACTAGCATGACTTTTCCAGCAGGTCTCCTGTACTTGGAGTTGTGCTTTTCCTTCATCTTGCAATGTTTGTTTTGTCTTTATTCTTCTTGTTCGTTTGTTGTTGTTTATTTTTTCAAGTCAGGGTTTCTCTATGTAGCCCTGGCTGTCCTGGAACTCAGTCTGTAGATTAGACTGGCCTTGAACCCAGAGAGATCTGCCTGTCTCTGTCTCCTGAGTACTGTCTTTATTCTTTTTTTTATTTTTTGAAAGGTTTCTTTTACTTTATGTGCACTGGTATTTACCTGCATGCATGTCTGTGTGAGAGTGTCAGACCCCCTAGAACTGAAGTTTCATATAGATATTAGCTGCCTGGGAATTGAACCCAGGTCCTCTGGAAGAGCGGCCGGTGCTCTTAACTGCTGAGGCATCTCTCCAGCTCCCATTGTTTTTATTCTTTAAGGGTATTTTCACTAAAAAGGACACACAGGGTTGGAGTCCTTTCCTGTCAGCCCTTGAATCAGCTGCCTCAAAGTTTTTTCTTTGTCATTTTTTAGTAGATGTTTTTAATCTTTTTTTTAATTTAATGTATATGGGGGGGGGGGGCTTCTGACTATCTTAAATCTATAACAAAGTTGCTGAGGCAGATAGCGTGAGTCACAAGAGTTAAGGTCCATTTCTGAGAAATACGGATATTTTAGGCACAGGTTAGACTCGCCATCTAAGGACGTTAAGTGATAAAGTATGTAAGATGAGTACAAGGACATTGACCTTACACAAATGACTCAGAACTTCCAGGTCCTAATTCCCTCATCTGTGAAACTGAAATGATAACTAATTTATAGATCAGTAGAAAGTTAATGTTCATCAATAGATACATGAAGTAGATATGCAAACATGTCTGCATTGTGTCATTTAAAACAGGCATTTTCCTCTAATTACTACACAAATGCTGCTATTTTAGTTATAATGCGTGACGTATACTACAGAAGTGCATCCCACTTGTCCTTCTTTGTAAAGGGCCTTTGGCAGTCTGTAAACTGCACACTGCTCTCATGGCCTTTCTCTGTGTCACTGCTGCTGCAGTTAGTAAGCATGTATCTTCTTAGTTTATAAGTTAAGACATAATGATCCTTCCTTCCTAAGAGACCAGGAGCTTTTACTTCCTGGGAGCCTGTGAGGTGTCGGTGCTGTGACGTTCACAAACAGAAAGACAGACACTGAATGTAGATAGGTTCAGATTCATCCTGCTGAGAACTCTTTGTCAAGGTTCTTTTTTTTTTTTAGTAGTCTCATTCCCATTCTGGAAAAGGGGTAGCTTAAGATTTTCTGCACTATTCCCTCCCCGCTTGTGAATAGGAAATGGTCCTGCGATAATATTAATACCCTCGGGTTATGTCTGTTTTTCTGTAGTCTCCACTCGTGTGCGTGCGTGCGTGCGTGTGTGTGTGTGTGTGTGTGTGTGTGTGTGTGTGTGTGTGTGTGTGTGTAGATTATCTCATGTGTCCCATCCTGGCTTGAACAGGTGGGTAGCTGGGGAGGGCCATAAGCTCTGGGAATGGAAGCAGTGCCCATTACAGGTGTGTACCACCATGCTTGACTTCAGTGCTTTTATTATAGAAGTTTGTTCTGTCTTTTTGAATAATGCCATTTTTAATACTGTGATGGTTCAAATTAGAATTGTCAAATTTTCCTATCTTTTCTGACTGTCTGTTTGCTTTTTGTTTGTTTGTTGTAGTCAGTGGCCTTATTTGTTCAGGACAGGGTTCTAGAAGCCGAATTACGATTTCAGGAGAAAATGTAATTGTTGCTAAGATTCCGTCTCAGAGGGAGATGTAAGCAGCATCTTCCTCTCCTCCTTAGGTCCTGGTAACAAACCAAGGCACAATTCTGCTGGAATTCACTCAGAGTTTGAGTTTACGGGGCTTCCTTAGAGTGTAATTGAGGGATTACCTACAGAGGTATGGGTGCTCCTCCCCACCTAACAGGCCACACTGGAAAACCTTTCCCAGTAGGGATGAGGGCTTTCTCACAGCTGCATAGATGGAGCCCCTCTTTCCAGTCTCCCCTGGCCTGTATTCTCTAGTCCCTCCAGGAGGCCATAAGGCAGAGGTGCATAAGGCAGGTGGTAGGGCAAAGCTAGAGACTCAGGTGAATGCCTCCACCGCCTGCCACTCCATGAGGGGACATAGACAGTCAGCAAGCCCACCTGGGATGATCCCGTTGCTGGGAGTGCAACGGAACTCCCAGGGGGGTAGTTGTGAGGCTTGCAGGACACTCACTCACAAGGTAATCATTATTAGAAGCAGAGATGCAAAACAAAGCTTCTGGTGCTGGCCCCATGTTCGGGAGCTAGTGTGAGGACGTGTAGGTAGACCAGCACCTTTCACGCAAGTCAAGAGTTGATATTTGTCTGCCAGCACTGTCTGAAAATGGGGCAGAATAATCATTCCTGGGTGGCTTTGGATAGATATTGTAGCTAAGCCATCCAGTATATTTAATTGAATAATTTTAAAAAAACCGAGCAGGACGGTGGTCATGCACACCTTTAATCCGAGCGCTCGGGAGGCAGACGCAGGCGGATCTCTGTGAGTTCGAGGCCAGGCTGGTCTGTATAGCGAGTTCTAGGACAGCCAGGGCTATACAGAGGAAGCCTGTCTCAAAACAAACAAGCAGACAAAACCGAGAGCTGTCGTGTGTTTCTGGTGAGCTATGAGCAGAGGCTAATTATTTTTTCCTCTCTTTTTCAGACTTGGGCCTGGATCAGTATATAATAAAGCGATTTGACGGAAAGGTGAGCATCCTGGCACTCAGGTGTCCTATTTTCATCAAATCATGTGTGGCAGATCCGCGAATAGCTCTTCAGCTGCTGAGAAGAGCGTGTTTAGGTTCCAGGGCCTGCGTCTCCAGGAGCGCCTACACAGAGAATCAAGCTGGGTTTTTTTGCTAGGTTTGTTTGTTGTTTTAATGCCTTTCCATGTAAGGTAACTCATGGTTTGTCTACTCCATATATTAAGGCTGAATTCAGTGTTTGCTGACTTTTGAATAGTAGCACAAAAGTCATCACGAAGATGAATGAGCTTCCCAGTATTACATTCACATTTCATACGATCATCTACCTGATTGAACCTTCTGACAGTTTATAGCACTAATCCTAACTGTAAAACCATAAAAATCTCTATGGTGCTTTATTGTAACAGTTATAAAGAAGTCTCCTGATATGCGTGTGTTTACATTGTACTTTCAATTCTTTACTTTGTACCTGATGGAGAAATCACATTATACCACATCATTCTTAGGCATTGAAAGGGAAACCTTCAATTTTATTATCTCATAAAGCGGCCAGCTAAACATGATTTTCCCTTTCAGGATAAATTCTTCAAAAGGAGAAAAGAAAAGTTTACACAGGGTCGGAATGAAAGTAAAGGGTCAGTTTTTAAAGTATTTTTTAATTAAAATATAATGATATCATTTTCCTTCTTCCTTTCCTCCCTCCAGACCCTCCCATGTACCAGGCCTCTTCCTTTGTTATTGTTACATGTATGTGTGAATGCATAGATATATAAATACAACCTGCAGAATCTGTTTAGAATTGCTTGTATGTAGATGATTTCAGGGCTGACACTTGGAAATGGATAACCAATTAAGGGGCTCACCCTTGTAGGACAACTGAATCTTCCTCTCTAGTTCTTTGTCTAGGGGTAGAAACCGTGAGAGTTCTTCATGTCCGTTGGCGTGGTCAATGTTGAGGTCTTGTTTATGCAGCCATAGAGTGGAGGTGCCGTGGGTGTAGCAACTTCCCTGTTGTTTCCAGGAGACACAGCCTCACGGTGGACTTCCTGTTCTCCTGACTCTCAGCAGTCTCTCTGCCCCTCTTCCGTACTGTCCCCTGAGCCTTTTGCAGGAGTGGCAGATGCACCCCCGGGCCCAGATCCCCTGGGTCCAGATCCTCCACAGCCAGTTGTCCCTGCATCCCATCAGTTGTCTTCTGTAAGGGTCTGACCCGGGGTGCGAGCCACACTTACCTGTGCGTGCAAAGATGAGTATGGGAGTTGAGTTTATGGTTCCAGGGAACAGGTTCTGAAAGAGGAAATATTCTGGAGGAATTTGCTTTGCTCTTTAAATAGACACTCTCTCTCTGTCTCTGTGTCAGTGTGTGTGTCTGTCTGTGTCTGTGTGTGTATATGTCCCTGTCTGTGTGTGTCTGTGTATGTCTGTCATTGTCTGTGTCTGTCTGTCAGTGTCTGTGTGTGTCTGTGTCTGCCTGTGTCTGTTTCAACTTGGAAGATATCTTGTATGAAGTATTTAGAGAATGCCATCTTAGCTTCTTTAAAGAAACAAAACAAACAAAAAACAAACAAAAAAACTGTAGCATTTAACAAAGTCCATCATTTGACCACTAACAAACATTAGCTTATTTGATTGCTTTCTTATTGAATTGTATGTCATAAAAACCAGGACAAATATGAAACAGTAATTTCCTTGGGGTGCCTTTTAATTTTTATATAAATTTTATAGACCCCTTTCCATGTGGATCAGAAAAGAATGGTCCATTTGATACTGACAAAATAGCTGGGTAGTTTTACTGTTATGTTTAATTAACTGGACAGCTCTGATAAGAAGGGAATGAGATGTTCCTACTTCAGTTGATCGGCAGTGAAACTGAATTTGATTAAGCAGACTTTGCATTTTGGTGGGAGTCTTTTTCCAGAGTCCTTTCCTCCCTTGTTAGTGAGAACTAGCTCTTTAAGAACACCAGCTTTTGTCTTGGGAGGAAAATCACAGAGCGCATCAGCCTCACTTTTATCCCTGTTACTTTCAAAGCTGTCTACTAGAGGACTTGAGTAAAGAATGCTGACATCCATAGCTGATGCACGGAGGAGCATGTTTTATAGACAAGGGATATTTTCAGTATCCAGACTGAGATGAAAAGTTTTGAAAGTTTCAAATCTTGGATGACTTCAGATTTTCTCTGATGAAATATTTCAAAAATCGAAAAAACCTATCACAGTGTTGGATATCTAACACAAGTTCACCAACAGCTGAGATATACTCAGCCCTTTCAAGTCTTTTTATAAGTAGCTTGTCTCAGTGGCTAAGAGTGCTAATTAAATAACTAATCATTTATCAGTACGATTAGAAATATGATAAAATAGCATATAGAAATATGTCATAGATTTTTTTTTAAATGCATCCCTTGGTTGTTTTTGGTTTTGGTTTGGTTTTTTGGTTTTTTTCAAGACAAGGTTTCTCTGTATAGCTTTGGTGCCTGTCCTGGAACTCACTCTATAGACCAGGCTGGCCTCGAACTCACAGAGATCCACCCACCTCTGCCTCTGGAGTGCTGGGATTAAAGGCGTGTGCTACCACCGCCCGGCTAAATGTGCCCCTTCTGATATGCATATAGTCCCCTAAGATTTGCTAATGTAGTCATTTCATGTCCCATACATTATTTTTTAATAAAAAATACTTAATTTTCATTTGGTGTTTTTAGCATCTAGTAATTGGCCTATAAAACAAAGCATGTATCTCCACGTGGAGCCTTGTTTTACAGTGGTGTCAGGTATCTAATTTTAGTTGCTGTCTTGTCTTTGCTTATTTCACGTGGTTTATATTTTTTTCCCATTTTATCTTACTCCTTTTTCTTAGCAATGTAAATATAGAAGTTGTACTCTGTATTTTCTATTCCTGTGACATGTGGTAAGCAGCTCTCTTGGAATCAGACACCTCCACATTTTCTCCAGACATCAAAGTGGAGAACTGCGTGGTGTAGATGTGACTATTTCCTGAGCAGGGATGCAGGGATGCTGACTCCGAGCTTTGGTGTCACCCTGGACTTCTCTTCCAAACATGATTAAGTTTTTACCCTGTTTTCAAGCACCACCACACAGGTTCCCATTGAACCAGACTGTACATCACCATCCCATGTCTCATTCCTCTCCCCTCCCTGTCTTTCCAGCCCTCCCTCTCTCCCTCATCTCCTTTCCTACCTGTCAGTCAGTCCGTCTTTCTTGTTTATGATGGGGATTGAACCCAGAGCCTCCTCCATATGCTCTACCACTAAACAGCGACCTCAGCCCCAAAAGTTCTTTAAAATTATTATATTTGCTATAGTTAGGTTTTCTGTTGCTGTGAAGAGACGCCATGACCACGGCAACTCTTATAAAGGAAAACATTCTATTGGAGCTGGCTTCCAGTTCAGAGGGTTAGTCCATTATCAACATGGCAGAAAGCATGGTGGCGTGCAGGCAGACATGGCGCTGGAAAAGCAGATGAGAGTTCTACATCTGGATCTGAAGGCAACAGGAAGTGGCAGTGACACACTGACCTCAAAGCCCACTCCCTAGTGACACACTTCCTCCCACAAAGCCACACCCACTCCAGCAAAGCCACACCTCCTAATAGTGCCACTGCCTATGAGCCTATGGGGGCCATTTTCTTTCAAACTACTACAATATGTCAATGGATTCTCTCCCACTCTGTGGGCTTCCTCTTCACTCTTTGATTATTTCCTCAGCTGTACAGAAGAGTCTTAGGAGGTTCCACTTGTCAGTTGTTGACCTTGATATTCTCACCCTCCTACCTTTGGAAATTTAAAATCAATCAAGCCCAAATTTTGTTGATATATGTGTTCAGGTCTTAGTGATGCTGAATACAGATAAAATAGGCAGAATTTTAATGTTTTGCTTCTGATTTGTATTTTTGTTTACCCACCAATGCTGTCTTTAATAATAGGATGTATTACTTATATTTTTCTTTTACAATAGGGAAACTTTAGGAAAAAAAGAAAAGCCAGATTCCAAACAGTGACTGAGATTGAATGGCCAGCTTCTTGAAGGCAGAAGCTCCCACGGATACTTCAGTTAGATGTTATCGGAGTAGAAATAAAAAGTGAGGACGTGGCTGCTCCATGGTGTGATGGAGGAGGCCTATTGCAGATATGAGGGAGAGCATAGACAGAGGCAGCTGGAAGGTTCCAGCTGAACCGGGCCATGGGGTAGAGGAGGCTGAGAGAAAGTGAAACAGGAGCGAAGGAGCAAAGAGAGGACCTGGGAACCAGGAGAACCAAGAGGTCAAGAGAAGAGCCACGAGGGAGCCAGGAGACCGTGAGGAGGTCTAGCCCAACGGCGGGGCTTTCCAGGAAAAGAGAAGCTGGGGAAGGAAGCAAAGCTCAGGGCTGCAGAGTTTAGGGTAGGGGTGAGGTATGCCAGCTGGATGACTCTGTGACAGGTACTTGTGAGTAGGGCCTGGGGGACACTGGTGGCCAGTGGCCGCTTTGATACATCAAGCAGGCACCTCAGTTAGCCATTTGTCCTGAGTTTCTTTGAGACCTAAGAGTGTGATGACCTGGTGCTTTATAAAAACCCCATTAACATAATCACTGACTGGTTGTCAGTGGTGTATTTTTCTAGTTGAAAATGAAATCTCTAAATAAAAATCTTTGGGTCAAGAGTAGCCTTATATATGTCTTTAATCCCAAGATGCAGGAGGCAGAGGCAGGTGGTTCGTTCGGAGTTCCAGGCCACCCTGGTCTACGTAGTGAGTTCCAGGCCAGCAAAGACTACATAATGAGACTCTGTCTCAAAAAACGGAAAAAGCAGAAGGAAAAAGAAAGGAAGAAGGAAAAAGAAAAGGTCGTGGTCGGATCTCTGCCTGGTTTTTGTATGTCGGGCACTAAAAGTGCTGATACATAAGTACTCATTTCATCTGGGCCATCGCTTGCTTAGGCAGTGCATTTTACACTTTATAAGTTAAGAAAAGAGGATAGACAAGCTAGATCACTGGACAAGTCACACAGCAGGGTGCAGTCAAGCCAACCTGAGTGCATTATCCCACTTTCCATGTACCTAAGGTATTGTAGGATGTAACCCATTCGTAAATAGTGTGAATCCCAAAGACGTGAGGAGAAAGACCAACTCAAATCACCGTGACAAAATTAATTAAAGCAAGCAATTAATTAAAACAAACTTTCTTATTCATGTACATGGACTGCCTCCTCCTGAAGCGTGGTTCAAGAGGTCAGCCTTGGACATGAGGAAGACAAGGTTTTTATAACTCGGCATAGGGGTTTCCCGAAGCAGGATTCGGTGGGCAGAATAGGTGGGGAGGGGGGGCGTGTTACAGAGGCAGAAGTGACCACAGCAACCTTTTGAGACGAAGGTGTTGCAAGGTGGCCCTGAAGTAGTCCTAACAAGCTCTCACAACAAGTGGCCTAAACGATCTCTTAAAACAAAGGCACGGTTGTCGGTTGCCGTGTCCCGCAGCAGGCAGTACCGTGAGCCATTTGTAGTTAATGTTACAGGTGGGGCACAGCCCAGTCCTTGAGAAACAGATTTAATCATAAACAGGAGAGAGCCCAGTTTGTCTTTGCTATACGATGGCTGTCAAGCCTAAGATGGAGGGAGGCTGGCTCATCAAGAGGATTTTTTTCTCATTGAATGTTCTTGCCCTACTACTGTTTGTAAAAAGGAGCAACAGCCACCAACACCCCCACCCTCTACCCTGCTTCCCACCCCACCCCTTCCCACCCGCACCCCTTCATACCCCACCCCTGGCCCATGTTTCTTTCACCCTCTGTTGGGTGGGTGGTGTTCTGCCCTTTTGTTGGTGATGATGGGTTTTGGTTTGGTGGGTTTGGATTTGAGGTTTGGGTGTGTTGAGTTTTGAGACAGAGTCTCAAAGGATTGCCCAGTCTGATCTTGAATCTATGTGTTTAAGCTACTCTGCCTCTACCTCCCAGATAAAGTACAGTTGGAAACCAATAATAAATGAAAAAAAAAAAACAAAAAACATTTCATTTGAAGAAAGAAAATATGAGGTATACAAATTTAATAGCTGGACTTAGAAACTTGAATCAAGTTTACTGTTCTGTGTCCCTCATGTTATCGTATGATCAGTTGGCATTTTGGAAAGTACTGTCTTTTTATTGATCCTGTCCCTCTTGAAGTGATCAGTGTAGTGTGTATTTGAGACACTGGCTCTCTGCTGACTGGGGTCAGGCCATTTGAGTAAAATGTTGTTTCTGTTATGAACAAAACCAGGAGTTTTTTTCTTCCCAGTAATGATTCACTCTGTGTCAGATGGAGCACCATTTGGAAAGCGCTGGTTATGATAACCTTTTTTATGAACCAGAAGTTCAGAGTGTAATTAAACTGTTATAGGAAACTCAGGTGCTGCATCAACATTTCCAAAATCCTTTGGGCTGGCAGCACAGCTCTGTGGTAGAACATGTGCTTCAGCATAGGTGTGGCTCTGAGTTCAGTCCCTCACACAAAAGGGGGAAAAAGTTAATTCTTTGACCCTCACTAAAATTTTCTGTTTTATTTCCCCATCTTTCCTACTCACAGGTTTTAAAATCACTTTCAAAATCCCTTTTCATTTTTTTCTTACAAATTAACTTCAGTTATTTTTCCACACAGTATCACTAAAATAATAATAATAATAATAATAATAATAATAATAGAAATAATAATAATAAATCTAGCTTTGCCATGTGAACTCTTCATTTTCTAAGGGGTTTATTTCCATGACCTCTGTGCCTGCATTGGCTAGCCATGTGGAAGTGGTCAGTAGATGTTATAAAGCATGCTGAACTGGGGTGAAAAATGCAGTCCATTAATTGTACGTCACAGTGTAACATGGTGTGTAGCCGAGCAAGAGTGTCAACTTCAAATGATGACGCCATCCTTCAGATATGGGCTCTGCAGCACAGCTGATGGGTAAAAACACTGTTAGCTTTTTGTCTCTTACCTTATCAGAGAGTTGGGACAGTAAGTGAAGCGGCTTGCATGCTTGTAGCTGTTTCGCAAGGCTATGAGCACGTTTCCTTTATGGAAGGGCTACCTGCTAATGTGTGCATTATCTTTCTGGGTTTTAGCAGCACCATACCCTGTACATAATTGTTCTCAGTTCAGTCGTCTGGAAAAGTCTTCTGTGCCGTCTTTGCCTGGGTTGTTTTATATAGGTCCTCCATTTACCCAAGGGGGACCTGTGCTCTGTGTTCGCAGGAATTCCTTCCCCTCTGCTGAAGAATCCTTTGGGCCTCAGCCTCATCAGTCCCTACTGCAAGTTTGTCAATCACTTGTAGCCCCTGTTTTTCACCCAAGAACTTTTGCAATGATACTGAGCTTGGTTTGAAAGTGATAGTAAGTTTGGGTCAAATTTTATTTCACAGCCAATGAAGTTTACTTACGTAAAAAAGCTTTTTTTAAACCACTTGATGTTTGGAGTGGAACTCAGCTAAATTAACTAACCTGCACTACTCCCCAACATGGCAGCCGACATGATGGGTCTTCATTACACAAGGACAGCCCTGATTCAGTGGAACATAACAGAGGGTCCACATTCCATTCTGAACCACTCCAGTGAACAGTTCCTGATCCTCTGAACTCATCCAGATCTGGTTGTCTGTGTGTGAGTATGAATGGCAAAGCAAGCAATTTGCCATGAGGTTGAAAAACACGTATCTCTAATACTGTGAGGCATGGTAATAGGAAACCTTCAATCCAGAAATGCCTTGACTGATCCAGGGAAGACATGGAGCCTTTGCACGCCTTTAAAAACGTGATGATTCATGTTTTCTCTCTGTAGAGTGTGACGCCATCCTGGAGCTGGGTGGTGTGGTGCTGGGAGGTCATGTTGTAGATCCTTGTTTAATGTGCCTAATGGATAACGTCTAGACATTTGCCTATGTGCTTCAGCCTTCTATTTCCAGGTTGTCGGTGATCATTTCTGCAGGTTGTTCCTTCATACGTTGTGTTTTGTGATCTATATATGTTTGATTTTGGGGGGTTTGTTCCTGTAATCAATGTCAATTTGTTTTCTCTTTTTCTCATCTTCTGATCAGGATTTCTGGCAGGTACTGACTCAGCAGCATGTGCTTTCAATTAATCACTGCTCTGGAATCCATATTAATGCTTCAAAGGCAAAGGTTCAGTGCATGCCCCTGTCCTTCCCCCTCCCCTTCCCAGAACGGTTCGTCCCTGTCACTTTAAATTTCCTGCTTCATCTCTAATATGACAATTCGAACACTGCACAGTCCTTGAGAATGGAGGACCCGGCATAATTCAAAAGGAAGTTTTCTCAGTAGCTGTTGACACAGAAGGACGAGAAGCCTAGCTGTAGTCTTTGTACTACAGCTGATTGTAATAACTGATCATTTAAATGTTAGGGTTGCTTGGGTTCTTTTGTTCCTAATCTAGCATAGAAATGAAGGGCAGTTTAAAGGAATAGATTTACTTTTTCTTTTACATTTCCTAATAAATGCAAACAAGCAGTTGCTTGTTGTTCCTTGCTCAATAAAGTAAACGGCTTAAGAGGACATTGGTGGCATATTTAGATTTGTTATCTTGCCCTTTTGAATGAGGCAATGACTGTCTGTAACTTGGGAAAATAATCGAACACATGGGAAGAATATACAGGTGTAGAGATTCCAAGGACACTCAGAACAAGTACTTTTTAAACTGACCTCCAGATGCTTTCACTCTTTAGCTATAGGGTATACATTTTTAAATTTTATTCACTTAAAACTACTCTTGCATTTTTTGATAATTAGTTGTAGTAAACATATAAATTCAACTTAAGTAGTAGCATCACTTGATTTGGAATAACTGGTGCTATAATTAGTGAAGACCACAGGGCACTCTTTACAGTGCCTTTTCCCCTCTGCTCCTATGTTAAAATGGGGTGTATTTCAGTAGTTCTCCAAACCATTCACCCTGTTATTGGTGGAATACACTATCTTTCATAGATAACTGTGGCATTCACAGTATTCTGAACCAAACAAATACTTCAAATTTCATCAAAATAATTAATTGATAAGCCCATTTCAATGCTTCAGATCCTGGGGGGTTTGTTTCAGAATAACTAGGGTACAAACAAGTGCTAGCCAAAGGAAAACAGGGCTAAGCTTCTTCATGGTAGAGTGCCTGCCTCCCATGAACAAGCCCTGGATTTGGGCCTTAGCACTCCAAACCTTTTAGAAAGAAAAGAGGGTTGATTGATGGTCAATCACATGAGAATGTCTTGCCCATGACTCTCACTGTGGCAGGACAAATGGTTGGGGACAGCTCAGAGTCCCTCACTCTTCATGTATAACCACGTGTTTTTAAAAAGACTTGTCTTCCAGAGAGATCCTTACATCGAGGAGTAAGGAGAAAAGATGAGAATTACTAAGTGCTAGGCAGCCCTGGAATGTACAGCCCCGAGCACTCACCCACTGTAGGTAGTGAGCACCAGTCATTTCGGCTTTCAGTACTCCAAGTACTGTTCTGGTTGAGTGGAGAGTGGAAATAAACCATTATCCCCTTGCTTCAGGAGGACATATACTGAAATCGGAATGATGCAGAGATTAACACCATGGCCTCTGCAAGGAAGGCACACACATTTTGAAGCTGTCTGCATTTTTCTATCATCCATATTTTCCCGAACCTTTTATGGGTTTCTGGAATCAGTAAATAGAAACTGTTTTGTTTAAAATTAAAATTTGAGATGTTAAATATTTTTAAATCAGCTTTTACTGCATCCTTCAGAATACCTTGTTAATTTATATTAAACATAAGTTTTCTTTTATAGATGGTGAGGGAATTGTTCATATTAGTTTCTAGAAACAACGCTTGTTTTGATGATACCATTCCGTGTCTTTTAAGCTCCCCAAGCAAGCAGCAGTCACTTCATTAGAGAAGGTGGACCCTTGCTTATCTCTTTGCAGGATCTGTTCTTTGCATGCTGTTCCTACTGCCTATGGAGAGGCTGGCCCCAGAGGCCTGCTAGCATAGTGCACTATTCTTCAGGCCAACTTCTTAATGACGTCAGACACTCACTCACTGTATTGACGTGGAGTAACCTGGTCTCTTTCCAGTCTCTCGAGTTCCACCACTGCGAAACTCTGGGGATTTAACACATTTTGGTTATTCAGGTTGACAAAAGAAAGATAATGTAATCATTAAGTGCCCCCCAAAAAGAGGTCATTTATTTGCTTGCCTCAAATATTCAGATTCCTATTAATACATTTTTAGATGCATTTTTATTTTAGGTTATGTTGTGTTTGAATTTGAGATCAACCGAACCCATTTGATGTTCCATTGTTTATTTGAAGCATAAACATAACTGGCCATTACATTTCTGACGACACCTCATTTGGCTTTTTCATCCTAGAACAATGTTTGTAGTTCACTCTGGCATGAAGGACTTGGTCCTAGCCTGTCCTTTTCCATATTACTTAAGTCCTACCATGTTTGAAGACCACAGTTACACGATTCTAGGAGAGCTACTCAAAACAAGCCTCTGCTATTTATAGACACGGTTCTCACCTTGTTCTGAACCTCTGCTGATGCCCTGTGGTCATAGAGAAGCTAGTTCTTTGACAATAGAAAGCTGTAAGCATATAGAAGAGCCTTTTATTTTTGAAGTGATGCACATTTTGATGATGAATGAAGTACACACCTGACTAAGTAAAGGCATACTTAATCACTGGCTCAGATTCCCCTCAGATTAGCTGGGACAAGCTAAGCCCCAAAGTTAATGCTCCACAGCAGTGAGTGAGGTTTTCCTTCCTTCAGAAGGGCCCAGTCCTCAGGAACATTTTCAGAAATTGTAAACACCTGTGTGCCCCTGTGCTGTTCACAGCATATGAAGTGCAGTAGTTCCTAGCGTGGGCTGTGGAGTTAGAGTCCAGTCGGTCCAGTCAACTTGGGCCCTTAGTTAACTTGTCTAAACCTGAGTCGTCTTAGAAGCTATCCCAAGCTGAGATTACGGGTGTGACCCAGCATGCCCCAGGTATGCAGCTTCTGCACTGCTTTGGATTGTGAGCACTCCCATCTGAGCTAGGTTCCCAGCCCCATAATTCTTATAAACTCTTGGCACACCTTTAAGGGTCAGTGGTGTTCCATGGATATCTTTTAATGTTTGGTATCAAATTTGTTACTGAAATTCTTTCGCACAGGGCTTCCTGAGAGATAGTAGCTGTCACAGTCAAGAGTGTGAGCAGTGATTCTTGTAATGGACCTTTTATTTTTCCTCATGATACATATTTTCCTTGCTGTATTTTTCCAAATGAGAAAGGATGAAATTACTATGTTGACTTTTAATTTTACATTATGTGTATGCATGAGGTTGTTTTACACAAAGTGACGACAACCAAGATGCTGAGCTCAGGACTGTTGGGGGCAGGGATTGTTTTCTAGGGAGTTTGTGTTTAGCACTAATTTATTTGTGTGACCAAAGTTCAGGTTTAAATTCTTAGATTTGGGTAGCAGAATATCAATAACAATCAAATATAATTTGCCCCACTAAAGCTGATGTAAAGGAGTATACAGTCATACAGCGTCAAAATATATGATTTTCTTCCCCTTAGAGTTTTGATGATACTTCAGCAGATACTGAGGATTCAAATAAATCACTTCAATAAAGTTCTGTCCTTCACTTGAAGTTAATTCCATTCCAGCAGATTTATTTGACTTGTTACTACTGCTTTTAATCATATCATCTGCCGCTGCTGTATTTTAAGCATCTTCATGATGACATTTTCTTTGAGGCTAATGAAATAAGGAGAACATTTCATTCTGGGTAGTTGGGTTGCTCTCAGAGCTCAGGTGGTCAGAATTGGGACTGAAAAGAGAATTGCTTTCTGCAGATGGCATGTACATCATCTCAAGCACCCCTGCCTCAGTTCGTTGCACACTAATTTATGTTGCCTGCAATGCAAAAGACCTTTGAGAAGCTTGGAAGAAAATCTGAGTCAGAGAAGGGGGAAATCGTAAACTGCACTGAGTTGAAAACATTTCAACTTAATTTTTATTTGGCATGTACCAAATCCGACATTTCTGCACAATTGCTTATGGACCAAATCAAGAGGGCATATTTTAGCTGTGCAACAACTTCTGTTTGATTGAGAATAATGAGACTGTTTAAGACTAACGTTTTTCCAAGGCTTTGGCAGCTAGCTGTCTGTGCACCAAGGAGATAATGAAGTGTGAGATTCGCTGCATGAGAAAATCGCTGAATCTTCTCTAACACCCCCTCTCCCCACCGTAACTCCAGGGAGTGATGCTGTTTGCCATTTGGAAACAATAAGCCAAAATCAAGTTTTCTGGAAGCAGTATATCACTGTCATTAATTTTTTAAAGTACAACCACAAATATTACTAGAGGGATTTGAAATCTTTTTTCAGCAGTATGGAGAAATACTGATTCTCCTTTGTTTCTTTTTCACAGTACTGGTGATTGTGCCCAGGGCTTTGCACATGCAGACCAGATGCTTGGCCACTAAGCAACAAATTTTGCCTTTAAAAAAAATGTTTTTTTCAAGACTGGGTCTCACTATGTAGCTCTGGCTGTCCCAAGACTCACTATGTCTAGCCCATATTGGCCTGGAACTCACAGAGATCTATCCACCTGCCTCTGCCTCCCAAGTGCTGGGATTAAAGATGTGTGACACTTTTTAAATGTTATTTTGAGGTAGGGTCTTACTAAGTTGTTCAGTTGGTCAACTCATAATCTGCCTGTCTCAACCTCAGTAGCTGAGATTACAGGCTCGTACCATCACAGCTGGCGAGAAACACTGATAATAAAATAATCCTTAATAAGTGTCAATATTAAAGTAATCCAAAAACTTGAGGTTCATGAAAGTTGGCATCTTAATCTAAGTAGCAGTGCTATGCCCCCCCTTTTTCCTGTATACCACAGATATGTTTAGTTTATAGGTTGCTACATGAGCATTTAGTTTGTGGGTCTGTTGATTTCCAGGAGCTCCTTTTGTTTTGAACTCTAGAACTTGAAAAGTGGATGTGGAGTAGGAAGAATGATGAGATTAAATAGGCTCCATCTAATTGAGTCGTGAAAGGGAAAATCACCTCCTCTATTTTGATCAACCCTGTAACTAACTGGTTGGGAGTCACCACACACTGAATGCTAACACGTTAGAATCCTGGCTGGAAACCCAGCCTCAGGGCCCTTGATGGTCCGTGCACCGTTAGCCATAGACTGGTGAGTCCGTGAGACTAGTTGGAAGCCAAAGGGCAGGCAGGCACTTGAACACACAGCCATTCAACCCAGTAAAATTTGGGGGGCTTTTTAATTCACTGTGAAGTGTGGTAATCACATGTATGGAAACAGTTACTCGTAAGAGCACTGGCTGCGCTTCTAGGGGGCCCAGGTTCAATTCCCAGCACCCACATGGCAGCTCACAACTGTCTGTAACTCCAGTTCCAGGGTACTCAACTCTATCTCAAAATCAAAAGTAAAAGGTCTGGGAGCTCCACTCAGTTAGAGTACTTGCTCCATACATACAAAGCTGAGTTCAAGCCCCCAGTAACCACACTCAGACATGTAAATCGGGGATCTAAGGATGTAGCACAGGTGTAGAAATCTTGCCTGGTAAGCCTGAAGCCCTGGTTTTCTATTTTAAAAAAAAAAGTCAGAGCGTGATACCATAGTACAAGTGAAACCACACCAGCCCCTTCATGGAGGGTAGGGTTCTTCGTTATTTAAGGTCGATAACTTCAGTGTCTTAGTGATATCACACCTGTAGCTCTGTTCTATGTGTTGAAGTAAGGCTAGGTTCTAAGAGAATACTAAAAGTTATATTTTGTTCATATATGACAGTGAGCTTTGAAGTATGCTGCAAAATTTTGTCATCCAAAAGGGGACATTGATCACTAAGTTGAAGGGAAGGATGCTCTAAGTTGACCTGCATTCTGCCTCACACTTTAATTTCATAAGTTGAAGTGGTTAGAGAAGAAATTGGTAGGTAACACCTGAGCTATATAATGTGGCCTGATACTTCATAAGGTGCCTGTGATTGCAATTCTCTTTTTAAAATACACTTAGTAATTTTCACCATACGCTGAAGTAGCTGAAACCCTCCCTTGGGGACCTTAAGATGAATGGCATTTCTTCCAGATGCTCACTGCGTTGAAACTGTAATAAACCTAATCTTATAGCATATGCTCTGGGAAGATAGTTGAAGCAACTTTGAAATATTTCTTTGCACTTTTAAGCACAGCTTTGATTTATTTCTTACCGTTTGTGTATTATCTTTGCTATTTATATTGATTTCTTACATTGAATTAATGCGTGTTCTTTGGATTTTGTTAGAAAAATTACATTTTGAAGAGAAAATGATAAGGAACATTGTGTTTTCCTTTAAAAAAAAAAAATGTGCCTCCCTTTAGCTCTGTGAGCAAACAGAGGATGTTTGCTTAGGGCAAAAAAAATGGCTTAAAATTTAGTCCAGCATTAAACATTACCTAAAAGATGAAGCAAGGGAACATTGTACCTGCATTTTCCAGTTGCAGGATTGAACATTAATGGGACCTTTGGAGTCAGAGACACCAACCAGCACCCTCTCTGTACTGTCAGCCTTTCAGTTCCTTCAATTGTTCATTTCCATTTTTACTGTACTTCAGGCTTTTACACTTCCAATTGCAAACTCGTATCTCTGTTCTTCATAGCTTCCTTATATGTGTATATATATATATATATATATATATATATATATATATGTATATATATATGTCACGGACAAATGATTTGAGGATATCATCTATATTAGAATTGGATATTTTTAAAAAGCCAGCTAAGATCTCCAGAGTCCTGGGAGTGGATGAAGAGAACTTGCTCCCACAAGTTCCCTTCTGACTCCGGATGTACACAACAGCACGTGCACATCCCTACACACATACACATTAACTACGTAAATGTAAAATATACACCATGGCACATGCACATCCCTACACACATACACATTAAGTAAACAAATGTACAATGAAGCTGGACTGCCTATCTCACTTTACAGGTTAAAAACTCAAAATGAATCAGAAAGTTTTAAAAAGGAGTTAATGCTTTCAAACTAGAAAGTAGAAGTAGCTCCGTGACCTTGGCTTCAGTGATGGAGTATTAACTACAACATGAGATAAAAGAGGGAAAAAAATAGGTGAACTGAAGTTCACCGCAGAACCTTAGGTGACTCACAGAATGTTATCAGGACAGTGAAAACGAGCATGAAGAAGGAGTGAAAATATTTTCAGAGTATATAAATGGTAAGGTCATAGCATCCAAGAGGTGTCAAACTGTTCTTAAAAATCATCAGAGCAAAGCCAGCCGAAAAATGGCACAGGCCTTGGATAGACATTCAGATGGCCTGTGCCATCTCAGGTCATGAGGCATGTGGCAGCAAGCTAGGCACAAAGAAAGATGCACATCAAAATTTAATGAAGCCAAGTGTCAGGACTTGTAATCTGAGCACTTGGGAGACAGAGATAGAACCACTTCAAGCTTGAGTCCCAAAGCATCCAGGGCTAAACAGCGAAACCCTGTCTGGAAGAGAAAAAGAAAACATTACAGTGAGGTACCATTGTACGTCCATGAGGACAGCAGCAAGGTGTGTAGAAATGGATCCTCTGTTCCTGGGGGTGGGGTGTGTGCTGAATCACTGAAGGAAATGGTTTGGCTGTCCCTCAAGACTTAAAGACAATTACTAAGTAATAGGAGAGTTCTACTCTTAGGTGTGTGTTGAGAAAAGCCCAACTACTCTCTCTGACAGTTGTTGGTGATTGCATACAGCAGCCAAAAGGCAGACATCATCTGAGCGCCCTGCCTGTGGATGTGTACACCAATCCTGCTATATACACACAGTACAACGATTTGGGTAATAGAAAGTAATTACTGATCCACGCTATTTGGATGAACCTAGCGAACATTTAATGGTAGAAGTCAGGCACAACAATATTCATATGATGTATGGTTAAATAGTTGAAATGGTAACTTTATGGAAATGCCATCACAATAATATGTACTAAACCTTCAAGGGAAAACTGTTCCAGATAAAGGAACCTAAAGAAACTTGGCAAAATGATGCATTTTTATTCTGACGTCTGGACTGGGAAGAAGGGGCATGGGTGTAGAGGAAATGGTTGGGATAGCTGTCTAAGTGGGAAAGTGGACAGGATGCAGGTTGACAAGATGACTTGAGTTTGAGCCTTGGAGCTCACATCACAGAAGGAAAGAACTGACCTCAGGATGTCATCTGACTGCCACACTCTCACAGTGGCATGCACACAAAATAATGTACTAAGGTTCTTTATTAATGGATGATATTAAGTAATATACTATGTGTATTAATATTAAACTTCCTGGTTTTATTGAGTTTATTCTACATGCTTGAGAGAATGTCTTTGTTCATAGGAAATATATGCTGATATATTTAAAGTAATGTAAAAAAGCACACGTCTCCAGCTGACTCAGAGTGATGTGAAGGCTGTCTCCGTATAAAATATAAAGCCGGTGGAGTCATGTGTTAGTACACTTGCAGAAAAAGTATATTCTGGCTCCTTATACCAGTCTGTCAATTCTTCTGTCAGTTTGAAATTGAGTGAAAATCTAAAATTAGTGGCCAAGTGTCTGTCTTTGGTGTCTGTCTTTATTCTTCCGAGCAGCACCGTGGAGTGATACTACTCATAGCTCTGGCTAAGCTGCCTCCTCTCACTTGGTAAACTCTCACCTGCTCCTCAACTTTTGGCTCCCAATGCCATCTTTATTTTAATGCACAGAGCAGCATCTCCATGAGATTATTATAATGTTAATTCTTTGGCTTCCATATATACTTACTACTTTGGATAGCAATCATATGCCTTTGGAAACATTTTCTTTTCATGTAAGTCTTTCTGTTCACAATGTTTTGCAACATATCAGATCATTATATATAAATAACAATTTCTATCAATTGTATATACATACATATTTTTTGAGGAATTTACATATTAACTTTCCAGAGAGTGGCCTTGCTGCCCTGGCTCTCCTCCAGTAGATTCTCCTCCTGGAAATTATGTTTAATTTCTGGGTAGAGAACCAAGTGTTGGCTTAAGATCCAGCCATACTGAGAGCACCTTGAACTACGTGCTCATTTTAGTGGTTAAGTCAAAGATATAATCACTAAATACTGTCACAGGGGATACTGTATCAGCCACGGAAGTCAGAGAAGCACTTGCTTCCTGTCTTCTGTTTGGATTCGCATTGCTGGGGATGGAACTCGGGGTCTTGGGCACGTGAGGCAGGACCTCTACCACCGAGCAGCAGCCCAGCCCCAAGTTCTTTCTCCAATGGCATCTGCAGTCCAACTCTAGAGTCTGGGACCATTTGGTTGGCCCCGCCCGTGCCTGTGGGTCCACACCTGTTGGTGGATCACCTGAGTTGGTTAAGGTCACTCGGGGGTGATGCCATGCTGACTCCCATGATGCTTGTGCTCTCCATTGCCTAACCACTTCTCTTTCCTTTGTGATGTTGATGGGATCTCCACTAGACAGAGGTAACCGTGGTCGCCTGCGCCTGGATGCTGGTGTGCTGGTGCCTGTCGGTTTTCATGAGACTCCCCAAGTGCTGCCTGCCCGTTTCTGCTTGCATGAGATTGTTGCTTTGACTGCGCTTCCTTAGTTGGAATTCTTAAAACCTCTTTCTTTCTCCCCTTCCCCCTTGGTGCACAGAATAGTTTCTTAAATACCTGTGGTTGGTCCAGAACTTACGGACTTTGTTTCAAGTGCAACTCTCTGGTGGATCCTTTGCAGTTTTTGAAAGTATCTTCAGCGTCACCACTGATTTTTGTGCTTCAAAAGAGGAATTCAGAGGACAGGAAAAGTTTAGCTGGACAAGTGGAAAGGGACCATGTGTCCGGCAGGCTGCTACTGAAACTGGCCTTCATGATCCTAGAGAAAGGGAAGGTACATTTAAGTAAGAGCTGAGACAGGAAACCATTTGTTTTCGTCAAAGAGCTGAAGTTCAGTAGCGTCCACTCTAATGGAATAATAAATAGGTTGTTGTGTCTAAATCTTGTGGTGAATGTCAGATTTGGCATCGTATTTCAGAATATTCTTTATCTCACATACTCTTCCATATTTCAGACTAAGATTAAGAGTCCAAAAGGAAAGATTAAAAGGAGCATTTCAGAAGCATCTGTGTGGCCTTGAAAGCCGCGGCCTCCCTCCAGTTCAGGTCACTAACAGTGTGCTTTTCGGTCACTTAGAACCAGTGTGACCTTTAGCTTTTCCATGTGTTTGAATTTTTTTTTCCTTTGTGTTTCAGAGTGAGGTCAGTCGGTTTAAAATTAGAACAGTTCTGAGGTAGGGCTGTGTATTCAATGACAGGAAATAATTGAAATCATTTTCTAATTTCCTATTAACCCAGTGTTTCCGAAAAAAAAAAAAAAAAAAAACTAATCATTTTGCCTTGGAATTTTCATTAGCTTAAAAACTGTAAAGGATCCATTGGTTTTGAATGGCCGTCCTCGAAATGCATAGGTAGTGAACTGTGAGGTGACTGCCCAGTCCCTCCTGCTCTGTGTTCTAATCCAGCTCTGTCTTCTTTATTTCTTGGTGGGACCTGCGTATCCTAGAAAATTGCCCAGGAACGAGAAAAATTTGCTGACGAAGGCAGTATATTCTACACCCTTGGAGAATGTGGGCTCATCTCCTTCTCCGACTACATTTTCCTTACGACTGTTCTTTCCAGTAAGTATGAACGTCCGATTTTATTTGTTTGTAAGGAACACACAGAAATAGAGAAACCGCTAAGCTGATCGGCTGGCAACCAATCCCTATGTACAGTTAGTGGATTAAAACTCTCACGAGATTGTGTTTGTTTTTTCTGTGATTTGTGTGTGAAGTCACTTAAAAGGAAAAGAAACCTAAGGTGTCAGGTAGAATTTTTAAAGCACACAGCCTGCCACATTACACCTGCTGGAACCGGCTCTGTGTTCTGAGGACCAATCACATACCACGACCGCTGCGGCTCTGTCGTGTGGCTTCGTCCACCAAGGAAAAGTGGCCCCATTCTCCTGCTTGTGTTGACCACCCACTTTTTAATCTCGGAGGACTGTTTCTGGGGACTCAGAACGCAGTAGCTACTTATGTAAAACATGGGCGTGTGTCTGGTTTTTAAAGTAAAACAATTTAGGGTGTGCAACACTGGGACTTTTTCTTCATGTGAATTTTGATCATTCATAAAAACTAAACAAGATGTTCATAGCTCTCTGTGGTGTGCAGTCTGTTAAAATATAACTCAGGTGAGAGCTGACGATACAGCTTGGTGGTTAAGTACTTGCCTAGTCTGTGTGAGGTCCTGGGTTGAGCCCCCAGCACTGCAAAAGCAAAGTGCCAAAGTGAACCAGGGCTCAGACTCGACATTCTGTCGACAGTGATTCTGAGTGTTCTTCCAGCTAGGAAAGAGGCGGCCATCATCCCCCCCCCCCCATCCATCCATGGATGAGTTTCTAAAAGATAAAACACTGAGTCAGGTGGTGAGGGTGGTTTTGAGACAGGGTCTTTCTATGGAGCCTAGGTTGCCATCAAACTTGACAATCCTCCTGTCTCAACCTGCCAAGTACTAGGATCGGTGTGCACCACTATGCCCAGTTTATGGGTTTTAAGAGATGGAAGACATGGCTCTCGCCATGACCAACCAGTTTCAGCCTTCTTCCTTCCATGTAACTGCTGACAGGGAAAAGAAGAAGGAGATGTATACCTTATCACAGCTGTCCGAGGGGTGCCACTGTGTCACTTACCATAGCTGGCCTTGGGGTGCCACTGTGTCAGAACGAGTGTACGCGGCAGCCTAGCCACATTAAAGCTTATCTTGGCTCTGGGTTTTGGTTTGGTTTGGTTGTTTTTTGTTTTGGTTGTTTTTTTGTTTGTTTGTTTTGAGACAGAGTCTCTCTACATAGCCCTGGCTGTCCTGGAACTTACTGTGTGTGTAGACCAGGTTGGCCTCAAACTCAGAGATCTGCTTACCTCCACCTTCCACCACACCCAGCCCACACCTTGACTCTTTTTTACTGGTGAGGCTAGCCTTTAATGGCTGAACCATCTCTCCAGCCCAGACTTTGACTCTTTTTTTAAAAAACAGAAATCATTTTCTCTGTGTATGTTTATACCTGAGTGTATGTGTGTGCACTGTGTGTGTAGATGCTACAGAGCCACTCAGTGTCGGTGCTGAGAACTGAACCCTGGTCCTCTGCAGAGCAGCAAGGTCTCTCAGCCACTGAGCATCTTTCCAAACCCTTGTTGAGCTTTTTCTTTTTAATCAAATTTGGAAGTCCTGCAGCTGCTCAGATATTGTGACCTTCTTCAGATGCACTGAAGTCATACCTTTCCCCCACACTTCAGCCTGTGCCATTGGCTGCTGTTGTCTCCATTTTACAGATGAAGACACTCTGGCATACAGAATGTTCCAGAGCTTACCCCTAGCCCCACTGTGAATGAGTAGCTATTTTCAGATAGGGGCCTAAACTGAGCAGCCTCTGGGCTCCTGTGGCTTTCCTGCCCTGCTCTCGGTGTCAGCAGTGACAGTTGGAACTCACTCGCTGCCTCAGTTTCTCTAAGGCTGAGCTGTGGAGAGGCTATGGTGGCAGTCTCTTCATGCCCCATATGGCATTTTCACTTTATCGAACAAGCTGCCAGGGAAAATCCGCCACAGACGTTACCCTGGGGTCAGGTCAGGGCTTTCCCACACTCAGGGCTGGTGGAGTAACAAGGCCCATTGCAGTCTAACTATGGTAAATGATCCCCAAGTCATCCTGGGCAAGGGCAGACAGCTCCCTAAGCCTCAAACGTGCTGGTATTGGACCCTCGAGATGGCCCCGCGGGTAAAGACTCACTACCCGAGTTCAATCTCCTGACCCCACAGAGAGGAAAGAGAGAACCAACTCTTAAGTTGTATACACACACACACACACACACACACACACACACACACACACACAGAGTAAATAAATAAGCATTGCTAGTGAATTGGTGTAGGACTAGAACATGCATTAGTGTATTATTGTTCTGATGCACAGCAGGTAGCAGGGGCTGTAGAAAACAATAGGACAGTTGAGTCAGGACCGACCTTCTGATGAGTTGTTTGCACTCAGTGAGTACACTCGTGACATCATCATTTGAGTGCCACCAACACTCTGCCCTAGCGGGCTGAAGCATGGGACCCCAGCATGCTTGAGAAGCTCCACTCTTTGTCAAAAATAAAATCTAAGAACTACAGGTAGCAAATTGTTCTTTTCCAATTTACCATGTCTCAAAATAAAACCAGGGATGCCACTTTCCTGAAGAAATTGTGTTGTGCAGCGTGATTTCTCATTAAATGGTTTTTGTTCTCATTGAAACTTTAAAGCAGTTTGATGAGAAATGTCTTGTGCATAAAGTAAGTGGCATTGATTTCTTACTCTTCTCCGTATGTAAGGGCCTTCTTGGCCAGCTAACCACTGAACCCCTGTTCTCCCATCTCATACACATACTCACACACACATTCTCAGAAACCTCTCTCTTCTTTTTTTTTTTCCTCCTTGGCCTCCACCACCACTTCAGAGTCTGTGTGATTTATTGTTTATCTCTCTCATTGTCCATTCGCCAACCTAAACTGTTGCTTACAGAACAGCAGTCACAAGTTTATGACAGTCACTACAGATACTTGCTGCACTAAAGAGTTACAGCAGAGACGCAAAACAAGAGGATAAGATCTATCGAGGTTGGTGTGTTTGTTTCCTCCCAAACCAGCCTTGCTGTTGGGATCCTAGGCCAGGAAGAGTCCTTGTAGTCAAGTGTTAATGTCTTCAGCCTGCAGCTGTGCGCGGGCAGAATGAGGGAACGCAGTTTTCAAACTAATGTATTTCAAAACACGCGTGATTCCTTATGCTAATTCAGAATCCATGCATTGTTTCCTGCCCTGGGCCGGGTACACAAATTCTGCTGTTTATATTTCATTTCTCTGATCTGCTTTGATGGATTCACTTGAAATTTTTTTTAGCATGAGCATCTATATTAAGTAGAATATTAAATACTTACTGGGTAGCTATTCATCAATAAAATAAGTTCATGTTCTTACTAGGCAAGATGATTAATAATTATTATTAAATAATTTCCAAAGAGCCTCTGATCCTTAAAGTAGGTTAATAAAAATCAAGTGAGAATACACAAGCATGGTTATTTATGGCTCATTATCTGCACTATCCAACTGCAGCATTTGCTCGTGGCCTTGAAATAGAAGCAGGGATTTTTCTTCATATCTGAGTACAGAGAAATGCTGTCAGGGTTTATCTAGAATGCTCAATATTACTGATTTGGGTCATTTTTACTAATGTTGAGATTGACTACATTGTAACAATGAAATGGAAAGCCTGACTTGTGCCTATTGTCAGTTGATTGTATTTTGACATGACTATTTTGTATTCTTACCTCCATATGTGTCCAGTTAGAATTATTAATTCTGTGAGCTAATAACATGGAGTAATCTTAGCTAGGGCGGCAGGAGTCGTAAGTCATTTGTAAAAGCTCATGACTAAGCAGCTTCCCACCAGAGAAATGCTATGGCGTGCCCAGAACTGAGGGCTTTAAAGCTCGTGTAGAGCTGAGAAATGTCAGGCAGAATTCAGTGTGTTCTGATTTTGACTCTTTTAGATTCCAAGCAATTAGTGAAGAAATTGAATTGTGTTTTCACGGTAGCATAATTTGACTGAGCGAAAATTAAGCCATGTCTTCGTTGTTTTGCATATTTCTCACAAATACATCCACCTCCTGGAAAATTACAATAATGTCACTTCTGTCAGCAATTTTAAAAACACTTTTAAATATGCAGTATTTTAGGTTATTTGGGGAGGTCTATGTCATTCCAGTAGCCCCAGTTTCTCTGGAAAGTTGACATATTTACATCTCTGTAACAACCACCACCCGAGGTGCTTAGCTCAGATGAACAAGATTGAGTTCTTGTAGGACATCTGACTCCGTGTCTTTGATGACAGCATCACGTGGACTTCAGTGTAACTCCCTGTCTCTCTTTTGTTACCCTGGAGCAGACTGTTGAAGCCGCCACTAGCCCTGGATAACTCTCTGCCTGCTGTCCCCTTTCCCTCAGGCCCTCCCCTATCCCATTTGCCTTCCACTGATAGCTGGGCTGGTTCTGTAGGAACTTAATTCTCAGTGGCTACTGATGTTTAAGGGCATTTGCTTATGGCCTATAAGCCCCACTTTTCACCATGTTTGCCTGTCAGAAGCTAGACTGGAATCTAATGTCTGTGCCTATCTTATTATATACCTATCTGCATGCCTGTCAGTACCTAGCCCTTCACCATAAACTCAATGCTTACAGTGTTTGTGAATGCTCAGGCTTCATCATTTGCTGCCTCCATGCTCCTGAAGCTAATTCGTTGTTGTTGTTGTTGTTGTTGTTGTTGTTGTTGTTGTTTTGAGCTGAGGACTGAACCCAGGGCCTTGCGCTTGCTAGGCGAGCACTCTACCACTGAGCTAAATCCCCAACCCAAATAATGTTTCTATCTTTTTTGTTTTGTTTTGCTTTTGAGACAGGGTTTCTCCATGTAGCTTTGCACCTTTCCTGGAACTCACTCTGTAGACCAGGCTGGCCTCGAACTCACAGAGATCCGCCTGCCTCTGCCTCCCGAGTGCTGGGATTAAAGGCATGCACCACCACCACCCAGCTTGCAAGTTTTTTAAGTGCTTTTGCAAACTAAGTATGGTGGCACATGCCATAGCCTCAGCACTTGGGAATCTGAGGCAGGAGGATTGCTGCAAGTTTGAGATCAGACAGGATACTTAGTGAAGGCCAACTTGGAATACATAGCAAAATCTTGCCTCAAAAGATCGAGACAAAAATACTGTCATTGAATGTTTCCCCAGTTATCATCTAAGTCTAGAGAAGCTGTTCAACAGTTTGTGGCACATAAAGTACTCCACGTATATTTGTTGCTAAATAAATAAAACTCTATGAATGATTACTTTATATATATGTATTTTATATTGCTACATATACCTTCAGCTTCCTGATTAATATTTAAAATTCTATTGCATTAATAGTCTCTATAATATATAAACAAAGCCAGAAAATTAATTGTAGCAGCCAATTTTTTTTTCTACTGGGACACTTAATTGAAAAGCAAATAGCTTTTGAATGCATACCAAAATGAGTTACATGTAAAGAGGGTCCTTCAGATTGACACAGGTTAAGTAACAAACTCCAGTTCTTTATTAATGCAGCTAGCTCTAAGCAGCTAGATGACAAAGTCCATCTTGGCATAAGCTGTTGCCTTGGTTATTAAACTTCTGCTTTTGATAGGAAGCCACCCAAAATGAAAAGAAGGTCAAGTAGGTGAACATTTTTCTTGTAATGCTCTGAATACAGGGATGGGATCTGTCTCATAGGCAGATGTACTTTGGCCATAAAGCAGTAATGAAGTTGAAGAGAGTATACTAATACTGTAGAACATGACTTTAATGCGGGTACAACACAGGGTTGCCTTGTAGAGTTCCCCTTCTGGTACTCTGGAGAAATCTAAGCCCTCTGACATCTCATGCATTGAACACTCTGGACAGCGTCAGTGTCAGGAAGGTCAAGGTATGCAAATGAAAGACAGCAGCTCCCTGGGATAAAGCCCAAAGATAGGCTGTGGGCTGTCAACCAGAAACATCAGTCACTGTGTTTTTCTTCACATAAAATTATGTTTTTGTTATTGATCGGGATCAGGGCTGCAATGTATTTTCCACAGAAAATGGCAATAGAAATTGTAGGTGGACTGAATGTCTATATAACTGGAAGCTGGAGAAATGCAAAGAACATCATAATCTTTAAGCCCAGAACCTCTTAACATGTTGAGCTTCATACTATGAATGTTCAGAAAACTTCAGCAGTTAATCAATTAACCGCACAGAATTTCAATGAGGAATAAAGGTCTCTTCCTCTTAGGATTTCCAAATACCAGCAAAACTGGATCAATATCAATTTAAAGTCTGTCCTGAGAATGCATTAAACTTGCAATTTCATGTTTAGAATATAATAGAGCAGAAACACGGTTCTCCTGAGTGGGACCTCCCAATCAGCACTGCCAGCAATAACAGCTTGCCACCCTCTTATTTTAAGTGTGTCTTGGATAGTGTGGATTCAAGTGTGTCTGTAAATCCCAGAGTGTGGGTTTGTCTCGGCAGTATGCAGAGTGTAGGCATCATGACCACACCTTGTGCCTTCAGATCTGTGAAAAGGTTTAACGGTCTAGAGTTGGGCTCCATCCTCCAAGCCATATAAGGGAAAGTCTTTTGTAACTTCCAGAAATCTAAAGGACTGCAGGAGGTGGAGATGAACTAGCACACTTGGCCATGGGTCGCATCCCCAGCATACACATAAAACCACCTAGTATTGATTACCTCTGTGAGAGGCCATTTGTTACTGGTCTTCTCATTGACTACCAAATCCTCAGTGTTCCCCAGGCATGTGTCCAGCAGATCAACTGCTTGAATCGACTTTTACATCTGATTGATGATGACCTTGTTTAGAGTCTGGAAAGTTTTGTCAAGCACTTTCATAAAGTGCCTGCCCTTAGCCCAGTGATCCTTTTCCATGAGTTCAGATGGAAATTATAATTTATAATTACATATATAATGATGTTGACCTAAAAAATAATTGGGAAAGAACTGAGGCTGGCTGAGTTTGGTGGCTGACCCATGAAAGAGTGGACTGAACCAGTTACTATGCAATGAGGTTCCTACCATTCTTAATATAATGTATGTAATACAGAGATGTTACCAGCAATGAAAATGTTCATAATGTGTTGACTCTTTATTGGGAAAACAAACATACTTTCACATGGTGTGAACTTTAGGTATTTCAGGTAGATTTTTAGCCTTGTTTCTCCACCAAGGAAATTTCTAACTACTATATTCTCAAAGTTAGAAACAAAAATTTTGGCCAGCCTGGTCTACAGAGTGAGTTCCAGGGCAGCAAGGACTACACAGAGAAACCCTGTCTTGAAAAAAAAAAAATCTTATTTTATTGTTTCAAATTATATAATATGGAGAAGCGATGTGTGTGTGTGTGTGTGTGTGTGTGTGTGTGTGTGTGTGTGTGAGAGTGTGTGAGAGTGTGTGCGCGCACAGGCACTTTACTGACTAAACCATCTCCCAGCCCAGAAATGAGATGTTTTTAATGACATGATGCCATTTCACATTGTACAATCTGATTTCCCTTAAGTGTGGTTAATGAGAAAATACAGCTGTACAGCCACAACAAACTATTCAAAAATCACCTTATTAACTTTTGTTGGGCATATTAAATTACTAAATGCTAAATTAATTTTAGTAATTAAATTACCAAAACCTAAAGCATGTGGTCTAGTCAAAAAGTTGGGGGAGCGTTTTTAATTCTAATTCTAGCACAACCCAAAGGAAGAGCTTGGATTTAAATTTTATCTCATAACATTATTTTTCTGTAAGACGGGTTTGCGTTTTATCCCGCTCTATTCTTACTGGTCTTTATTCGCTCTTGCTGCCTTGTCTCTCAGAGGTGTCTGTCAGATACAAAGGCTGCTTGCCAAGGGGTGAAGGTGGCGGTGACGTCTAGGTAACATATGACACTAGGCATGACCGAGCTTTGACTGAGAAAAGTCCGCCTAGTTCCTCACGCTACCTTACGGGCTTAAGTGAAAGTTTGCAAGTTTCTTTTGTTTGTTTGGTTTTTGCTTTTTGCTTTTTGTTTTCCGAGACAGGGTTTGTCTGTGTAGCTTTGTTCCTTTCCTGGATCTCACTTGGTAACCCAGGCTGGCCTCGAACTCACAGAGATCCGCCTGGCTCTACCTCCCCAGTGCTGGGATTAAAGGCGTGCGCCACCACCGCCCGGCCGCAAGTTTCTTTTTAAACTTCAACTGAGTAAGGTCCTAGTGCATTGGTTCTCAACCTTCCTATTGCTGCGACCCTTAACACAGTTCCTCGGGTTGTGTTGTGACGGCCCCCCCAACCATAAAGTTATTTCATTGCTCCTTCATAACTGTAATTTTGTTACTGGTATGAATTGTAATGTAAATGTGACCCAGAGGGGTCACAACCCACAGGTTGAGAACCACTACTCTAGAGGAAAGTACTTGATGGCAAAGGACTGCCCAGAAGGAATGAGTTCTGGAAAGTATCACAATCCAAACCCTGCCTTAGGCTTGGGGCCATGAAAGCTCCGTGGTATGTCTTCTCCTCCATCCTTGTGCACAGACCCACAGGCCCGAAGCTCTCAGATCAGGGTGAGCGGAAAGGCTGGCAGACAAGCTGGAGCTAGGGCAACCCCTGAGTCACACACTGGGTTCTCCTCCAGATGGGTCTGCAGCGCCATGAGTGCCTCCTCCCAGAGGCCGCAGGTCACAGTGCCATTGGCCACCTCCCGAAGGCCACCGCTGTTCACGCTGCTGAGGCTGCCTCGTCTGCTAAATACGTAGGGAGTCTAGTGCTCCTGTCTTCTTGGGCAGTAATGGTGCTGAGTGACCATATGCAGAACCATCTGGACTGTTCGATCCTGGGGTGAAGGTAGCTGAGCTGGGAAGACCAGCAAGATGCAGAAGCCGTGGCCGCCAAGGCTGACGGGAGCCTACGTCACTGATGAAAGCCCTCTCTCCAAGCAGGCACTGGGCAGTCCTCTCCAGACTCTCAGGAAGCTTCATCTGCCCTTCTTCCAGCTGTGTGCTCGTGGAGACCAGGCCTGGTCTCTTTCTTCACTTTCTCAGCCTCTGTTCCAGAGCCTTGAAAGGCCCAGGATAGACAGGACATTCCAGGTCTGGGTTCCTGAGCATGATGAGCCTTCTGTGTAGTTCGGATGGTGGGGCCAAGTGTGAGAAAACATGCCTGTAATCTCAGTACTAGGAGGCTGAGACAGGAGGATTGCAAGTTTGAGTCCAGTCTGGGATACACAGCAGGACCCTGCCTCAAGACTGCACCTTCACCTAAGAACAAGGGACTGTGCAGATATCTGACCACTAAAAAGAAAGAAAGAAAGAAAGAAAGAGAGAGAGAGAGAGAGAGAGAGAGAGAGAGAGAGAGAGCAGAAGTTGTTTCTTTTGCTCTTCAGCTAGAAGGCCCTCTTCAGCTTCCAGGCACAGCTTGGCTCACTGTCATTGAGGAGAAACTGAAGTTGTTTCTGGAGAAGGATGCTGCCTTCTGGCAGACCCTGACTCAGCACCAGTGGCAGAGCAGAGAGGAGACTTTATGTTTGTGTGTGTCTGGTGGTTGGGAAAGATGCCCATGAGTAAAAGGTGGGTCCTATGTGAATCTGACAGCCGACTGACCTGTGGGGAGATTGCATTGCAAGTTAATGAGTATGTGGAATGCAGTCCCAGTTTCCAAGTAGGGCACTAGCCCTTACCACAAAGCATCCACGGTAGGTCAACTCATCCCTGCACTAGCCCTTACAACAGTGTGTATACAGTAGGTGACCTCATCCCTACACTAGCCCTTACAGCAGTGTGTATACAGTAGGTGACCTCATCCCTACACTAGCCCTTACAACAGTGTGTTTACAGTAGGTGACCTCATCCCTACACTAGCCCTTACAGCAGTGTGTATACAGTAGGTGACCTCATCCCTACACTAGCCCTTACAACAGTGTGTATACAGTAGGTGACCTCATCCCTACACTAGCCCTTACAACAGTGTGTATACAGTAGGTGACCTCATCACTACACTAGCCCTTACAACAGTGTGTATACAGTAGGTGACCTCATCCCTACACTAGCCCTTACAACAGTGTGTATACAGTATGGTGACCTCACCTCTACTACTAGCCCTTACAACAGTGTGTTATACAGTAAGGTGACCTCATCCCTACACTAGCCCTTTACAACAGTGTGTATACAGGTAGTGACCTCATCCCTACACTACCCTTACAGCAGTGTGTAATACAGTAGGTTGACCTCATCCCTTACACTAGCCCTTACAGCAGTGTGTAATACAGTAGGTGACCTCATCCCTACACTAGCCCTTACAACAGTGTGTATACAGTAGGTGACCTCATCTCTGGCTTAGTGCAGAAGTTAGCCTCCAGGACTGGGACAGCTCAGCTGCATACTTAGTTTCCCTACACTGCCACCTTTGCCTGACTGTGACCCTGCAGGTGACAACCCTAGACATGGAACCTTGGGGATAAGAGTGTGGCTGTCTGCTGTGTCCATTCGCCTCTGAAGCTCTCGGGCCATCCTTCCCACGGGCACTTCCATCTCTCCTTTAGCCTGCTTCCTTACTCTCTAAGTGATGCTAGGATCGCACAGCCCAGGTAATCATCTGGATGGTGTGCTTGGAGGGCTGGTGGCCACTGGGACGAGGCACTCTTAGATACTGTGACACTGGAAGCCAGGTGCCCTCCCAGCACCACTAGTAATAGAGCCCTTGGTCCTTCCTGTTAGATGAGTAGGAACCAACCCAAGATCCGAGCCAGCCCCTGGCTCTTCCACAGGTTGCTGAGGCTTTAGCAGAACCCGGCTGAGTTCTCTACAAGCTCACTTTCCTTGCCCCCCCCCCCCCCCCACCCCACCTCGTCCTGGATAGAGAGAAGCCGAGGTGTTATTCAGGGACTTACTTTGAAGCCTTTAGGCATTTGCAGCAAGACAGCAGCCACCCTGCTGATCCCCCAGCAGCAGCAGCAGAGCCTTCCCACAGGCCCCTTCCCACAGAGTGGCTGCTTTTGAGGAAAAAAAAGGCCAAAGGGTTTTCAGAGTACCTATGAAGCATTCACTGCCAGAAATAAAATCAAACTACAACAAGCCAGCCAAGGTCAATGAAAAGAAAATCCATCTGCTGCTGCTTAATTGCTTTTAAAATGATTCTGAGGATATTTACATTTTGGAAAGCATTCTTCAGAAGCCATGCTATCCCAAGGCAATGCTGAACCACAGCTGTGGCTCACTTAATGGAGGAATGCTCCCTACTCAGTAAAGGACAGAAAGAGTTCCTCCAGGCACCCTCCAGCCAGTACCTGAAGCATCCAGAAAATCTAGTCTTAAAGAAGTGTTGGTGCTTGTTCAGAATCCCAGCACTCCAGAGGCAGGGCCAGAGGATACTGAAGTTCAGGGCCAGTCTGGCATGATAGCAAGTTCTGAGCCAACTTACTTTAGAAAATAAAAAGATGTGGAAATGAACAAAAAGAAAATCTAATCCTAACAGAGCTTATAAAATTTATTTACTTTTGAGACCAGGTTTTGTGCTATATATAGCCCTGGCTGGTCTGTTCTGCTAGATCACACCAGCCTTGAACTCACAGTGATCTGCTTGCCTCCACATCCCAAGGTGCTGGGATTCTAAATGTGTACCATACACCAACTCTTTATTTCTATGTGTCTGTGTGTGTGTATGCATGTGTCTGTGTCTGTGTACTTAAATGCCACATGTATGTAAGTACCTGTAGAAGCTAGAAGATGTCAGCTGCCCTGGAGTTACAGGTGTTTGTAAACTGCCTGATATGGGTGCTGGGAACCAAACTTAGGCCCTCCAGTCCCTCTTACAGAGTTTTCCTCCTCCCTGCAACCCTACAGAAAGAAGACACCAGGACATGGTGTAATAATCTAGCCCATTATTTTGTATCAAGTTCAGAAGTAACTATATTTAGAATGTTGCATTTCTGAGAGGCACTGGCCATTTAAGGTTCTTCACAGTAGACCCCTGGGATGCTGAAGATCTAGAAGCAAGTCTGAGAATTCTGGTTTTTCCAGATGAGGAAGCAGGTGTGTTTTTTATTTCTCTCGCAAACAAAACTGTGTTAGGTTGTAAGAGCTACACAGTAGATTCGGGCTCTACGTAAGACATTTAATTAATATAGTAAACAGAGCTTGGGTCTCCAAAGCGGTGACTTCCAATTTAAATAATCAGAGGCTGTCAGCTCAGCTGTTGAAATAAAGCAGTGAGGCAGACCACTGACTGGGAGGTTGGTGGTCTTAAGGTTTCCATGACTCAGAATTCTCAGCTTCTGCACATCAGTTACCTCACTACATCCTAGAGCATCGGAACAAACAGTAAAGATGTATGTGGGTAATAGCGCTTTGAGTGGAGAACCAAAGCAACTGAAAATGAATTGCTTCGACTGCAGCCTGTTCCTTTCCTCACCTTTCCATCAGTAACCAAACAGCATCCTGAGGCAGCCCCAGACTCCGCTGTGGAAGAGTTGGCATTAGAGGTCCCGCCTTGCACATTTCCTATAAATGTGCACTAAGCGGAAGTGGCCCCAGAGGTGTGGCTACGGTTGCTGCCTTCTGATTGTTTGTTTGACTTGGTGCATGCAGACAAAAGCATCAAAATGTTTACGATGTGCTCTGGGTTAGTATAGGGCTGTCGTCGATGCTATCATTTGTGTTACGGTATAAAATGATTACGAAAATGGAGTCATAACTAGAGTAGACCTGATTGAGCCCCACAGCCAAGCAGCGAAAGATTGTCATGTCCGCTTTCATCCTTTCCAACATATGGACCTCAGAAATCACATAGGAAGTAGCTTCTGCTCTTTTGGAAGAGGAAAGCTGCAATGTTTACTCTGTGAATGGCCTCAAGTTTAAAAGGATGCTTGTCAGAGCCTTCCTGTGGAAGCAGGTTATGAGTGACCATAAACCCTGAAGGCCCCCTGTAGCCTGCCAGAACAGCTAGATCTTAAAATCCCTGTGAAGTCTTCACAAAGGGAAGCAGGAGGCTCTCCAGACAATTCCCCAACAACAATATCGAAGGCACACTGGGTTGGGGCTTGTTTATCTTGCATGTTTCGGTATGGTCGGTGGATAACTGAACAGACTGGGGGAATTCCTGATGGGAAGACCTACCCTGATGGGCCAGAGGCCCAAATGAGACGAGACAAGACAGCGCTGTCCAGCTTACCTCTGCAGTGCCCAGGGGACAGCGGTGCAGCCTTGGTATGTCCTCACATGTTCCTTATAAGCCCTTGGAGTAGCCCCACAGACAGCCCATGCTTGGTTCAGAGGACCCAAGCATGACAGAACATCACAGGAACTTGTACGTATAGGGTGTTCTCTTGTTAGTAAAATGAATTTAACCTTCATTGTAGGAGGAAATATTAACTATGATTTGATAGACAACTCATTTAGTCATTGGAATAATTGTGCACCTGCCTTATGAAACTAAGAGGACAGTGAGAATAAAAGACCATGGGACCAGCAAGGTGGCTCAGACACAGGGCGCTTGCCACCAAGCCTCATAAACTGAGTTGTGTCCCTGCGACCCTCATGGTGCAGGGGGAGAACTGACTCCTACAAAGATGTCCCCTGATTCCACATGTGTATTTTAGTGCACAAACACGTGCACACATTCTAAATAAATATAAAATAAAACAAATGGGGCTGACAGGCTAGCTCAGCTGGTGAAGGTGCTTGGGTCAAGCCTGACAACTGCATTCAGTCCCCAGAACCCACATGATAGAAGGAAAGAACCCCCTCCTGAAAGCTGACCTCTAACCTACACACACACACACACCATATAAAATAAATAAATGTAATGAAACAGAAGAATCAAAGACCATGATAAAGCTAAAATTACAAGCATCTGTTACTGTGCAATCAGAGGAGGTGGGTAGGGTGCATGCGTGGGAACACTGAGCTGGCTCTGGCCAGTTTCTCCTCATTGGCCTGTACTCCTCCCGACGAGGTGTTTCTCCTCTGCTGCTGCTTTCCCGTTTCCATGCTCCTTAAACACCCGCTCCTTCCCACGTTCTGCCCTTCCACACCCTTCTCTTTACCCCTCAGTTCTTTGGGGGGGGGGGGGGCTTCATTTCAGACTCTTTGCAGCTAACCACATGACACACCAGCAACTCGCAGCTCTGACCTTCTAACCTGCAGTCCACATTCCCACTGTCCCTCCGCATCTCCGTCAGAATGTGCTGTGGAGCCCCTGAATCGGGCAGATCCCAATGGCAGCAGATCCATCTCCTCACCCCTTTTCCGTGTGTTCTATTTCTTCATTTAAGTGACACCTAAGTTCCTCGGTCATCTAAGCCAGCCACGCTGCCATCTCTTCTCACGCTCACCCCGTCACAGCTGCCTGATGATCAAGTTCTAGAATTTCTGCCTTCCTCAGGCATTTCAGGTTCATCGGCTCCTCTCCATTGGCACTGCCGTCACCTCAGGTCACATCTTCAGCGTCTACAGGCGCTGCTGTGACCTGCTCTGAAGGCGACTGCTTTGCAACTCGTCCTTCAACAGACAAATCCTCTGTAAATGCCCGATCATGCCACTGTCCGGGCTCTCTGTGTGGTCCACTGTCCTTAAGCCCTCACAGAAACTAGGCAGATAACATAGGTGAGCAAAGTGGGCCGAGTGTGGGACAGCAGGGGAGGACGGGACAGTGGAGCTCAGACTCAGAATTTTGAAAGACGTGACACACCTCTCCGAGAGTCTCACATTGCATGTAGGTCTGTGTTCACACAGCCAAGCCTAACCTGCCAAGCAGCATGTCTACAGGGTTTCTGTGAGATTATCTCAGAGGTGAGCACCTTGAACTCTTAGCTTTGTAGGGACTGACACAGCACTAGCTGTGTTCTGTGGTTTGTTTTTAGGTCAGAACATCTCAGCATAAAAAGAATGTGTGGTTCCTGATGAGTGGCTCTGTGTTCACACTGGATCAGTGTGAGGCTCGGAGGCCCCGGGTCAGCAGTGGTCTAAGCCCACGCCAGGCCTGCCATGTGCCAACTGTAGGGCTTTCACCTGGATGTTTAACTGCTTTGAGTCTCAGTTTATTCCTGTGTGTGTGTGTGTGTGTGTGTATGTGTGTGTGTGTGTGTGTGTGTGTGTGTGAACTCAACATTTTTTGACCATAATATTCAGGAAAGAGGCAATATTTATAATGAATATCCAGCCATTTTTATCATTTTGTTTCAATGCCAAAGGAGGCTCACTGTTGGCCCCACCACCTGATACTGATAAAAACAAAATGCCTTTAAGAAGAAGAAATAACGTGCGTGACCCAAACACGTGCAAACTTTGCTCCCGGAATTGATCGCATGGGCGGCCCCATGGGGACTGCTCGGAATCTGCCAGGAAATAAAGTAAGAGGTCTAGGAAAATGATTGTAAAGGAGAGAAACTTTCTATGCACTCAGAGTGGTGGTGCCCATTCTTGCTGGGGCTAAGAGGAAGTTCAGGTTGTACCTGTTACTCAAGTCCAGGTAACAGACCACTGTAAGCACATACTCTTCAGGAAGCCTCTGGTGACCATGACGGGGCGCGGCTCTGGGGGGTATTGAGTTGGTACTTTCACTTCGCCAATCCTTTCTCATGAGTGCGTCATACATAAGCCCACGTTACACACAGAGTCTTAGAGATCATTCCAAAAGGTGGGAAGAGAGATGATTGTGCCTTACAGTTTACTACAAATGCATATCATCATACAAAAGCCATGTACCCTGAAATGTACAGAAGGTACAGGATGCTTTGGAGAATGCCATCGTCAGCTCAAGTGAGCTAATTTTTGAGTGGTAATCCTAACAGGCTTTTCCAGTTCCAGTGCAGTTTGGTAAAAGTTTCCAGCAGCGTCTTTTCATCTACATCCATCTCTCAGCCCTTGACACAGTTACTTCCAAAGCCTGTGCTACTTAATTACTGCCTGGCCTCTGCAGTGCTGGCTGGTCCTCAAGACTGAAATCACATCCTTTGCATTGTGAGAGGAAGTTCCAGAAGAGCTGAGAGGGATTCACCCTGTGACAAAGAAGAGGTTCCAGGTCACAAATCAGGATTAACTTGGCCAAAGACTGCTTTTGACGTCTCCTGGAACCATCAGGAGCAACTTTGTCATTCTGGGTCAACAGTCCTTCAGCTGCTGGAGTGAGAACATATCAGTCACATTCCTTGAAAAGAAGCCAGAGAAAAGTGCTTTGATGTTTATCTGGGGTTAGGCATGATCCCAGCGTTCAGATAGAAGTGATCTAACTGGAAACCTTGCCTCCCTTCCTGTGTACCCCCACCACAGGCTGCAGGTTGCTGACCTTGGCAGAGGGGTCAGGGGCCAGCAGGGCATCAGGAACAGCCCCTCTTTGCTCAGGTTTTACTCAGTTTCACCAAACCCAGGTGAAGCTCATGGTCTTCCCCAGTAGCCACTTGCAGAGGGCTAGCCCAGTGCCACTGCTTGCCCTGGTGATCAAAACCACCTTCTGCGTCTTTCACAATACACAGCAGAGCAAATCTGCATCCGCCCCCAGCACCCTACATACCCTGACAATCATTTTTTGGTTTTTCAGGGAGTTTTTTTTGTTTGTTTATTTCATGTGTATGTGTGTTTTGTCTGTTTGTATGTCCATACACCATTTTTACAAGCCAGGTGCTGGCAGAGGGTCAAAGAAGAATTTAGACCCCCTGGAACTGGAGTTACAGACAGTTATGAGCCATCATGTGGGTACAGGAAATTCAGGTCTACCATAAGGGCAGCCAGTGCTCTTACCCACTGAGCCATCTCTCCTGTCCCCTCTGCTTTTTGTTTTGTTCTTTAAACCTTCAAGATTGTAGATACAAAATCCACCAATAAATAGATAAGGTTATCCATCTTAAGGCTTGACTCAAGCCGGGAATGGTGGCTTCTGCTGTTAATCCCAGCAGAGGCAGGTGGATCTATGTAAGTTTGAGGCCAGCCTAGTCTACATACTGAGTTACAGGCCAGCCAGGACTCCAAGATGAAACCATGTCTCAAAATGTCTCTAAATAGATAGATGGATAGATGGATAGATAGATAGATAGATAGATAGATAGATAGATAGATAGAAAGAAAGAAAGAAGATTGACATATACTAATATCTTAGTAGAAGATTAGACGAAAAATTCTGAAAAGTGCCAGTAGCCAGTAATCCCAGCACCTGTGAGGCAGAAGCAAGCAGACCTCTGTGAGTTCGAGGTCAGCCTGGTCTGCAGAGCAAGTTCCAAGACAGCCAAGGATACACAGAGGAACTCTGTCATGAAAAAAGAAAGAAAAACAAACAGAAAGAAAAGAGAAGGGAGAAAGAGAAAAGTAAACACGTAAAAATCAAATTCTCCAAGCAGTGTCCTTCCCATCGATTGTAGCTGTGGTCTAAAGAAGAGTGGGTATGTACCAGGGGTGGCGCACTAGGGAGGCTGAGGCAAGAGGACCAAGAAATGGAGAAGGAACAGATCTCTTGGGTGCCAGCATCAAGTGAAACAGACAATTGGAAGCTGAGGGGCCCAGGATTCCCCACAGCAACTGAAGCCAGGAACTTTGTAGCCACTGACTAGCTGAAAGAAGAATTGGCACCCAGGAAATACTGCTGTGGACGGACTCACACTGGGGATTTGGACTCTGGTTATGCAGCATGTACAGAGCTCATCAGACGTGCTTCTCTGTCTGTGTATAATCCTTACGTTTTATGGGTTTGGTTTCTTGGTAAAGATGATGATAACTGAAAACGTATTTAGTGATATTAGGACAGATAGGACACTATTTTGGTTTTGCCTATAAAGCTCTGTGAGTTGGGAGCACAAAAGGAAGGCAGTGGTAAATATCTTGGTTTTCTTTACCAGAACACTTGATAGCATGAAGGAGAACAGCCATTAATTTGTGTTTCATTACGACACATGAAGCATTTTGATTGCTTCTGGAACACTGAAGACTGATGGAGGAGCTTTAATCATCACTTAAGGGAATGAGCTTCTCAAGCTTTGTGTGTCTTTATCTTTTTTTTTAAGCTTTAACGTTTAAGGATGCTCCACTTAGTAATTTGTGTATGCAGCTGGCATGTTGGAGTGGGGGCTGCATGGCGTACAGAATGCCTTTCTGTCCTACCAGAGAACAGTGATAATAAGAAAACTCGTGGACGGGAACAGCTTGAAACCCTCACAGCAGACTACGTACATAGAACAGGGCAGACACTTAGAAAAGCAGAGTGGAAAGCTAGCCTGTTTAAAGGCCAGAGCAAAGGTCTAGACTCTGACATTCTTGCGTTACAGCAGTGTGTCTTGTGGTAGACAGACGTTCTCCACACAGTTAATAATAGTGTATTCAAAACAACATGGTGTACGTGCTCAGCATGTCTAACCAGCAACAACCAAAAAGTGAAAAAAGAGCATCCTACAGCTGCAAGTGTGACATTTAAAAAGTCAAGGCTGAAGTATTTAAGAAATGGGGCTCAGGGGCAGGAAAGATGGCTCAGTGGTTAAGATCACTGGCTGCTCTGGAAGAGGACCCAGGTTAGATTCCCAGCACCCACATGGTGGCTCACAACTGGCTGTTAACTCCAGTCTCAAGGAATCCAATGCCCTCTTCTGGCGTCCAGGAGCACTGCACACAATGTTGTGTACAGACATACATGCATACATACATACAGGCAAAACACCCAGACATATAAAATGATCATTTTTTTTTTAATGTGAAGAGGGTTGAAATACGAAAACGGACAACTGCTGTCTTCACTGGCCACAAAACCCTCTTGGGGTTTTAAGGAGTTAAGCCTTGATCTCGACATTGTCACTTTATGGTTTGGGTATTGTTTTAGTGTTAAGCCATCTTTCTGAAGTGGTTTACTTTTGACCGACGTATTCTTTCCATTGCCTCCTTTGTTCCTTTTCTACTTGCAGCTCCTCAGAGAAATTTTGAAATTGCTTTCAAGATGTTTGACTTGAATGGAGATGGAGAAGTAGACATGGAGGAGTTTGAGCAGGTAAGTCATGCTAACTTGCTTTTTTAGCATTCCTAGCCAGTGGGGAGTGAGCAGTAAGTGTGGGCCCTAGTGAGAACTGTGGCAACCAGTCTTCCCTAAGAAAGCTGACGTGCATGTGGAGGCTGCCCTTGCTAGTCCTCAAAATGAACAGACTCCCTGCATCTTCTTACTTTATACCAACTGTGGATATCACAAGTCATTCTGAAACACTCAAATGTCAAGAATTTGCAGATAGGGCTGGAGAGGTGGCTCAGTGGTTAAGAGCACTGGATGATCTTCCAGAGGATCTGGATTCAGTACCAGCACCCACATGGTGGCTCACCACTGTCTATAACTCTGGTCCTTGGGAATCCCAAGACCCTCTTCTGGCCTCCTTGGGCACCATCATACATGTGATACACCAGTATATATGCAGACCAAGCACCCATACAATATAAAGAAATTTAAAACAGAAGAATTTTTGTACAGCCCATCTAGAGAGTGGATTGAGAAGTGTGGGGTGGGGTTGGGGATTTAGCTCAGTGGTAGAGCACTTGCTAGGCCCTGGGTTTGGTCCTCAGCTCTGAAAGGAAGGAAGGAAAGGAAGGAAGGAAGGAAGGAAGGAAGGAAGGAAGGAAGGAAGGAAGGAAGAAAGGAAGAAAGAAAGAAAGAAAGAAAGAAAGAAAGAAAGAAAGAAAGAAAGAAAGAAAGAAAGAAAAAGTGTGAGGTTGAAACTTCCTGAGATACAGACAATGTTGTTGTGAGGATGACTGCCCTGCTTGTATGAGAGGTCCTGTACCCCATCCCCACCCCTAAACAAATCCTTGTTTTCTGAAGACAAATTCTCCAGGAGGCTTCCTGAGTCAGAATCCTGGTTCTCCTCTTTGCTGCCCCTACTCAAATATATGTGCCTCAGTCTCTTCACCTATGAAATGGGGATAATAGGAGGTAGCTCCTAAGATGTCTGTGTTGTGCAGTTGCAACCTTTTTTGTGTTTCACTGTCATAATGAGTCTCAGGGTGGTGATATGATTCTGTCATAGGTTCAGAGCATCATTCGCTCCCAAACCAGCATGGGCATGCGTCACAGAGATCGTCCCACTACTGGGAACACCCTCAAGTCTGGGTTATGTTCAGCCCTCACAACCTACTTTTTTGGAGCTGATCTCAAAGGGAAACTCACCATCAAAAACTTCCTGGAATTTCAGCGTAAACTTCAGCATGATGTTCTGAAGTTGGAGGTAGGTGTGGCCTGACCCGGTGATCCCCCGTGTGCACATAGAGCCTCGGAGTCAGGGGCCTGTACTCAAGGCTTCCTTACAGTCTCTCTTTCCAGCCTTAGAAACTGATGGGTCTAAGCCTTAGGGTTGATCTGTGAGCCAGGAGCCGATGGGAAATGACATTTCTGCAGGAATTGTCATGGAGTAGTGTGGTTCTAGGACTAAAACAAAATGAAAACATTATAAATCTTAGCTGTCTTTGGATTCCCTATTTAAAGAGGAAGAAATTTGAGGGTCAGGGCAGTCCTACCTCAACATGTTTCCAAGTTTTATGTTTATTGCATGGAAGAGACCAGAATGTAGAGAGGAGAGGGGGTAATAAATAGCCCTTTCTGTGAAAGTTTGCAGAGGCAGTAACAGCTGGAAACTCAGAATGTCAGAAGGAAGATCTCTGTGCTCAGAGGTACAGAAGCGTCTCACTGTGTTTGAGATTTATAGCTCAGTTTTCCATTCAAAATGTAGCCAGTCATGCTGTTCAGGGCCCAGACACCCCACCAGAGAGTGTTGATGTTTTCACAGTGTGTCTTGACCAAGTGGGTTCGGGGCTTGGGACTATTGATTCTCTTCAGGGCATTCATTAAACATCTTCTCTATGTGCTTTTGTCTAGCAACCAAAAAGTTCTGATTTTTAGAGATTCCTAAAAACTCCTTTACAACCTCCCTTTTCCAACATAAGTCCTACTTCAATATTACTTGAAATTTCAAAACATTAAATAAAGTCATTAAAAGCACATGAAAAGAAAGGTACTGCTTCATTTTAAACCCTGTCTGTTTCTTCTCTGCACTCTGATTTTCCCAATTTTCTGATTTCCCAAACCCACCTGACCCAGTTATGACAGTTTGGAAAATGGCAGGCTAATTCCAGTTATCTGAAGGAGTGCTGTCTGATACTCATGATCTGGGAGGAAGGAATAGAAGGGTGAATAAAACATCAGATCAAGCTTTAAAATTTGCTGTTGTGTTAGTTTTTAAGTGATCTAATGAACAGTCATTGCTGGCCATGATGCGCATCAATAATCCTAGCACTTAGGGAACTGAAGCAGGAGGATTGCCATGAGTCTGAGCCCAACGTGGGCTACGTAATGAGTCCCAGACCTGCTTGGGCTGCATTGTGAGACCCTACCTCAAAAACAAAATGAAACAGATTTGTTAAGGAAGGTGCACCTGTAATTCTAGCCTTCAGGAGGTAGAGACAGGAGGATCAGAAATTCAAGGCCATCTTCAGCTACATAGACAGTTGAAGGTCATCCCGAGCTGCACGGGACCCTGGAATAGGTTTCTGCAGTTGCCCGGGACTTCTCGTGGAGGCCTGCAATAACTACACACACTGCACCTGCGTCCAGGGTCCACAGAGCTGTTCTAACTCCCTCCCACTCCCTCCCACTGCCGAAGCATGCACAGGTGAGAAGGCATTAGAAGCAGCCGAGCGTTAGATTTCAGAGGCTCTTCCCCGCTACGTGCAGAGGAACACGCCAGTCCAGTAAGTCACTGAGAAGATCCTAACAACTGAAGCGAAGCATGACATGCTCAGCTCTCATTTAACCAGAAAATTAATCATAATTCCTCTGTTTTTAAATTTTTCTGTTATAGCTTTTAGTTTTTATTTGTGGAGGTGAGGACCGGAGGACAGCATCTGGGAGTCAATGGTTTTCTCTGAAAACACCATGTGTATCCTGGGGCTCTAGCTTGGGTCATCGGGCTTGGTGGCAAGAGCCCTTACCCTCCGAGCCTTTTCTCCAGCCCCTAATAGTTAGGTGCCATTTTGCTTTATTTATTTATTTATTCATTTTTTTAAACAAGGTCTCACCATATAAGTCTGACTGTGCTGGATCTCACTCTGTAGACCAGGCTGATCTCAATCACAGAGATCCGCCTGCCTCTGCCTCCCCAGTGCTGGGACTAAAGATGTTGCACCACCATGCCCAGCACCATGTTGCTTTCTTTCGTCATACATAGAGGACTGTCTTCCAAAAACAAAACTCAGGACTCTGGTTTCTGCCACTTACCTTACCACAGCAAACTTTCAGATAATGGAGTTTAAAGTGGAACTTCTCAGAAGGGATGTGGCTCCTATATAGAGCCATAATGGAAATCCTACCTCTGATACTCATCTCAAACACTCTATTGCCTTTGTCATTGATTTAGGATTATTTGTAGGCTTTGGATCAGGAAAATCCAAAGACAGTTCCTATTTTCTAGTTAGAAGGTCTTCATATGAGGGAGCCAATAGATGGTTTTTATTGGGGGAATCCCAGATTAATATTGAGTAAGTGTTCTGTGAACAGTTATTCACCCTGAATCCGTTCTTTCCACATAATGACACAGCCTAGTGACTAAAGGCCTCTGTTTCCCCAGCTCTCTTTTCAAGCTTTCCTCCACCAGTGCAGGGTCTTCCCAACTAGATATGTCTCCCTTTGAGGAAGTAAGTGTAACTAGCGGACAGGCCATTGGCTCTGGCCCCAGTGAGACCTCTGGTAAAGCTTCATTTCCAGACCTTCCTGACTGTGGTATGTGGTGAATTCGGTATTCTCTCCAAGTCTCGCTACTCATTCATAAAATGTTCAAATGAGTCAGTGTTTGGTTGTGGGCTGAATCATGTCCCTCCAGAATTCATGAGCTGTAGCCTGTTACAGTTTGGATTTGAAATGTCTCTGTAGGTTAATGTTTGAGATGCAGGGTCCCCAGCTTGTGACACTATTCTGAGGGCCATGGAGCCTTTGGAGACAGGGCCTTGCTGGTGGATGCAGGTCCCCCAAAGCAAGCCTTCAAAGGTTATCCCCTCCTCTGGTTCCGGGCCTGGCCCGTGGGAACAGCCCTCACCTCAGGCTTCTGCCAACACTGGCCCAGCTGTTCCCCACACTGTGCCTCCCAACCATGAGGAGCTGAAGCAGACACCAAAAGCTTTTCTCCCTCAAGTTGGTTCCATCATGGTTTAGTCGCCATGATGGAAAAGCAACACACAACCTTAACACCAGCGTCTCAGAATACGGCTGTATTCAGAGTCAGGGCAGGACAAGTAATTAAGTTCAAAGAAGACCATTTGATGGTCCAGATCCATCCAACTTGTGCCTTTCTGGGAAAAGAAAATGTGGACGCACCAAGAGACACCAGGGCACACATGCACAAAGAGGAGAAGCACTCTGGACAGCCACCTGTAGACCAAGAGCAGTGCCGCAGAGGAGACAGTGCCATTTAGACCTTCCAGAACTGTGAGAAAGTGAATCTCCGATATTTAAGCCACCCAGTTACAGAATTTTGTCAGGGCAGCCCTGCCACACCAGTGACGGCAACAAGCCTTGTCTTTAGTGTCCCGGCCATGGTGTCTACCACTGTACTGTTTGGTTCGTGTGCTCCGTTTGCCTATGGCCTTTGACAGGCCATAGGCAGTGGTACAAGTCATCCCAGCAGAAAGACCAAGAGGCTTTTCTTTGATTTGGAAATCATTTTCTGAGAAGACGTCTAGAAATGGCAGCAACTTTTGTGTTTATAAAACACTTTTAATTTCCCTTTTCAAAGTTTGGGTGATTTCTCCCTTCACTGAGCATGAAATAAAATCTCATCATCCACACTAAGAGGCAAGTGGAAGTGATTAATAAATCTCAATACCTTTGGTGTAGGTTCCATAATTCCATTATTCTTTCTGTCTCTTAACTAGCTTATTTCATGGCTTATCTCCTTTAAAACTTGAGATCAAGGAGATTTATAGTTCCATTTAGCTGGTCTTTTCTGCCTTTTCCTCAGAACAGCAGTGTTGGAAGTAAAGAAAGTTTGATCCATTACTCTGCTTTTCCAGAAGAGTTGAGGCAAGGAGAAGTCTGTGAGTGCGATACTAAATGCCTGCTCTGGTCGAGGCACTGTGCGTATATTAGCTTGTTTTGAGACAGGTTTCTCTTTGTGTATCCTTGGCTAGCCTGGAACTCTCAGAGATCAGCATGCTGCTGCCTGCTGAGTGCTGGGATTAAAACCATGCACCACCATGCCCAGCTGACCATTTTTAATTCTCACCAATTCCATTAGAGTTGGGAGCTATAACCATATCATAGGTGTAGAAACTGAAATTCAAAGGGATGGAAGTCACAGCTGTTTTGTGGTAGTATCAGACTAAGCTATTTCTGCTTATGACTTGATTTTTACTTATTTTTTCTCTTAGCCTATGCTAAGGTTTCTGTGGAACTTAAAACAGGTTGGATTTTAGGGTCAGAAAAAGACCAAAGTTCTGTTATTCTGTCTTCTCCACCAGTCCATTTTCCTGGCTCCTTGCTACCTGGTACCACTCTTAGGACTGAGAAGAAATACTCCGTTGTCTACTGTTTATAAGCTATTACCTAAAATAGCTCTTGTTAAGGTCCTGGAGGAGTCCCACCAATGACCACCATCCACATGCGCAGTCAGCAGAAGCGTGTTCATCCCAGCGTGCTGGGGCCCGCCATCCCACACAAGGGGAAATGGCGAGGGTCCTGAGAGGATAAGCACGCCAAGGGGAGGTCCTGGGGCAGTTAGATATGATTGGCTCAAGCAAGTGGCCATCATATTAGTACATCCTAACTGGCTAGGGCTAATCAGGGGCTGGTTAAGACTGTAGCTTTTCCATTGCAGGGGGGTAGGCCTGGACAAGTCCCAGGCCCTGTCCTTGAGCTGCTGTGGAGGCTGGCTAGCCTAGTATGCACTGACTGTGAGGCATGGCTCAATGGCCCAGGCGTGGTACTTCCTATCTCCCTTCCTATCTGTCCTCTGTGGTCGGGGGCATTAGTGATTAATTGCCCTTTGTTGGTGGCTCTTTCAGAAACTGCTTGCTCAGTCTCAGGAAACTGAAATTGAGACCTGATCTCTGAGAGAAGACTGAGCAGCCTGTTATGGCCTCTGCTGGGTCCTCTCAGCTATATAGTCGTGACAAATAATAGCCGGGTAAACTCTATAATGTTTGAATGCTCTTAAATGCTGATGGCCTTTGTCTCATTCTGCCCCGCCCCCTTTCTCCATTTGAGAACACCAATGGGCTGGAGAGAGGGCTCAGTGGTTAAGAGCACTGGCTGCTCTTCCAGAGGACCTGGGCTCAGTTCCCAGCACCCACGTGGCAGCTCACAGCTGCCCATATCATAGCTCTAGTTCCAGGGACTCCGATACCTTCTTCCAGCCTCTAAGGGCAGCAACCAAACATGGTGCACTGATACACCGGCAAGCCAACACCCATCACATAACGTGTAATTTAAAAAGGGGGGGGGGGGGAGAACACACCAGCACCAAAAACACGGTTTTTAAAGTAGTGATGTAAGGATACAAAGTTACTTTTTTAAAATTCTTTTTAGGTTAAGAATTCCATCTAAGGCTACCAGAAATTATAGTGAGCTGAGTTCCTTGGAGACAGGTGCCAAGTCTAATTCAAGTTAATATATTCATTGATTTCTTGAAGACTATATAGCAAGAAAGGTGTCAATCAAAATGAAAGGTAGAAAATTCTTTGAAAGATTATGGTTAATTTTAATTTGGGGGGAAGGTGGGGGAAAGGACCTGTCATGTCAAAGAGAAGTAAAAACTAATTTATTCAAGAATAAAGACTGTAACTAGAATCTGCAACAAAGAAACTGGGAAATATGGTGGGGGGTCCATATGGATATTGTGTAGACAACCAGTCACACTGTGGTGCCTAAGGGAGCATGAGCATCAGTGACCTGCAAATAAATTAGGTACAGGTCAAAGAACAAGGACTGTCTTCTGTTTCTGGTCTTCAAAAAGTATTCAATAAGGAAAAGAATAAAAGTGGGGCATAAAACTATGCTAATTATTCACAGCTATCAAAACAAAAAAACAAAAAAACAAAGAACAGAGGACCAGCAAAATGGCTGGGGGAGTAAAGATGCTTTTGATCCGAGTTCAACTCCCAGCACCACATAAAGCTAGAAGGAGATAACTGGCCCTACAGTGTTGTCCTCTGACCACCACGTGGGCACCATGGCAGACGGACCTCCACACACCCGTCATATGCATACATCACCCACACACAGTCATAATAAATAAATTGTTAAAAGGGAGACTGGAAAAAATGAGAGTTAATATGAATTTATTGTCATTATATATTTTCTCTCCTCCTACCCTAAGAAATCTGCACACTAAACCCAGGTTCTCAGGCTTGGTGGAAAGTGTGTTTGCGTACCCGGCTGTCTGCTGGCCTGTTCCTGTTGTTACCGTTTTCAGTTCTGGGACCTAACCCTAAGTTTGGCCCAAGCCCTGCCAGTGCTCTGCCACTGTGCTATATCCTAGCCCAGACGTGTTAATTTCAGGTGAGGAGCTTTGGTGGGGGAGCAGGGCACTTGGGTTTCTCTGTAATAGCTCTAACTGTCCTGGATCTCCCTCTGCAGACCAGGCTGGTCTCGAACTCACAGAGATCCGCCTGCCTCTGCCTCCCAAGTGCTGGGATTAGAGGCGTGCGCCACCACAACTGGATTGAAGCATTTTTAAAACATCAAAGTGCCTAAGGAGACCCTAGAATCGTGTTTAAATCTACAAAGCATACTTCTGTGTGCTCATCTCCTGCTCTAATGATACCATTGCCTACAAGAGACAGACTTACACAGAGGCAGAGACCACAGCAGGAGGGCTTTCCACCACGTGCTTCCTGGAACCAGAATGTTCTGGGTGGTCCTCCCTGGGTGGTCCTCACAGTCTAGATTTATGTTGCTTTTTGGGTTTTGTCCCTATGTTTCCTGGTAGAAATGACTCCAGATGTGAAATCTATGATAAGAGTTGACCCCTTTGTACTTGTTTTTACTTTGGCATTTGGAGACAGGATTTCTCAGTGTAGCCCTGACTGGCCTGATACACATTATGTAGACCAAGCTGGCCTCAAACTTGTGTCGATCCTCCTAGCTCTGCCTTCCAAGTACTGGTTTAGTAGCATGTGCCACCAGGCCTGCACCATGCATGGCACCAGGTCCAGAGTGGACACTTCTTTTAATGTTTTATTTATTTAATGTGCATTGGTGTTTTACCTGCATGTATGTCTGTGGGAGACCCTCAGATCCCCTGGAACTGGAGTTACAGACAGTTGTGGGCAACCATGTGGGTGCGGGGAATTGAACTCAGGACCTCTGGAAGAGCAACCAGTGCTCCTAACCTCTGAGCCATCTCTCCAGCCCCCTAGAGTTGCCTCTTCATTACATGCAAGAAAACAAAGTGGAGTTTTCATTGGGATTGCTTTCTCTTTTACTCCTTTGCTTCTACAAAGCAAAACATAGGCAATAATAAATTTATAGTTTCTTATTCCATCCTTGGTTTTAACTTGAATTATTCAATAAAGGGCACTTTCCTCCTTTAAGTATTTATAACTTTAACAAGCAAAGTATATATTTAAAGGTTTGGGGTTTTTGTTTTGTTTTGTTTTAAGAAAAAAAGACCAATTAAGATAATAATAGTAACAATCTCCTTTCTTGTAAAATGCAACTTTTATATTTAGTTCTAAAACTAAAGGCATTTTACTAACAATGTTTTCCTTTTGTAAAAAGCCCTTACTCAACGTGAACTGCTTTGTTCTTGTCAAAGTGTTGAGAGAAGACCAGAGCAAGCATTTCCTGAAATGTAAAAAAGGGGCCTGTGTCATTTTTGTTATTATTGTTTGGGGTTTTTTTTTGTTTGGTCGGTTTTTGATTTTTGATACAGGGTCTTACTTTGTAGCTTTCGTTATCCTGGTAGTCAGTATGTACACCAGACCGTCCTGGAACTCATAGAGACCTGCCAACCTCTGGCTCCCCACTGCTGGAATTAAAGGTGTGCACCATTACACCCAGCTCTAGAACCTAGGATTTTCAAGAACTGATCACTGCTTGGAAAAAATAGACCATCTCAGGACATGGTGGCACATGCCTTTAATCCCAGCACTCAGGAGGCAAGGGCAGAAGGTGAGGAGCTCAGGTTCGTCCCTCAGCTATGTACTGAATTTGAGGCCAGCCTGGGCTACATGAGAGCCTGTCTGAAAGAAGAAAAAAAAAGTTAAAGATAGATAATAGAATAATAATTTCCCCTAATCTAATGGTTTTTATTTATCTTTGAGTTGTTTTGTAGGGGTAAAAGCATCTCAGGGTAGCAGGGTCTCTTTGTTGTCCAGGCCAACGTAAACTTCTAGGCTTAGTCATCTTCCTGCCTTGGCCTTCTGAGAAGGGAGAGCCACAGGCATGAGCTACCATGCCTGGCAGTAGACACAGTTCCTAAAAGGCCTTAGCCCTTCTCAGTCAGATTAATCATTTAACTACCAAGGACTCTTAAAGGCCTGTCTTCTGCTGATTTTCAGGTAACTTTGCAATTCTGAAGTCAATGGTACGGCAGTGATACTTTTAGAATATTTGGCAGTTTCCAGGATTTTTCTATCATTCAGTACCCTTAATGTTACATTCTAAATTCATTTTAAACTGACCACATGAAAAAAAAAGTCGAACTCATAAATAAATCATGAAGATTTGATCTTCCTCCTGGGAAACTTCTCTTAACCGTCACTCAGAGGCTCTGCAGCCCTTTCTCAGTAGAACCCAAGTCCTTCTCAACTTAGGAGCTCGGTGCCAGTGTTTTCAAAATTCATAGGTCATTCATTTTGGAACTTGGGTGCAATTAGGGTTTTGCTTCCAGTTACAAATGAATTTTCATATAATAGAGTTGAAATGCATGTGTGAAATGGAGAGCAGTATGGGGAAGGATGATTACAGATTCACGGTCCATTGTTAAACCTCTACATGTTCCTAGATGTAGTGGTCCTTGGCTGTCAATCTGTAGCAGTGCCCTGCCTATTTACAGCAGACTGGACGTAAACTATGTGATGAATGTACCAGCCAGCATTCCTTGGCCCTTTACCTTGAGCAAGGCCCTGTTGTAAGTTCTTCCTGTTCCTTGTCTCATTTGATCTCCACAGTGCTGTGAGGATGATAGTGTAATCCCCCACATTTAAGATGTGTGGAAACCGCCATAGGTGTGCACCACAACACCCAGCTCACTTGATAACCTATTGTTAGAAACATCTGCCTATATCAGGCCATGGGGGTGCACATCTTTAATCCCAGCACTCGAGAGGCAGAGGCACAAGGATCTCTGAGTTTGAGGCCAGCCTGGTCTACAGAGCGAGATCCAGGACAGCCAGGACTACACAGAGAAGCCCTGTCTAGGGGGAGGGAGGAAGAAGTATGGAAACTGAGGCACAAAGAAGTTAAATAATTTGCCCCAAATTCACACACACAGAGGGTGGGCCAGAGATTTGATTCCCAAGAGTCCGGATCTTCCAACTGTCTAGCCTGTCAGGATCTGCACTCAGTGTTGATAATAAAAAAGCAAGTAAAACATTGCCCTAAGCTTCCGAAAGTGAGATGAATGGACCAGCATTTTGTTTATTTTGCTGTAGCCCTGGTTGGTCTAAATTTGATAATTCTCCTAGCCTCAGCTCCCATGTGCTGAGGCCATCTATCAGCATGCACCACCACACCCAGCTCCAGACACTTTCTCACAATGTTCCATGTACTCCCTAGTGGCGGAGATAAGTGTCTGGTACAAGTATGAACCGGGATGTGTAATTCCGTCTGTGAGGTCAGAGGACAGGAGTCTGCTCGGGGACATTGTATATGTCACCCTTGACTCTGAGATGCATTCTGTCTGAAGAACACACTGGGCTGTTGTCATTTGTTCCTTTTCCTGGCGTGGAAAGGATGAGAAGAGGCAGGCAGTACGAGTAACTCTGGGACTGCAGCCAGGAAAGAGTGACGGAGAGAATGACCTTTCTCACCAAGTTTGTCCCAGGCCGGACTTGAACTGATGACTCTCCTGGGTGTTCTTCTGCACCCTCAAAGCTGGTTCTGCAGAAATGCAAGAGGGGTGTGCAGACAGACAGACAGACAGAGAGCAAAATTAGTGGGCAAGATCACTGAAGAGAAACCTGTAGGTTTCCCCAAGATCTAGCTGGGCCTAGAGACAGACTAAACTTGGCCTGCTGGTCAGCCTTCACTGGGAAGCTTGCTAGGCATGGTGACAGAGTCCTGGAATACCAGCAGACAGGACGCAAAGGCAGGGCAGCCACTAGTTTGAGGCCAGTATGAGCCAGCTATACATCCTTTCCTAAAGTAAAACAAAATAGCAAAGCATGAGCAAGCTTAAAGTAATGTCTAGTGTATCTGAGTTTCTCTCTCTCTCTCTCTCTCTCTCTCTCTCTCTCTCTCTCTCTCTCTCTCTCTCTCTCACACACACACACACACACACACACACACACACACAGCAATCTTTAACTGCAGACACCTTTTAGAAGTAATGTCTTTAGATTTCAAGAGGAAACCCTTAAGAAAAATGGCAGTCTTTAACCTCTAGTATGTTGGAGTCTCTAGAGTCTAGACGGTGTCTTAGGAGCCAGAGCCAGCCTTGCGGTAACTCATGAATAAATAATACATTACACACACCCTGTTGACTTGATGTTCTGAGCAAATGCCACGTTAGAGGGTCCTATCATCTCCTGAGTTCAGCTAATGGCGGAGAAATGGATGTCCCTCAAGTCTATCATTTCTCATGACTATTCGTACGAATGTCTTCTCTGCCTCCACACCGACGCTCTCCTGTCTGCTTTCTGCCAGTCTGCCCCACAGGGGCATGAATGTCTTTTCTTATTAAAGTTAGGCTGATGAAATATAAACTACTGCAGTCATTTCTTAGAGAGAAAGAGGCTTGTGGAAGTAGAGGTAGCAAAGATGCATCATGAGGGACTGGAGCAGCTGCAGTTGGGAGATGGGAGGAAGTGAAGATGAACGTCCTATAGAAGGCAGCAGAAGACAGCAGCAGACCACGATGTGCTCTGTGTGCTGAGTGGGGGCGTGGGCACCGTGTGGTTCAGGATTAGACCTGAGCCTCTAGAAAGATCTACTGGTACTGTGTAGATTAGCAAAGAGGGAAAAGCCTATTAAATGGTTATAGTGTTATCCAAGGAGAAATCAATAGGGTAATCTTAGGAAAGAGAGGAGAAAGAAAGGGGTTAGTTTGAGAAATCCTAAGTGAAAGGTATTTCTGGATTCGGCATCTGGAAGAGGAAAGAAGAGGAGAGGGCCACCTGGGTTCTTAGGAAAGTGCTGAGTTAGTTCTGTTTGGACATCTTCAGGTTGATGGGCTTTTAGGGTGGGCATGAGACAGGATCTCCCTAAACAAGGCCAAGCTGGCCTCCAGCTCACGATAGCCTCTTGAGGGCTGAGGTTATAGGTCTGTGCCAGAGTGCTGGGCTCAGGCTGAAGTTCTGATAGACACCTTGGGAGATTTGTCAGGAAATGGTTGGGTACATGGGCTTCATTCAGAGTGAGAGATGTAGAGGATCCCCAGTGTATGGCTTCTGTGGGTCTAAGAGCCCAAAGAAGGATGGTAGATTTCCCTAAAGAACCAAAAGAAGCCAGGGAGAGAATTGCTGTTGTGCAGAATGAGGAAGAGGAGCCTGGGAAGGATGGGCCTCCAAGAGAGCACCCTTGTGTCCACAGAGAGGTACAGTGCAAGGGTGAAGGTGCTGGACACCTGGCAGAGTGGGCGGGCAGCTGGAGAGAGGCCACGGTGGGAAATGTGTTCCGTGTCGTGTGATGTGCTTCGAACAGCTTTCCTTGGCCTCTCTGTTCATCCATTCCTCCCCTCATTTGTGTGTGTGGAGGGGCGGGTTGTTAATCGATTGCTTTTTCAAGTTCACATATGTACACTCTTGAGGCCGACCACTCTCACCTCCCACCTCCCAGCCACCCCTGTCCACCCTCCCACAAATCTTTGTTGACCATTCACCTTTCCTGACGTCATTTTGTGACCCACCAAGATGAACCAGGGGCCATCTGTGTGACCGTGGGTTTGGAGCTTGGTGAACTCAGCCAGGACCCACAACTAAAAACAGGGATTTTTCTCCCCTCCCAGAACCTAGCAATAGCCAATAGCTCAGAGGTACAGGGTAGGGTCCCATGAATATCTGTGGGGGTCATTGTAGTTTATCTTATCTTGTGTATGGGTGTTTGGCCTGCGTATATGTCTATGTATGTTAACATACATGCCTAGTGCCTTTGAAAGCCAGAAGAAGACATTAGATCCTTCCCCTGGATCTGGAGTTACAGACATTTGCAAGCTACCCTGTGCTTGCTGAGAATTGAACATAGATCTTCAGGAAGAACAACCAGTGCTCTTAACCACTAAGCCAACTCAGTAGCCGCAGTATTAGTGGTTTTTGAGACAAAGTATCACTATGTAGCCCAAGCTTGTCTTACATTTGTGGTGGTGCAAGAGGCTAAGACAGGCACATGCCACCTCCTTAAAACTGGTCTTCCCCCCAATCCTTGTCCACTGATTCATGAGGCAATGGATTATCTAACTTGTTCACTTTTTACCCCCTAGACCATGAATATAAGCATTTCACTATAAATGGAATAACCCACTAGAATAACTGGTATACAATAATAATGATTGTATTTTTAATGGGTTTAAATTTTAATTTTCCTTCTGTGACCTTGGAAGCTGTGCCGGCTAGTTTTATGTCAACTTGACACAGGCTAGACTCATTTGGGAAGAGGAAACCTTAATTGAGGAAAAAAATGTCCCCACCATATTGACCTTGATTAGTGATTGATGGGGGAGGGCCCAGCTCACTGTGGGTGTTGCCAGCCGTGGGCTGGTGGTCCTGGGAGCTATTAGAAAGCAGGCTGAGCAAGCCAGTAAGCAGCTCCCCTCCATGGCCTCTGCACCAGCACCTGCCTCCAGGTTCCTGCCCTGATTTCACCAGAAGGACTCTGATATCAAACTGTAAACTGCAATAACCCTTTCCTCCCCAAAGTGCTTTTAGACATGGTGTTTTATCCCGGCACCAGAAGCCCTGACTAAGACAGGAGCCTAATTTGGTGTACAGAGTGGAGGTGAGGCTGGCCCTCGGGCAGGTGTGCAGACTCCGTTCTGCCCATTCTTCATCCTCACGCAGCCATTGACTTGTCATCCCTCTTCTGACTGCTCCTTGCTCCACAGAATGCCCTGCCACAGCCCACCAGTGTCTCCTGCACATCTTTCATTGTTCAAAGAGGAAATGAGGGAAAAAGCAGTGACCTGGACTTCCTGTCCATTCTTAGTCTGTGCAACTTTGCAGCCTTCAAAATTTGGAAGATGACCAGAAAATCGCTCACTTTACAGCCATTATGTTGATATATATTTTAATGGCCTAGACCAGTGGTGCAACCCCTGGGGGGGGGGTGTCAAGTGACCCTTTGACAGGGGCCATATATCAGATATTTACATTACGATTCATAACAGTAGCAAAATTACAGATAAGAAGTGGCAACAAGGGCTGGAGAGGTGGCTCAGTGGTTAAGAGCACTGACTGTTCTTCCAGAGGTCCTGAGTTCAATTCCCAGCAACCACATGGTGGCTCACAACCATCTGTAATGAGATCTGGCGCCCTCTTCTGTGTACATAATAAATAAATAAATCTTTTTTTTTTTTTTTTTTTGAGCTGAGGATCGAACCCAGGGCCTTGCGCTTGCTAGACAAGCGCTCTACCACTGAGCTAAATCCCCAACCCAATAAATAAATCTTTAAAAAAAAAAAAAAAAAAGTGGCAACAAAATAATTTTATGAGACGTCGATGGATCTCTGTGAGTTTGAGGCCAGCCTTGGCTACAGAGTGAGTTCCAGGAAAGGCACAAAGCTACACAGAGTAACCCTGTCTCGGAAAAAAAAAAAAAAAGTATGGTTGGAGGTCCCCACAACATGAAGAACTAACTGTATTGAAGGGTCACAGCATTAGGAAGGTTGAGAACCACGCTCTAAATGATTTCTAAGATTTTTTTTTTTTTACTCCAGAATTCTATGGTTCTGAATAGAAATGGAGCCTTTGGCATGGGATATAGAGTCAAAAATCTATTTTTGTTTGTTTTGCTATTTGGTTTTTGGTTTTTTGAGACAGGGTTTCTCTGTGTAGCCTTGGCTGTCCTGGAACTCGCTCTGTAGACCAGGCTGACCTCGAACTCAGAGATCCACCTGCCTCTGCCTCCTGAGTGCTGTAATTAAAGGTATACACCACCACTGCCCAGCTTAGAACCAAAATCTTGAGCCTCTTTTTTCCTTCTTTTAATTTCTCCAGTTTGTGAAGGCTCTTATACCTCTTCACACTTGCTACAGTTGGAAACAAAACACAACATAATAGGATGTCAGTAATTTTCAGTATATTCAACTAAATAAGTAAGTGAAGTATATTGAAGTCATTGCTCTGGAAGATACCAGTGAACTATTTTGATAATATTTTCAATTTTCCATGCAGATATCTTGCAATGAATAATGTTGGAAATTAAGAAGTAGTGTGAGCTCCTGTAGTCTAGCTGCTCAGGAGGTTGAGTCAGAATGGTGAGCTCGGGAGTTCAAGGCAGCCTGAGCAACACAATGAGACCCTATCTCTAAAATGAAGAAATAGGATCTGGAACGATGACTCTTTGATTACAAGAAATGGCTGCTCTTCCAGAGGACCAAGGTTCAATCCCAGCACCCACATGATAGCTCACAACCATCTGTAACTCCAATGCCAGGGGTTTTGATACCCTTTCTGGGCTCCATGGATATGCACTGATGCACAGACATACATGCAGACACAACACCCATGTATATATATATATATATGTGTGTGTGTGTGTGTGTGTGTGTGTGTGTGTGTGTGTGTGTGTGTGTATAATTATTAAATAAAATAAATGTAATAATAGTCTTCTTAAATAGATTAGGATGACCACTTCCTCTTTACTGGACATTGTATAGAATTATCAATACGAAATTGCTGTTATCATTACTCAGGATACTAATAGATCCTTCAGTGCAGAAGTTAAAATTGTTTTAATGGATTTTCTGTGCTGTTACCATTGGCAAAGAGAAGGCTGAGAATGTAGCTCAGTGGCAGAGCACTTGCCTAGCATGTATGAGAATTCCCGTCACCGAGGGGAAAAAGAGCAATTCTTGAAGTGTCCCACTTGTATAGTAAAATTGCCATAACCACCTGGGAGGTGACAGTGGTTTTTGTGGTCTCATTTTCTCTAACATTCTTAATGCTATTGAGGGTGAATTAGTTGGTAAGGGCAGGGAAGGTGGGTCAGTCAATAAAGCGCCTGCTTTATAAGCCTGAGGACCTAAGTTTGACCCTCGAATCCAAGGAAGGAAGTCAGGCATTGTGAGCACATGCTTGTAATTCCAGCACGGGGTGTGTGTGTGGGGGGGGGTGATGAACATAGGCAGACCCTTGGAGCACGCTGGCCAGCCAGCATAGTCTACTTGGCAAGCCCCAGGCCAATAAGAGACCATGTCTCCAAAAGCAAGGTAAATGGTGCCTCCTAAGGAAAGGCACCCAAGGTTGACCCCTGGATGCCATGTACATATATGTACATGTATACCTGCGCGCGCGCGCGCGCGCGCGCACACACACACACACACACACACACACGAAAAGTGGATACATTGACTTAATTTAACAGTTGTTACTGTCTAAGGCAGTGTCCGCGATGCCAGGACTCGGCTCTGCCTCTGGTATCCTCACTAGTAGACGCTCCTGCTTAGACTCATTTCCCACTCAGGAGATGAGAGGGCTTCTACCACCTCACCTCCAAAGGCAGAGCGCTGCAGCTCTGTATTAGTTAACCATTATCGTATGAGAAATTGCCCTAATTAATCCGAAGTCGGTGACTTGTAGCATATATCAGCTAGAAAATTAATGAGGTATATTGAGTTCATTGTGCCGGAAGATAGGAATCGATTGTTTTGCCAGCCTAAAACAGCAAATATATCACAAGAGTTTCCAAGGGACAGGAACCCAGAGGCAGTCTAGCCAGAGAGCTTGACTGAGCTGCAGGCTCCTCCTGCAAGCTGGTTCACACAGCTGTAGGCAGAAGGCTTCGGTTCCTCCCCCGCCACCCCACTCTGTGAACCTCTTCATAGATTCTCAGGATATGGCAACGGCCCCTCCTGGGGCTCAGAACGATCCTGGTCCACTGCTGGCATTGCCTACACAGGCCTGTGAGTGTTAGGAGAAGGGGACACCGGAGGCCATCTTTCTGATTTTTACCACCTTCCCCAGAGTACAGTGTTGGCTTTAGGAAGGCGGAGCCCAGACCAGTCAGTTCCAGTGGCATGCTGCTTCCAGTGCTCCTGTCTCACGCACTGGGCCCCATCCCTCCTTCTCCCAGGGTTTCTCTTCCCAGTGGTGATTTTATTTTAGATGGTTCATGGCCTCTCTGTGGTAGCTGGCACTGCTCAAACTCCCCGGAGTCCTCCCCAGGTCTCATTAACTTTTGACTCTAGTGAATAGGGAAATGTGTTCCTTCACTCCTAGAAGACAGATGCTACTTTGTTAAGCACGCTACATCACTCGCTGCTCTCTATATCCTGAAAAGCCCAGCCTCCTGTCCTTCCTTCTCCAAGAACAAGGTCTCCCTCAGCAGCTCCTGCATCCACGAGGAAACTGTCTCGAAACCTGGGTACTGAGTCTCCCCCACAGTCCTAGGAGTAGAGCCTTAGGCTAGGCAAACCCCTGTTACACTATGCACCGTGATTTGTGGTTGCCATTTACAGCACACATTCTAGGCATTGCAAACAAATGTCATTGCACAGTCAAAGCAGTATGTAGTATGCAAATGTTTTCATGCTTGTAATTTGTTCCCTCAATTTGAGGAATATATCAAGATTGCTTTGCAATTGTAAGGGTTTCTCCCCCGCCCCCTGCAATATTTTGTAGCCAGTTTGGGAAATTCCTACTGTGACACCTTGGTAATGCATTTAAAACCCAATAGATCCCTTTTTAATTCCGTGTTTGAGGAATTATACTCTCATAAAATGTGGAACATGATGTAAAAAGTTACAAAAACATTAGTGTATCATTTAGTGACAGCCCCAGATGTCTGAATTATTTTATTCCTTTGGCCTAGTGAATATCAGTTCTGAAGTTACACGTTACCTCTTTGGGTATACACTTGTATAAGTTCCAGTTATTCATCTAATGGAAACCCTTCCCCTTCCAGGACACTAGCCCGAGAAACAGGAACAAAGTATACTGACGTATATCTATACTTTGTCACGGAGTGCCTAGCATCAAGGCCAGATTTTGAACTTTGAGTCTGGAGTAATACTGCGGCTTTTCTTGTCAGTCACTAATCCCATCTTGTACTTCAAAGAGCTCCTGCACACAGCTTCTTTCTCTTCCCTACCAGGAAAGGTAGTGAAGTCTCTCCTAGATTATCTCCAAGTTTGTCTTCGCGAATCCTGGGACATATACATGGATCTGAATTCAGCTCTGTAGTTCACCTTTAATAAATAGCTTTACAGTCTGACAGTTAGGATACCTGAGGGAGCAATAGCTTTGATTTACCTCACTTCTGTGTGTAACCACAGGTGCGATGTGAGTGTGGTTTTGCATTCAGTTTCTGCCAGAGAAATTAATAAACCATGGAACTGTTAGATGAGTTAAGTCCCTTTACTGCACATGCAATCGTTGACTGGCTAGAGCTAACCAGATTTTACATATGCACCATCAGCCGTGCCCAGAAGCCCGCTCTGCATGGTGAAACCTAAGTTCACTCTGGAATAAGGGGACCTAGCCTTCCGGTCCTTGCTCAACCAGACTTTCGAGGCCATCCAAAAAGGCTCCCCTTCCACCCCTGGCTTTTCAGTGGTCCCCGGCCCGTCTGATAGAGGACAGGGGGAGGGGGGGCAGATGCTGAAAGCAGAGTGCAAGTTACTCGGTTGCTACTGAGCTGTGATAACTGTGTCCACCCCTAGTACTGATAGCTCTAAACACTTGAACTGCCTGCCTCTGTGTGCCATCATTAGCTGGTCAATACGGGACAGAAGACCAAGCGGCTTGTTGCCACGGTGACATAATTTTAGTGTATCTAATTGGTGGGTCCTGATGGAATGTACTCATTAACATCCTTTCTGCCTCCAAACTAAAAAGCAGTGCCAGTCTCCTCAGGTAACGCTGGCCATGGAGGTGACAAGGCCCATTACTGCCTCCCTGCTGTGTGACAGCCAGAGCGGAAAGGCAGGAATTTGAATTGGAGTAAAGACAGGGAAGGACCCGACTATTCACTTCTTCTTTTGTGTCTGTCTCAGCTAGCTGTTCAGGTCAGACCCATGGGGAGTTCTAGAGGGCAGAGAGCTCTAGAAGATAGCCGAAGTGGCTCAGTTGTCATGCCTGCCCCAGTTACTTCGTCCCAGTCATTCACGTTGACATATCAGAGCTGCCAATCTCGTGAGACCCAAAGGAGACGTTGAAAGGACCTAAGGAGCGAAGAAGTATTTCGGACATGAAAGCGTTCTCCTAGAACCAGCAAAAGAAAAGCCTTTGAGGGAAAAAAAAATGCAGAAGTGCCCAGCTTTCCTTCAGGAAAGGCATTAGTAGCAAGACTATGAAGCAGTCATCATAGTCTTTCAAGTGATTAGTCACGATGAGAAATGTGCAGGAAGCAGGAAGGAACTGATACGCTCAGTCCACCCGTTCCCATAGTCACTGTCAGGAGCGCCACCCCCAGCTCCATCGGATCTCAGCTCAGCTCCTCCACGTGGACCTCTTCAGCAGCCTCCTGACTGTGTCCCAGGCCGACAGGACCTGTGTGATTTCACCTCTGCCTCTGCCTCCCTGATTCACCTCATACCAGTCAGTCTCCACCCGAAGGCCTTTGTACTGCGATTGCCTGGGGTGCGCGCCCTTCCTCCTTCCCTCGCCTTCCTCTTGTCTTCCTACCCCCCCCCTTTCCTTCCTGCAGCGGAAGTTCAACTTCACTTCCTCACAGAGGCCTGCCCTTATTCACCACCCTCCCTGCAAGAGGATCGCACGTTCCTTACACATTTCCAAACCACCGTGTCCATTTACTTCCCATCATTCAGCTGTCTAACCATCTGATTGTTAAAAGCCTGTCTGCAGATGCTCTGTGGGAACCTCTGAGAACGTGTTCGACCCCCCATCCTTGCCTAGGTGTGTGGCACAGCCGACATGAGCCGTATGAAATATCATCAGGGATAGTGTGAAGGAGCATCTGTCAGATGTGGATGAAAGCCTGATACAGATGGACCCACCCCTACAGGCACACTCCCTTCCTAGCTGCTCAGTGACCCATGAGGCATCTTAGGGGGATCAGCTCAGCTTTCAGCAAGGATTTGTGTGCAGGTGTGGACCTGTGGGAAGCCCTGGTTGTACTTGGTGAGGCTTCTCCTTGCCTTCATCATGGTGAACCCCAGTGTGGACCAATCAGACTTTTTCCACAGGAAACTTGACATTGGGAGGAGGGTCAGCTGGCCCTTTCTGGTAATTGTGTTGTGACACATAAACTCCACAGGATTATGCCCGCTCCAGGGAACTCTGTCTGCTGTGCACACCCAAGAAGCACACAGGAGGAGGCTGACAGAAAACCAGGGCTGGGTGGCTGCATAGAAATGGGAGGTGGAGGTGCACGCCTTTAATCCCAGCTATTGGGAGGCAGAGGCAACTGGATCTCTGGGAGTTCGAGGCAAGCCTGTCTACAAAGTGAGTTCTAGGACAACCGGGGTTACACAGAGAAACCCTGTCTTGAAAAAAAGAAAAAAGAAAAAGAAGGGGGCTGGAGAGATGGTTCAGTGGTTAAGAGCACTGACTGCTCTTCCAGAGGTCCTGAGTTCAATTCCCAGCACCCACATGGTGGCTCACAACCATCTGTAATGAGATCTGGTGCCCTCTTCTGGCCTGCAGGCATACATGCAGACAGAACACTGTATACATAATAAATAAATAAATCTTAAGGAAAAAAATTTAAAAAGAAAGAAAAAGAAAAAAGAAAAGAAATGGGAGCCCAGCCTCTCTCCTTCTTCCCACCTGCCCTTCCCCATCTCTGGGCCACCTTCATCTCCTGGGGTTCTGAAATCCTCTTTTGCTGAGGAAAGCTTGTTTTGTTTTTGTACCACATACACCCAAAAAGGAGCTTGAAAGCAACTAGAAAAGCTAAAAATAATGACCTCACAGCACGCGCAGGTTTACGGAATGAGGCCCCTGTGATCACAAACCTCTGTGGACCATACACAAACTTCAAAGACTTTCAAGTACCCAGCAAACAAAAACAATAGTTAAGAGACTCTTAATTAGCCAGTGACTTCCCACGTGACCTGCCTTATCCGATTTTCCTTGGTCATCGGAAGAGCTTGATTGGCCAATCAGTGGATAGTTGAACTGGCGTGAACTAGAGGACATTTTTTTTTTTCCGTTTTGTTTTTTGTTTTCTGTTTTTCCCAGTTGTCATCATAAAAGACTCAATGGGAACTGTGGGTAGCTCAGTGGGTAGAGCACCTGTCTGCTATGCAGGCAGTCCTGGTTTCAGTTGCCCAGCAACGAGTAAACAAAAAGTGAGGCAGGAGCAATTTAGAGCTCCCCTGGGCCTCAGAAGACCCTGTCTCCAAAATAAAGGGAAATAAGAGATTGAATTCTTTTCCTATTCTCAGAAATACTGTTCTTCTTTTTTGGGGGGGGGGGGGGGGGGTGGGGAGTGGTTATGCTTGGTGAGACAGGGTCTCACTATGCAGCCCAGGCTGCTCAAACTCAGGATTCTCCTGCCTCAGCTTCTTTTGTACTGGGGTTTGAGGTCTGTATCGCCACATCTTTCTTTTTCTTTTCTTTTTTGGTTTTCAAGACAGGGTTTCTCTCTGTAGCTTTGGTGCCTGTCCTGGATCTTGCTCCATAGACCAGGCTGGCCTCGAACTCACAGAGATCCGCCTGGCTCTGCCTCCCGAGTGCTGGGATTACAGGCGTGTGCCACCACCGCCCGGCCCAGCACATCTTTCTTACTGAAAACCAAATGATACTGTCGGTTCTCTGGCCCACTAGATACTGTGCCTTTCGCCCCCCGTGTTCACTCTGCTTTCTCAGTTTGGATGTCAGTGAATACATGTTTCCGAGTCTCAAACTCTATCTTTCTTACACTTGCCTGTCTATTCCTCAGTCAACTTAATCTGAATTCTAGTTTCTCTGATTTGTGCTTTACTTTCTAATTGAATATTTCCTGTTCTATACCGTTGGCGCTCTCCAGTAGAACATTGACTATACTGAAGAATATTAGCTGTTTCCATAATAGCTAATGATAATGAGCTCACTGCTTAGGAATGGCTTTCCGAATGATCGGAGTCAAGAATGGCAGGATTAGTCTATCATCGTGGTATGCACCTTTGCTCCCTGCACTCTGGAGGCAGACGACCTCTGTGAATTTGAAGTCAGCCTGGTCTACAGAGTGAGTTCCAAGACAGCTGGGACTGCAAAGTGAGAACCTGTGGGGGGCATGGAGGGGGTAGAGAATGGTAGTATTAAGCCAAGCAATCTAGGCTTCGAGCATAGCTCAGTAGTAGAGCATGTAACTATGTGCAGAGTCCTAGGTTCAGTTACCACTACCACCTAAACAAGAAACAGATCAGGCCAGTTAAAGAAGGGATGAGGGGGCGGGGTTGGAGCAATGGCTCATGGTTGCTTACTGCCTATTGATGTTACAGAGTACCCGAGTTCAATTCCCAACCCCCTTGTTGGGCAGCTCAAAACTACCTGTAACTCCAGCTACAAAGAGATCTGTCTCCTCTGGCCTCCATGGGCACTGCACACACAGACACTCGCACATAATTAAAAATAAATGGCTTTGTGAAAAGAAAGGGGAGTGGGGCCGTCGTTCCAAGAAGTGAGACCAACTGACATCTGTGCTCCGAAAACTGAGGACGAATTAGGAGTTTCTAAACCAGCGTCTTCAAAATGAGACACTGTCTCTAAGGTAGGGAGAGATGTCAGAGCACACAAATTAGCATTTAGCACCACTTGCATGTGTGAAATCCGCCGGCCTGAACCGCTGCATGGTTCTAGTGTAGCAGACTTCTCGGCGTGGCGCAGCTGGCGGTCCTTTTGTGGAGCCTCGGGAGCTACCATGGTGAATTCCTTGAATACCATCATTTCCCTAACTCCATGATAATTGTTGTTCTTCATGTCTTGGTTCTGTGACATTACTGTAGAAAGCTTCCTTCAAGAGCTGTTTTCCATAACATTGTCCCCTCCTGGGTACCAACAGCCAGCCTAACTCATCATTACCTGAGAATTTCCCTTCTTTCTCTTCCCCCTTATACATTAGAGTGCGCATACTCGATCATCTCACAGCCTCTGTGACGGCTTGGTAAATCTTGCCGATGTTTCTCATGGCTCTAACCAAGCCAGTAATACACATCCTTGTCAGGGAATTTAGAAGAGCCCCAGGAATGCGGTGTAAGCTGTGTCTTAGTAAGCGTGCAGGGCCCCCTGGGTAAGTGGACGCACCGCCTATTACTCCTCTGTCAGAGTACTGTGAGGCATAAATGAAGGAGCAAATGGGAAGAATTTATAATCACTGTCCCACACCCCATTAATTTGGGCCCTGCTTGGAGTAAGTGGAAGGCTTATGGTTTATTCTTACAGCTCTGGTTTCCATAAACTTCCCAAAGCCTGGTTTTTAGAAGGTGAGTTTATGATTCAGCCTTTAATCCAGAGCACAGCTCACTCTTCCCCCGTCTCTTCTCCCTCTGTCTCCTCCATGCAAGGAATTCATGCTAGCCATGGAGGTGCGGGGTGCCGGGGGTTATTAAAAGCATTACTTCTTAGTTTTTCTTTCCTTTCTCAACCAGCTTTTCTATGTTACGTTTTAAAATGTATTGTTTGATAATTTCACACATTTGTATAATTATTTTGGTCATTTTTTTTTTAAGATTTATTTATTTATTATATATACAGAAGAGGGCGCCAGATCTCATTACAGATGGTTGTGAGCCACCATGCGGTTGCTGGGAATTGAACTCAGGACCTCCAGAAGAGCAGTCTGTGCTCTTAACCTCTGAGCCATCTCTCCAGCCCTTATTTTGATGGTTTTCATGCACACCCTTTCCATCCTTCATGGCTCTGCCATTCCCTCTGGACCCTCCTTCCCAGCACAGCCCCTCTTACATGCATGCCTTTTTACTTTCCTATGACCAACTGAGTCTGATTAGGGTAGCCTATATGAGCATGAGGATGAGGGGTTTTTGTTTTGTTTTGTTTTGTTTTGTTTTTACTGACGCATGGCAACTTCCTATTGGCTTCTGAAGAAAAATGGTTCACCCTCCACTAGCAGCCATCAGTCTTTAACTGCCTATAGCTCATGAGCCCCTCCTCCATGATGTGTTATCTTCATAGACAATGACATATTTATTGTAGCTGAAGGGAGGCTAGAGAGATGGGTCAGTGGTTAAGAATGCTGTCTTATAGAGGACCTGAGTTCAATTCACAGCACCCACACTAGATGACTCACCATCTGTAACTCCAGCGTATCCAGTACCCTCTTCTGTCCTCCATGGGCACATATAAACACACACAGCATACATTCAAGATACACATAAGCAAAGATAAGAATAAGACCTTATTTTTTAAATGTAGCTGAAGGTATCAGAAACAAGTGTAACCCCAAACCTTTTGCTAATACACACAGCAGTTGTTTACTGAGCTCTCAATATGTACCCGGCTGATTACTACCACACTCTATCAAAAAGCAAAGCACAGATGCACCGTTATCTTATCACAGAGAAAGAAAAGGAAATGCTGTTGAGCTTACCATGACAAAAATACTTTTTTACTTTTTGTGCAGTAAAAATGTTTAGTTACAAGCCACACCAAGATTTTTTCCCTGTCACTATCAAGCTTACAGTATTCCTCTAGGCTTAGACTTTTTGTATGTGGCACTCTTATGCAGACACAAAAGGGAAATGCAAGTAAATAAATTATTAAATTGGTCTAAACTTACACTCCACTCAGGAGCCAGCGCACCTCTGAATGACTTAGTCTGTATGGAGCCTGTCTGCTTTCCCCCATACTGTTGCCCTTTGAGCCGTCACAGCATCATTGGTCTAACATTTTGAAAAGAAAATCCCTCTGCTACCTGAGTTTCTTCTAAGCTGTTGACACCTATTCTACCAACTTTGACTTGTTTCTACAGGCTGTGGCAACAATGGCAATGTTGCCGTCTGGCCAATAGCAAGCTTAGACATCCACTGATTTCAGGGATACTAGCATATAGGGCTGGGGAGTGGCCCAGGAGTTAAGAGCATGGCCTGATCTTCTCAGCCCCCATGTCAGGCATCCCACAGTCACCTGGAACACCAGCCCTAGGGGATCTGCTGCCCTCTTGTGGCCTGTTCAGGCACCAGCACTCAGATGTGTGTATACACACACACACACACACACACACACACACACACACACAGAGTTTAAAATAATAATAATAATAATAATAATAATAATAATAATAATAATAATGGACCACTCTAGTTGCATCATGAACTTAGGAGAAAAGGGCCTAAAAATGAGGTGGACTAGAGTCTCATGCAACAGCCAACTTTATTCAGAGCATCAGACAATTTATACTCTGAAGGTTGAATCCTGAGTAAAGTGTACAGTCACAAGGACAAGCCACATGTGGCAAAAACATGTTTTTCCATAGAGGCACATGAATAACAGCAGCTGAAGTTAACTTAACTCTTTTCTGCTCCACCTGGCGGAGCGTGAAATCACATTCCAAGAACAGCTATGTGTTTTTAAGAAACTGAGGTCTCAAGACTCTTTTATTCCTGGAGTTTTCTCACAGCCCTCAGAATCCTCACACTACTCCATTCCTGGTCTGTGTCCCGACAGTGGCTCAGCTGTTAAGAGCATGTACTGCTCTTGCAGAGGTCCTGAGTTCAGGTCGCAGCACCTGTATCAGATGACATACAACCACTTATAACTCCAACTCCAGGGTATCAAGTGTATCTGGGGATGGACACACACACACACACACAATTTTAAAACAATAATAATTCTTAAAATGTGAAGAACTATGTAAAGGCATCTGCAGACGCAGGCCAGTGATAGAATACTTGCCATAGAAGCTATAAGGTCCTGGGTTTAATTCCCAGCAATATAGAATAAGAAGTTCCAGACCATCCTGAGCCATCTAGTGAGATGCTATCTCAAAAACTGAAAAAAATTTAAGTAAATATATCTGAGAAAATATCAGTCAAGGTAACTTTACATCTGTTATCTAACTTAACCTCACTCACAGTAATCCCAAGAGAAAGATACTGTCATCTTACCCATGTTGTAGATGAGGTAGCTGAGGCTTGGAAGGGTTAAACAGGTTGCCTAGAGATATACAGTTGGTATTTGTCCAAAGGAGAAAAAAAACCAAGTCTGTCTGACTGCCAATGCTATTTTCTTGCATCCATGTTATATTGGATTCATTTCCAGCCCCCAGACAAGCAGTATTTTTTATGTGGATGCAGGTGAGTGGGTGGGGTGGGGATATCCTGGTTTTTTCACATACTAAACGAGAAGACGGGGCTGCATAAGTGTTTTCCAGAGGTTACCAGTTTCAGCAGCTAAATGAAAGGACACCCACAAATGTCTTCAGTTGAGTATAGATCCTGCAATTCACTTTTTTCTTCTCTTTTACTTATTTATGTATTTCTTTATGTATGAGTGTCTGCATGCACACCAGAGAGAGCTTTAGATCCCGCCATTACAGATGGTTGTGAGCTACCATGTGCTTGCCGGGAGTGGAACTCAGGACCTTTGAAAGAGCAGCCAGCACTCTTAACTACTGAGCCATCTCTCCAGCCCCGAGATTCAGTTTTCTAACTCAGATGAGTGTGTTCTGATCAAAATATTCTTACTTTCCTAATGGGCTACAGTGTTACGCTAATGATTTTCAGACATCTGTCCTTGCTTGAATTTTATAAAAATTGATGACATGGCAGAGTTTTGTGACAGCAAGTGAAAGAACAAAACAGAACTTCGCTGATGGATTCTTCGGGCTCTCACTTTAATGAGTAAATGCACCTGCCAGTCTCACCTAATTTATCACTGCAGCCTGCCTTCAGACGCTGAGTACAAATTGTTTTGGCTTGTGAAGTCTGGCACTGTGTCCTGCCCACAGCCTCCATTACGCTTGTTGCTGTTCTTGGCTGTTTGTACTGTTCCTTCCTGTCTTGTTGTATGTGAGCTGACCCAGCAAAGGCAAGTCATCCTTTCTAACCAGCAGAGCCCACGCCTTGTCATCTCCTTGAAGCTTTAGGGACAACTTCAAGACCTGCCCCTCATCCTTGGGAATAAGTACCAATTCTAAAGAAGCCATACCATCACCCATTAGGCCTACCATAGTCTCTACTGCAAAGTGTGCCTTAGGTGCCCATTCGATGATAAATTGGTAGGTAAAGTTTATAAATAAGGTGGAGACATTCAACCAAAACTATTTAATGAGCTCATGCTATGTGACCCAGCACTGTGTGTGTGACATAGCAAATAATATAAATCACAGGCTCTTCCTTCAAGAAGTACATAATACTGGGCTGGGAGGTGACTGGGTGGGTAAAATACTTGCTCTGCCAGCACAAGGGCCAGAGTTCAGGTCCCAGGAGCCCGCATACAGCCAGCCATAGCATGCCGATGTAAGGAACACTCCTGTAGGCAGATGGAAGGTGGAGACAAGCCCTGGGGCCAGCCAGCCTGGAATATGCAGCAGAGAACAAGAGACCCTGTGGACAGTAAGACAAGGACCGACACCCAAGCTTCTCCTCTGACCTCCCCACATGTGCACTGTGGCATGTGCGCGTGCACAGGCACACACGCGCGCGCGCGCACACACACTATTAACACAAAAAATTTTTAAGCAGTATATAATATTATAAGAGATACAGTCACCATGAACAAATAAAGCCTAATGCAGTGCAGAATATACTCTTCTGTTATATCAGCAGACATTTCCAATGCCTTGACATTGTGACGTAACATTGTTATCTATAGAATTTACACTCAGGAACCACACACAATCAAGTTTTAAGAAAAGTGCAAAATTATCTCAATGTTTTCTGTAGGTTGACAGTTTTGTGTTGGACAGCATTCCTAACTATCCCAGGCCACTAACAGCCTGTAAGGCTACAGTTTGGGCGCTGCTGATAGGCCTTACCTGTTGTCAGAGCTCAGGAGATTCTGGGAAGCTGGGTGCACTTGGGATCATTAATAGGGCCATAGAGTTCAGGGAGGAACAGGGTTTGTACAAGTAGATGAAGCAGGGACAACCCCAGACAGGAAAAAAAATGACAGGAAGAAAAATTACCCAGGTCCTTAGCATAAAACAAGCCTTCCTCCAGAGTTGCAAGTTATTGCAAGTCCTGTCACGACTGATGGACGCCTCCTTTGGAACACAGTGTCTAAAGATGATTGGGTTCTCCCTGCTTCGACCGGGCAGCTTTCATGTTTCTGTTTCATTGCTGTAAGAAATCACCAGGCATGTGGGCAGCATAGCTGGGGGAGTTTGCTCTATGTGTCAGTGAGATGGGGCTAATCTGCATCACGCTGGAGCTCACTGAAAATGTGAGCATTCCCACTGGGCAAGCCTGTGTACTCTGACTTACACAGGCTTTCTCCCTTTATCAGTAAGAAGTCTTCTATCTTTCCCAAGGTTGCGCCTTAACAGTATTTGTTTTTAGGGGCATGGAGGTGGGTTAATAATTGTATTTTTCTTCTGTCTTTTCCTTTTTCACTTTTCTTTTTCACCTGTGGTGGGACATGGTCTCACTGTGTGGACTGAGCATGTCTCCAACTCTCCGTTCTCCTTCCTCAGCCTCCTGAGTGCCTGGTTGACAGGCATGCACCAACACACCCAGCATTGCTTTTGTCTGAGTTACTCGCCCGGATGAAAAGACGGTCAATTATGAATCGCCAAGCCCAATGGGAATTCTTTATCTTAATTACCGTTTCGTTTTCCAGTTTGCCTCACCTTTAAGTACACCGTGCCTGGTATTGGTTCTTTGGTTCCAGTAAGGGACAAGCCATATCCCCAGCTCTCTCATGAAACTGACAAGCTGTCAGCAATGCTAGGATGAACCTGCTGTATTTTTGCCTAGATAGTAGATCCCAAAGCTTTCTCTACAGAGAGGTGGAATCAGGGGAAAGCACCTGAGCATCAGTCTAGAACCTCTTTGCAGCAGATAATCTGTTAGTCCTTGGTTCTTATCTCCTGAAATTGGAGCATTTCTGGGTTTTTTCCCCCAGCAGTATTTCTATTTCCAAAACTCTTGTGATCTCACATGAAAAGGAGAAGTGTCCTTGAACTCTGAATAACACTGGGACACAGATCTCACAGGAATATTTAATGCAAAGCTAGGGATTTTTCATGTTACTGGAAGCAGAAATGGCATATAGCATCTATTACTTGCTCAAAGTTACCTTAAAGGGAAAAGCCCCTAAAATTCTTCAGCAGTTCCTATGGAAACGTTCACTTCACTGATGGGTTGGAACATCGAACAGCAGTTACTGTCCTCGGTTTATTGTTCAGGGTAACCAGAACTGTTGCAGAATGTGAATGTTTTGTGGGTTGGTGTATGGAAATCGCCAGATCTGCCAAGGAAGGTCTGAGTGCTAAGCCTATGGTGACAGCATAGGCTATGACAGTGTGCAGACTGGGACCTGGCACTCTCAGAATTTCCCTCTGAAGGTCATATCCCTTCCATGCATCCTTTTCTTTGAAAACAGATCTTCCCTAATGCCACACTTGATACACATTTGAACAGAAGACAGGTTAACTGGCTGAAAGTTGCCCAAGACTTCTTCAGGAGATGCAGCCTGATTAATTAGGCTCATGCAATATGTAAATCATAGTTTAAATTCCCAGACAGTTAGCCAGGCATGGTGGCCACACAGGTGGATCTCTGTGAGTTGGAGGCCAGCCTGGTCTCCATAAGTGAGTTCCAGGACAGCCAGAGCTACACAGTGAGATCTTGTCTCAAAACAAGCAAATCCCCAGACATTCCAACTAAAACTTAGTAGCAGACTGCAAACTTTTAAACAAATGCAGCTGGTAATCTGCTTTTTGTTTGGGGCAGGGTCTTTTTATGTAGCCTAGGCTGCCCTGGAACTCACAGTGTAGCCAAAGTTAGCCTGGAAGTCTGGCTCCTCTTGCCTCAAGTTCCAAATGCTAGCTAGCCATGTGACGTCAGAACCATGGGATGTGATGTGTTCTTTATTTCTGAGGAGTTAATCACTGTCATTAAGATCGCTGCTAAGTATCTTTTAATATTTTAGGTGATGTTTCCTTGTTTAAAATACAGAAATCTTGAGTCAGGCCATGTGGGTCACACCTATAATTCCTGCATTCCAGGTATAAAGCAGGAGGTTAAAAGGTCAAGGCATGGTCTACACAGGGTTCAAGGAAAGCTTGGGCAATATAGTCACAATTTGTCTCAAACAAAGGAAAATATAGAAACTACTGGTGAATCTTTCATTTCTTTCCTTACTAGGAAAGAGTTCTTAGGAAAACTAGTTAAAAAAAGAAAACTATATATATATATAGCTGTAATGAAGATTTTCATACATCAAATAGAGCTAAACAAAGTTAAAAGATGGGCAAACTGGGAAAAATTACCCTACATTAACAAAGGGCAAACTTTTGTTTTGTTTTGTTTTGTTTTTCGAGACAGGGTTTCTCTGTAGCTTTGGAGGCTGTCCTGGAACTCGCTTTGTAGACCAGGCTGGCCTCGAACTCACAGAGATCCACCTGCCTCTGCCTCCCGAGTGCTGGGATCACAGGCGTGCGCCACCACTGCCCAGCAAAGGGCAAACATTTTATATTAAATATTACTGTTCCTATTTTTGTATATGCATGGGTGTTTTGCCTGCATGTATGTCTGTGCACCACAGGAATGGTGCTGTCTGACCAAAAGGTTAGCCCCGTTCCTGGTCTGGTTATGTGACTGGGACTGGTGATTTGGTCACCTGATTTGATCACAGCCCAAACTTCCTTCTTTTTGATTCCCTCAGGCGGATCTTAAACTCCTGGGCTCAATGATTTCCCACCTCAGCCTCCCAAGTAGCTAGGATTATAGGTACAAACCACCTTTCCTGGGGAGGAAAACAAAAACAAGGATCAAAAAAAAAAAAAAAAAACAACAAAGACAAGGTCTTGCCCTGGAACACTATGTGGATGAGACTTGCCTCGAAATCTGCCTTCCTCTTCCTTCCCAGTGCTGAGATGAAAGCCGTACACCACCATGCCCAGCCCACATCTTGAGTGCTGGAATTAAATGTATTCACCACCATTTCTGGCTCCAGCTAAAGCAGTTTTAACTGTAAGAAGTCTTCAGGTTTGGAATTGAAAAGTATAGTCATTTAGGCTGGGCATGTCACTCAGAGATAGAATAATTGCCCAGCATGCACAAGGACCCAGCACCACAAAGACAAGCAGTCTAGTGGTTTAGTTAATATTCTGTACTCTTATGATCTGAGCCTAAAGGATTGTGTTAGCCCTTGCTGAGCACAGAGTTATGTTCCAAATTGTAGGCCTCGACTTGCCAGAAGACAACCATGAGTGAGGCCATGAAGATTCCTCTTACGTTTAGAGATGCCATCCAATTACAGAAACAGATTTCAACTCAAACTTGAAAATATGCCATGCTTACTAGAAGAGGAGGGTTCCCATAGAGAATGGAGCCTGTAATCTGTTTTCTTTTTTTTTTTTAATAATTTAATTTTATTTGCATTGGTGCATTACCTGCACATATGTCTATGTGAGAGTGTCAGATCTTGTAGATACAGACAGTTGTGAGCTGCCATGTGGGTGCTGGGAATTGAACCCAGGTCCTCTGGAAGAGCAGCCAATGCTTTTAACCGCTGAGCCATCTCTCCAGCCCAAATGTATAGCCCAGGCTGGCCTCGAACTCGTGATCCTCCTGCCTCTGCCTCCTTCAGCAAATCCTACCGGCATGAGCCACCACAACTGACCATTTTCTTATTCAGGAACCTGATAGCATGAAACCCCTGACAGTGATAATAGTGGTACAGAAGCCCCACGCTGTCCCACTGAAAAGCACAGATGTGTGCAGCCCAGTGGCCTGAGCTCACCGCAGTCTTGCACTGTGCGGTTCAGAAGCCAGAACAGGCCTCTCCAGAAGTTTGTCATTCTGAAATGCTTGTGTAAGGGAAGGATTTGCCTGGGGGCTAGACAAGTCTCCTCAGGCTGCCACTGTATGAAGGAGCATGATCCGGCTTTACACTTCCAGAGTGTTATAACACCCACAGTCTTTGTTAAATGATGCCCCACATTCAGATCCTGATTTCTTCTTTCTTTTTTCAATTTTTTGTTTGTTTGTTTGTTTGTTTTTGGCCCTTGTAATAAAACATCGTTTCTTCTCCCCCCAGCTTTTCATCTTCCTCAGATCATTTCATACAGATATGTAGACCATCTGTCCTTCCGAAAGGCTGTTCCTTCTCTCAGCAAGGAGCAGGGGTGGGAACAATGATGTACTGTGCATTTAGAAAGCCAAGAAAAATCCTAGCGTTGCCTGCCTTCCCTTCTCTCCTTCCTTGCCTGCCCTGTGCCTTCCTGGGGATCAGCAGGAGGCTTGTGTGCAGTAGAGAATGTGGCTGTGGCTGCTGAGGGAAAGTGCTAGGCTGGCTGTCCAGCTGCCTTGGAGACAGAAAAGCAGCAGCACAGACAATAAGTGGTATGCTAGACCACACAGGTCCTTTGCCATAGGACTAACTAGACTGGAACTCGTTAAGTGTCACCTAAGTGCACCTTAAGGGGATGCAATCTGTGTTTGCTACGTCAGTGCAAGCCAGTGATTGAGACCACTTCCAGATACACAGACGTTTCCTGCATTGTGGTAATTTTTTAATAACCCGTGACTCTCCTTGAGGCCCTTCCGTAACTTGAGGATTGATTACATGCCTGCAGCGCTCCAAGGGCACATGTGCAGGATTGTCGAGACTTAAGATGCAAGATGAGGGTTTGGAGATTTAGCTCAGTGGTAAAGTGCTTGCCTAGTAAGCACAAGGCCCTGGGTTTGATCCTCAGCTCAAAAAAAAAAAAAAGATGCAAGATGAGAGCCAAGCATGGCTCACTTGGAGGGCCGAGGTAGCAGAAGCATGAGTTTGAGGACAATTTGGGCTGCATCGTGAGACCCTGTGTCAAAAAATGATTGTACAAATGATCTCTACAGCCATGAACCATCTATCCACAGCCCTTGACATTTTAAGCTAGTGAGATACAATCTTCAAAACTCCCAAACCTTCACTTAGTAGGTCTTCAGCTTTAAAATGTTGAATCAATAAAATGTTTGTGTCTGTTTGATAGTTGTATGTGTGTGAAATACCTACATACACAACCCGGCCGCTGCCATATTTAAGACCTCAGAAACAAACAGGCTGGGGCTGTAGCTCAGTGGTAGAGCACTTGCCTGGCACACATGATGCCCTGCAACCTGAGAAAACTCATTAGTTAGGTAGTTTTGCCTCTGAAGAGCCAGTAGGTTAAACAAAGAAGTGCTGCCCAAAGACAAATCATAGAGCCAAAGCCCTGAGTTGTGAAGTGGGCCAGACTATGCAGAAAGGACAAGCCTTTTCAGTTCTAATTGCTTAATAATAATGGAACATATTACTAAAAGCCAAGTCTGGGTCTTCAAATACAAGTAAAAATGCTAATTTGATCATTGAAATTTCTACTTGAGGATCTCCCCTGGAGACTGCCCTAGAAACACAGCAGAGGTGGGGTTGCACCTCTAGAGGGTGAAAACGGAAGGTCTTTCATGAGCCTTAAGCAAGCCAGCTTCTGTGAGGTTTACAAACATGAAGCATTCTGACCTCAAGTCTGCCTGGTCAGAGAGGACTGAAATGCTAAGGTGTGAGATTGCCCATGACATGGGGAATTCCAGAAAGGGGAGTGAATGTCCAGATCCTTAAAGGCCAGCCTGGAGAACAGGGGCCATAGCTTTGGCCCAGGATCCACTTCTAAATGAATTCTGAACCGCTAACTTTGACTCAGGCCTTTAAGCCTGCTGGAAACAGAGACCCACCCACTTTAAACAGTGCAGAAAGTTGCCTACTTGCAGAATTTTTATCAGTTCCTCCGTTTTGTTTCGGGATGGTAAATTGAGCCATAAATCAAACTTAAATCGAAATCCCCAAAACTTTGGGTTTTGTCAGAAATGAATTAGTCCTGTAGAAGTGACAGAGTGACAGATGTAAAGTCTCGAGTGCCCAAGTGGGGAAGGAGACTCAGTATTGATGATGGTGATTCCTTTGCAAATAGCTTTGCTTTCATTTAAATGTGGCTCTCAGTCCCCCCACACCCACCCCCGACTGTTCTAACTTATTCAAAATGATAGGGTGCTGTCCTGAAGGTTGCTGGGATTAAAGGCACGTGCTGCCACCACCCAGTTTTAAATGAAATCTTAATTTTCTGATAACCCTTAGATTAGCTAGCAGTTCTTAATGCTTAGCCTTTTCATCTGCATATTTAAATATCTTTAATGATTTTTTCAGTAGCTTTGTAGTTAGCATGTCTACTGAAGGCATTTTATGCTGTATTCATCTTTTTTAAAAGCATATTTTTCTTAAGCTTTATTGGTAGCCTAATATTCAGTTACTATTTTCCAGAGAACTTGTAAATACACTATTCTTGTTTGAGGTTCTTAAAGATCTAAGTGCAAACAAAAACTTGATTTTGCACCTGCATAATTGATCAAATTTGTCATCATTTATAAGTCTACCCTGAGAAACAAGGGCATGAGAAATTTTAGGAAGTGTTTATTACTATTAATGTAGTAATAGCCCAGGCAGAACTCTTTTTAAAGGTAGAGACAGGCAGATCTCTGTGAGTTCAAAGCCAGCCTGGTCTACATACTGAGTTCTAGGCCAGCCAGAGCTACATAATGAAAGCCTATCGAAAGAAAGGAAGGAAGGAAGGAAAGGAAAGAAGGAAGGAAGGAAGGAAGGAAGGAAGGAAGGAAGGAAGGAAAGAAATGTGAATTTTTGTAGGATTTTATAATCGGCCCTATCCTCTCAAGGATGCTCCTGACCTGTGAGGGGTGAGGAGCTTTGGCTATTCTGCATTTTATTGTTTATTTTTATTAGTATTGACACACATTAATAACTCAGTAATGATTTTTTTCATGATAATTTCATATAAGCAGTTCTGGTTTATCTGGGAGACACTGAGGCCCAAATTCATTGCTTTCATCAAACACAGTTAATCATTCTGCAGTCCATGTCAAAACACCTTCCATTTAACTCCAGAAATACTGTCTGCTTCCCCCCTTCCCCCCCAGTTTGAACGCCATGACCCGGTGGATGGCCGAATCACTGAGAGGCAGTTTGGTGGCATGCTGCTGGCCTACAGTGGAGTACAGTCCAAGAAGCTGACAGCCATGCAGAGGCAGCTGAAGAAGCACTTCAAAGATGGCAAGGTTGGTTGCCTTGGGTGCAGGGAGAAATGAAACCATGGGAACGTCTGGCAGTTGCAAAGACATCAACAATAACGAGAATGTGTCGTGAACTGGTCATTGTAACTCAGGGTTACAGTGAATGCATCTCTCATACCTGAGGTGCAGAGAGAGAAATAATGAACAGTGGACAAAGAACACGAGAGTAAGCCCAGGTTTCCTGTTCACACACAGGTAGTAACATGCACTGGGATCAAGAGGTATAAAAGAAGCTAATTTGGATAGGAAGATAGAGTTCTGTTGTAGATGTCTTCAATTTAACTGTTTTTGTTGATTGGTTGGTTGGTTTTCAAGACAGGATTTCTGTGTAGTCTTGGCTGTCCTGGAATTTGCTCTGTACACCAGATTGGCCTCGAACTCACAGAGATCCACCCACTTGTGCCTCCAGAGTGTTGGGATTAAAGGCGTGTGCCATCATCACCCAGCTATAATGTCTTGAATTTAAAATAACTGTAGGCTATCCACATGGAGATGCTCATAGGTAGTTCAGTATCCAGGTCTGCCTCAGAGCTTTGAGCCAGGTTTGGTGATCACAGACACGGTTAGATTTACACCCATGAGAACTGGAGAGATTTCATGAGGAGGGTCTTACACAGAATGAAAATGGTGGGCCAAGGTCAGAATCCAGTGAATCATGATTTTGAGAAGTCAGGTTAAGGACTCACTCAGTCTGAAATTTTAAAAAAGTCACTATAACACCATGACCAAAAGCAGCTTGGAGAGAAAAGGGTCTAGTGGGCTTGCAGGTTGTAATTCATCATCAGAGAAAGCCAACAAGAAACTTATAGGCAGGAACTGATGCAGAGACCATGGAGGGACGCTGCTTACTGGCTACTCCATGGTTTGCTCAGTCTGCTTTCTTATACAACCCAGGCCCACTGGCCCAATGATGGCACCACCCACAGTGGCCATCTCCTATCAATTCTTAATCAAGAAAACTCCCCACAGATGCCCCTACGGCCAATCCAGTGAGGTGGTTTTCTCAGGAGAGGTTCCTTCTTCTCAGATGACTCTAGCTTAGGCCAAGTTGGCAGAGGATTAACACACAGGGCCACAAACTTTGAGTCCACAATCAGCAGTAAAGACAAACCCAGAACCTACAAGGAGCATGATCAGGAGCTCATGTGACTGGAGCATCCCAGACCAAGGACAGCTGAGGTCAGAGAGGCACAGAAGAAGCCTAGGCATTGCTCAGAACGAGGAGAGGATGCTGAAGGCTTGAGGCAGAAGTGACATGGTTGGTTATATCCGTAAGGAGAGTCGTGGCCGGAGGTGGAAGAGAGTGGGGGAAACGAGCAAGAGTAGGATCCGAAAGGTGATTGATAGTAAGGTTGTTAGAGAGTTTAGGAAGATGAGGAGTCTGAGCAGCATTGGAATCAGAAACCTTGGGTCCACGGGAGCTCTACTCAGTCCTGCTCGGGGTCTTCTTTTGCACTGGCTGCCCCTGGTGCAGGAAAGGATGGGTCACAAAGTGCAGACAGCACCGGGGGAGGGGAGGAGGGGACTGAACAAGAGACTTGACTGCTAACTGCTGGGGCACACAGACACACAGTAGGAGAGCAGAGAACTCAGAGGTTCTCACTGCAAGCCCCAAACCTTTCCGGCTGGACAGCAGTAGTCATGTGGCCATGGTCAGAATGCCAGCCCCGCACTGAATATGTTCTGTGAGTGATTGCCAAAGTGGTGTGGTGCGCTCAAGGCAAGTGGTTTCCCAGTGGTTTCCATGGTTGCTGTAGGCAAAGTCCCTATCCTCATTGGCTTTGGGAAGTGACCTTTTCCTGTCTGCTTGCCATAGGACCAGTCTAGCTTTAAGAGCCAGTAACTAGAGAAGAGTAAGAGAGTCCGTGTTTGTCCCAGTTTTCTTATTATGTCAGAAATCTTTCATGAGCGCCACTGCTTTCTAACCACTTCTCAGCTGGACATTTTTCCTCCTTGCCTTGGATGTTGAAAAGCCGAAAGGATTCTGAGCCAGCCTATCTTCTTCTGAACTCGATCCAGCCTGTTTCCACAGCAGGTGTTCTCTTAGCTGAGGGGTAGACTTGTCATCAATGGCTATTAAGAGAATATTTCTTCCCCTGGAGAGCACTTCTGAGTACCCAGCTTGTGTCTGTGGAAATTATATTATATTGATTGCAGGTGCTCTGGTGGATTTTTAGCCCTTTGCTGGACACATGATGTTTGTAGAATGCAAGCACTGTTTTCTGTAGATAGACTTTTCATCTTTGTTTGGTAAGAGCTTTACATATTTGTTGTTTGCTAGATTTTAGGGGTGCTGAGGCTCTAGCCTGGGGCCTTGTGTATGCTAGATATGTCCCACTGAGCCATGTACCCAGCCCGGGCAGAATTGTTTGTTTGGTTTTTTGTTTGTTTGTTTGTTTTTTGTTTTGTGGAGCTGACGATCGAACCCAGGGCCTTGCGCTTGTTAGGCAAGCACTCTACCACTGAGCTAAATCCCCAACCCCCAGAATTGTTTTTAAAAGTAGCTACAGACATTGGCTTGAACTTAAGTTAGCTATCAATCATGATAGGCTAATTCATATTTTATCATGAATTTCTATTTGAAAGTAACAAATTAGGTGTTGGAGACATCTCCCTTGAAGGCCTACAGTGTTTTAGCTTGTCCAGGAGTTAATTTAAGACCAAAGACCTTGCAAAAAAAGAGCTGATGTGAAAGGACAAACTGAAATTGGAAATCTGGGTGCAAACTTACTTTTGGCCCGAATTTCTAGCCTGCTTTAGCTAGGAGATTAAAATTGATTGCCCTCTTGTGTTGATTAAATAGTCGTGAACATAGCAATTAGCCAAAATGAGAGTTAATAAAGGGCCTTTGCTCCTAATATTACCAGTCCATCCCTCCAGAACCATTTCCCATTAAGAAGAACTCTCCATCTGTTTCTAAGCACTTCCTTTATTCCATTTTGGATTTGTTAACATGAAAATGTAAGGGCTAGAGAGAGGCTCAGCACCCACATGGTGGCTCCCAGCCATGGGCAGCTCCAGCTCCAGGGGATCTGACGCCCTCTTCTGGTCTCCACAGGCACTACACATGCACATGGTACACACACATATACACCAACACTCATGCCCATAAAATAAAAATAAATAAATCTTAAAGAAGATAAAATGGCAAGAACTTCTTCAAGCCAGTTAAGTCAGAAGTTGAGTGGTAGATCCAAGCATGTTTCTTAAACTCCCTGGTTTCTCTTATCCCAGCCTTTATCCCATTTTCTCCCCATGAAGATCCTACCCAAAGAAGAAAGAATCCCTTGTAGAGTTTAATAAGCTCATTACTACTAGTTGTATAGTGATGAGCTTAGTAGTTTACAAATGACTACCCAGCAGTTACTGCTTTCTCTGATTTTAATATTAATACAGTATTAATTCATCTTCTCTCTGTCAAACTCTGAGCCAACCACTTTCCGAGACTTCTTGGGAAGGTCCAGGAAAAGGAACATAAGAAACAGATGAGACCCAGGAGAAAGAACTGCTGAGGGGTATACAAGACAGCTTGTTCACATGTGAAGAGGATGAGAATGGCTACCACTGGACAAGAGAGCCCCATGGTGTCTGAGGGGGCAAAACCAGGAATTGCATTAGGCTGTTCTTCAGAGAGGGTTTCTGGAATCACCAGATGTCCCAGATGGTCCCAGTCCCAGAGCTAGCCACCCTGTGATACCCCAGCCCCGATGAGCTTGGCTGTGTTGTAAATGTCCCTTGAAAGGATGCAGGTTCAGAAGCTGCATCTTGGTATAGATGAGATGAAGGACGTGGGCCTGCCAGGCTGCTGAGGCTCTCGTCTGTCAGTGTTTCTGGTCAGTTCAACACCACTGCAAATGATGCAGTAGCTGCAAGGTACTCCTGATCAAGTAGAGATGAACCTGAGACAGACCTACATTTTCAGGGTGCTCTGAGGCAGGAAAGCTGGTCCCAGTGGAGAGAAGACAGCAACAGCCAGGTGTGGTACTGACCACTTTCAATGTGCTAGACATTTACCACTTTTGTGCCCGATCATCAGTCTTACTTGGTAGACAGAACCATTGTTCAGATTTAAAAAAAAAAAAAAAAAAGTATTCTTAAGAGCCTTAGCAATTGACCAGAAGTCATGCACTGTCTTATGAGGCAGCACCAATATCCAAAGCCAAGAAGATTCCACAACCTTTCTACTCATGACCTGTTTATTGTCATTGTTTTGTTTTTTAGGTTTTGACCAGGAATTAACTATGTAGCCTGTACTGGCCTTGACCTCTCAATCCTCCTGCCTCAGCTTCCAAGTGCTGGGCTTTCAGGCATGTACCACCACTTACAGTTTATTGTCACCATTTATTCCCTATGATTTGAATAAGCATAAGGTTTGGAAGACACAACAACCCATGTCACCAGGTTCCAGCCTAAGGTTCTCAGGGAAATAGAAAGGCCCATTTACTGGAGCAGATGGTGAAGGACCATAAGTCCATAGCTGAGAAGAAGCCTGGGAGCCTATCCTCTTGACAACTGGAAATCACTGGTGTTTTGTGAGCAGGGAAAGATGGAGATATGGAGAAAGTGATGTTTCAAGAAAATTAGATACTTGTGGAAAGTAACAGAAATATGTGATTTCCCCTGCTGCCAAGCTGCAGTTGAAGATAAGTCTAGAGTTTAAGAAAGGAGGGTTCTGTATGAAACAGGAGACAGGCGAGACTAGATGACAGGATGGATGACAGCCATGTTATAAGGAAGAAAACGATTCTTCTCAGTGAGCCACAGAAGAAACTGGAGCAAACGCACTCACTCCCTGCAGATGGATTCGCTCTGTCTGGTTTAAGTCAGGGCAAAGGATTTGTCTGTGAGGGTGCTTAGGCTCATCCCTGGCCCCTGGCCATCGGTGCTGGATGTCTGGTTCTACAGCTGACTCTGGAGGAAGCCAGGTCCTCCTTCCCATAGTTCTTATCCACTCCAGCTGCATTTGTTTGGTTTTTCAAGACAGGGTTTTTCTGTGTAGCCTTAGCTGTCCTGGAACTCATTCTGTAGAGTAGGCTGGCCTCAGATTCACAGAGATCTGCGTGCCTCTGCCCTGTGTGCTCTACCATGCTCGGCAAAACTTTTTTTTTTTTTTAATTTATTTATTGGGGGAGGAGAGAGCACATATTCTACAGCATGTGTGGAAGTTGGAGGACCACTGGAAGAAGCCTGTTCTCTCCTTCCATCATGTAGCGTCCAAGGATTGAACTTAGGTCATCAGACTTGCCAGTAAGGCCCATGATCCACTGAGTCATCTCACCTGCATCTTAACTTTTTAAACAACTTTTACTGAGCTATAATTTATAAGCCATAAAAGTCATAATTTTTTAAGTGTACAGTTCAGTGGTTCTTAGTAAATGTACAGTTATGCAACATCGCTGCCATCCTGTATGAAAGAAAACTTCTCCATCACCCCAAAAGATCCCTCGTGCTAGTTTTCACTCAGTGCACATCTCTGCCCTACTCCCACAAATCAACCCTCTAGATAGTTTGCCTTTTCTGAGCATTTCATAATAAATACAACACCATAGTGTACTCTTTCTCCTCTGGCTTCTCCTACTTAGCATACTGCTTTGAAGATTTATCTGTGCTGATGCACATATTAATCATCTTTTGCTTTTTATTGCTGAGTAGTAAAGAGCATTCCATCATCCATGTTTTCTTCACCCATTCACCATCAAATGCACAACCAAATTGCTTCCATTTGTAGCTGTTAGGAATTCTGCTGTTCACAGAGTTTACGTGCAAGTTTTTAAATGGATCTGTTCTGTTGTTGTAGACGTCCTTTAATTTTTTTATTATTATTTTATGTGCATGGGTGTTTCACTTGCATATATGTTTGCAAAACACGAGTGTGCCTGGTGCCTGCAGGGGCCAGAAGAGGTTATCAGATCCCCCTGGGACTGGAGTTACAGATGGCTGTAAACTGTCACGTGGGTGCTGGGAACTGAACCTGGGTCCTCCAGAGGAGCAGCCAGTGCTCCTAACCACTGAGCTTTCTCCTTAGTACCTGGACCTATGGTTTTTGTTTTTATTTTTTAGAAGACTCTCAGTAGGGAGATTGCTGGGTCACATATTTTTTAACTTTTTAAGAGATACCCAAACTAGGCCAATCATGGTGGTGCACAGCTTTAATCCTGGCGCTTGGGAGGGAGAGGAAGGAGAATCTCTCTGAATTTGAGGCCAGCTTGGTGTACAGTATGATTTCCAGGACAGCCAGACTATTGAGTTGTAAGTGTTCTTTATACAATCTGGCTATAAGTCCTTTATCAAAACAGTGATTTTTAAATATTTCCTCTTATCTTCTCATTTACAGTTTTTTCTTGGTTTTGATGAGGTCTGATTCAGAGGGTTTTGGTTTAGATTGTGCATCGCAGTGTTATGTAAAGACTCTTGTCTCACTCAGCCATAAAAATATCCGCTGTTTTCTTCTAAACTTTTTGTTGATTGCTTTTACTTTCAAAAGACAGTTGGCCTTGTTAACAACCCCCTGGTGTTAAATGCATTGTTACAGTGCCTGCAAATTGCCTCTGCTTCCACAAGCTACTGCTAGTCTTACCTTCTTTTCTGAGTAGTCTGGCTTTTATGTAAGCCCGTCTTCCCTAAGGTCACTAATTAACTAGTTTACAGCACAGTTTTCAATCTTGGCTTTTCTACCTCCCCACAGACTGTCAAGAAAGCTCTACTGACATTAGGCCAAGTGGAGGACACTCCCTCCTGGCTGCTGTTGACATCGGTTCCTTTCACAACAATAGATCTTACATGGGCTTTAGTCTTCCTATTTGAACAGCTCGGCTCACAGTGAGCAGAGCCCTCAGCTTCTATTGTATATCCCAGAGCTCATGGCCGTGTGTGTGTGTGTGTGTGTGTGTGTGTGTGTGTGTGTGTGTGTGTGTGAGAGAGAGAGAGAGAGAGAGAGAGACAGAGACAGAGACAGAGACAGAGAGAGCAGCAGTTACTGGTAAATAAGAATTTTGAGGTAGCTATCATCTTTTTCTTGAAGGAAGCCTATGGAAATCATGAGCTCCATCACATAAGAATTTTGAGGTTGCTATCATCTTTTTCTTGAAGGAAGCCTATGGAAATCGTGAGCTCCATCACATCAAGGCCTATGTCCAGTGCAGTTTTATTTCTCTTGCTGTTCTTGGCAGAGTGCTGGGTAGCAAGGAAGCACTCGATAAATATCCTTGATTGCATCTGTATAATAAAGACAGGGCATCATATATTAGATTAACGGTGCCATCAGATGGTTTGTGTCCCACTGTTTGTCTAGATCATGATGAATAAGCACTTGATGCAGGCTGCCCTCCCTCCCTCCTTCTGTATGTCCTCCCTCCCTCCCTCTGTCTGTCCTCCCTGCCCCTCTCTGTCCTCCAGTAAACTCAGCATGAGAAGTCTGGTCTTGGTCTGTAGCATTTGAAGTTTCACCAAAAAAAAAAAAAAAAAAAAAAAATTAATGAGCAAACATTAGAGATTCTTTATCAGACTAGAAAATATTTTCTCTACAATGTCCTGTCTGTTTTTAGGAGTTTTAAGTCAGCCTTCAGTCCTCAGAACCCTTTCCAGGCTGAGGCTGAGGGAGCAGCTCAGTGGCAGATCACTCGTCTAGCATGCACAAGTCCCCATGTTCTCTCTCCTCAGCCTGACCAAAAAAACAGTAGGAATTCAGGGCTGGCAAAATGGCTCAGCAGCCAAAGGTGCTTGCCACACAAGCATCACGGCCTGAGTTCAATCCCAGAGCCAGGTGTGATAGGGAACCCAGCAATCCCAGCACTCGGATGTGGTGGTGGGAGGGAGACACAGAATGGCTCAGAGGCTCTCAGGAGCTGTGCTGAAATGCACAGAGCAGCAGCAGCAAGAGAGGAAAGTGAGCAAGCTCCAGTAAGACAGGAGAGCGCCAACCAACCCCTGGAAGCTCTCTCCTGGCCTCCGCACATGCCACGGTGCATGCCCATGTGCACACACTCACAATAATTAATGAGCGAACTTTGGAGATTTTGTTGTTGTTTTCATGCTTGTTTGTCTGTTTTTCTGAGACTAGGTCTCACTCTGTAGCCCTGGCTGGCCTGGAACTCACAAAGAACTGCTTGCCTCAGAGCCTCCCAAGTGCTGAGATTAAAGGCATATGCCACCACGCCCTGCTTAAACTTGTATTTTAAGATTTTATTTATTTTCATTTTATGGGAATGAGGTTTTTTTTTTGGGGGGTTGCTGTTTTGGGGTTTTGTTGTTGTTGTTTTTGTTTTTCAAGACAGAGTTTCTCTGTGTAGCTTTGTGCTTTTCCTGGAACTCACTTGGTAGCCCAGGCTGGCCTCAAACTCAGAGATCCATCTGCCTCTGCCTCCCCAGTGCTGGGATTAAAGGCATGCAGGAATTAGTATTTTTATGTTGAGTATTATATGAATCAGTATGTTAAGTTCATGCACATGTGAGTGCCCATTGTATGAGGGGGCCAGATGGGGTATCAGATCTCCTGGACCTGGAGTTACAGACCGTTGTAAGCCACTGTGTAGGTGCTAAGAACTGAACCTGGGTCCTCTGCAAGAGCAGCCAGTGCTTTTAACTACTGAGTTGTCTCTCCAGCCCTATATAGCTTTTTTGAAAATGAAGAAGAGTAAGAATGTTGTCTCAGCCAGGAGGTGGTGGCACAGGCCTCTAATCCCAGCACTCGGGAAGCAGAGGCAGGTTGGATCTCTGTGAGTTCGAGGCCAGCCTGGGCTACAGAGTAAGTTCCAGGAAGGCGCAAAGCTACACAGAGGGAAACCCTGTCTCGAGGGGAAAAAAAAATGAATGTTGTCTGCTGTTCCCCACCCCCATGGAATCCATGTCTTAATTCTTGTGAAGCTGTAAAGCTTTGGTGCACTTTGTGTATGTGTCCCAGTATACACAGAAGTTGCCATTCTCAACACTTTTAATTGTGTGATTTGGTGGTTTTAAGTGCATTCCCATTACTGGGCAACCGTCAACACTTTCTCCAGAAGTTTGTTCACCTTCCCAAATTGAAACTCCTTACTCATTAAGCAGGAACTCCCCATTCCCTCTGGGAACCACTATCCTACATTCTGTCTCTATAAATCTGACTAACCCAAGTATCTCATGGAAATACAGTTAAACCAAAAGTCCTTCCCCATGCCTTTTATTTTGCTGCTGTTGTTGTTGTTTTGTTTTGTTTTGTTTTCAAAATAAGATCTCATCATGTAGCCCAGGCAAGCATCAAACTCAAAACTCTCCTGCCTCAGCCTCCAGAGTCTAGGGACTGCAGACATGCACCACCATGGCCTGGAGAAAGAAGGTGAGGCCAACCTGGTTTCTTTGTTTTGTTTACTGGCTCATCCCTCAGTGTACGTCTAGTGCAGATACAGCAGTACTGAAGAACCTGTGCATCTACTCCAATGATACACTACAAGGTGGATGCTGGCACATGCTTCTATCAGCCAGCATACTGTAGCGTCCATATTAGGTATCAGCCCCAGCTCTGGGCAGCTCACATCAAGCCCAAGAAAATGACCTGAACTTAGGGGCTGCAAAAATTATGCTACTTGGTACGTAGGGACTCCATGAGTATCTGACTGAATGCTTGAATACAGGTGCACTTTTGTTTATAACTCTCCAAAACTGAAAATCACCCATTATTGAAACAGGAAAACAATTTGTGAGGGCCAGAGAGATAGCTTAGAGGGTAAAGCACCCTGGTGACCTAAGTTTGATCCCAGGCGCCCATGCAAAAGTAGAAGGGAAGAACTGACTCCTCAGGGTTGTCCTCTGACCTCCAGACAGCCCCCTCTCAAAGACATACGCACACTAATGAATTATAAATGCATAGGGAGTCCTTTTAAAAAGAAAAACGGATGTGACATATTTACAGGATATAACACTTTATACAATAAAAATAAACTGTAATAAACAAAAGCATGGAGCAGACCTTAAGGAGAAGCCATACTACTTAATTCCACTTATAAAGTTCAAAAGTAGACTAAGGTAGTGGTTCTCAGTCTTCCTAATGCTGCAGCCTTTTAATGCAGTTCCTCGTGTTGTGGTGACCCGCAACCATAAAACTATTTTGTTGATATTTTATAACTGTAATTTTGCTACTTTTATGAATCATAATGTAAATATATGATATGCAGAATATCTGATATGTGACCCCTCTAGGGGTCATGACCCACAGGTTAAGAACCACTGGCCTAAGGGGAAGTTTTAGGTTTTGATCTGTTTTTTTCTGTTGTTTTTTTTAAGATTTTTTTTTTAAATTTATTTATTAAGTATACAGCATGTATGACTGCCCGCCAGAAGAGGGCGCCAGATCTCAGTACAGATGGTTGTGAGCCACCATGTGGGTGCTGGGAATTGAACTCAGAACCTCTGGAAGAGCAGCCGGTGCTCTTAACCTCTGAGCCATCTCTCCAGCCCCAGGTTTTATTTTTTAATGAAAAGGAATCCCATAAAAGTCCACATAGTGGTTGTTACTGGGAATATGGGTGGTGGAAGCACATGACTGAAAAATGGCTCGCAGTGGGGGAGGAATCTTCTAGGATGCTGTTCCTTGACCCAAATGGAGATCCTGGGTACTAATTTAATAACAGCTCCTTAAGTGTGGGTGTTTGTGTTTTATGCAACCTTAGAGTCATCATATTGTGCAGTAAAACATCTTTTCATTTCTCTGATTCTCCAAAGGACAAGGAGTCACACAACATGACATAATCAGACACCCAGAGGTCTAGCTCTCTGTTTGATGTGATAAGAAAGACGTAGTTGGCCCCACCTGGAGAGTGCTAGGGAAGAGGCTTAGATGATCTGTACTCAGCGTCCTCATGACTGTGCTCCCAGGCTCTGTAGTTCAGGGACAGAAACCTGAAGCATCCGCACTCCATAGACGCGAGCTAAAATCTAGAGTCCACTGGGGCCAGGGACCACATTTACAATGCCTAGGACATTCCCCAGTGTCTCACTTCCGCCTTCATTGTGGTCACAGTGTGATTTGTGAGGAGCGGGGGGGGGGGGGGGGGGGGGGGGGGGGAGGAAGGGGGGGGACAGGCCACTCTTCTCCTGGGAAGGAGCTCCAGGCGGCCCCGATGCAAATAACTGCTTTGTTCGAGTCGGCATAGACCAGCTTCTGGAAAGAATTTCTTCATCCCCAGAATGGCATCGAGGTCATTTCACCTGGAGCTTTTTTTTTTTTTTGAGCTGAGGATCGAACCCAGGGCCTTGAGCTAAATCCCCAACCCCCACCTGGAGCTTTTTAAACAGAGATCATGATCGGTGATGGGGTTTCGCTAAGTACTGACACCTATCGCTTGTATGTCCCCGACTTTAGTGATTCTCTTATTACCTTAAGCCTAAAAGGCCTGTGAGTGGACTGTTCAGTGGAAGTCCTGACTCGGCTCTTACTTCTTAAGATGTGCAGCAGGTGAAGTAGCCACAACCCGCTGAGGAAATATAACAGTGTTCCCAGCTGGAAAGCCAGTGAAGCATTTTCATCAAGGATGCCCAGCTGTCACCACAAGCAGCTTCATGTCAGAGTCTACATGGGAGGGGGAGTTGGTTAGCCAGCTTGCTGTCCTTAGGGTAATACTCTAAAGCAGTAGTTCTCAACCTGTGGGTGGTGACCTCTTTGGGAGAGCTGAAGGACCGACCCTTTCACAGGGGTCACGTATCAGATAACCCGCATATCAGATATTTACATTACGATTCATAACAGTAGCAAAATTCCAGTTGTGAAATGGCAATGAGTAATTTTAGGGTTGGGGTCAGCACAACATGAGGAGCTGTAGGAAAGGGCCGCAGCCAGCAGCATTTGGAAGGTTGAGAACCGCTGCTCTAGAGTTTTGCCCTGCGGTGCACACAGTTGCTGTCCCTTGACTGATTGGTTCAGCATCTGGAAGGTAGGAGAGTGTTTCCTGCCGGTTTCTCTGGCTTTGCTCTCCCCAGGCTCTGCCTCACCTTGCTGCCACTCCACTTCCAGGGCCTGACTTTCCAGGAGGTAGAGAACTTCTTCACTTTCCTGAAGAATATCAATGACGTGGACACTGCATTGAGCTTTTACCACATGGCTGGAGCATCTCTTGATAAAGGTAATAAAACCCGGGAAGTTTCTTTCCTGAAGCTAGAAGCATTAATGAATGCCTTGCCTTGAAATGTCGGGTTTTCTTGACATTGTCCTTTGGTTGGTTGGTTTGTTTTGTTTTGTTTTGTTTTTTTGTTTTTTGAGACAGGGTTTCTCTGTGTAGCCATGACTGTCCTGGATCTCGCTTTGTAGACCAGGCTGGCCTTAAACTCAGAGATCCACCTGCCTCTGCCTCTTGAGTGCTGGGATTAAAGGCGTGTGCCACTACTGCCCAGTGGTTGATTCTCTTGTATTGGTCTTAAATGAGCTTTGCACTTCACCCAGTGGCACCCTGCTCTGCACAGACAGGACAGACGGGCACTGTGACTAGTCTGGAAACAGGCATGAGGAAAGGCGGTGCTTCAGAACCTCTCTCCTCTGAGGCAGAGCCAGGGCATGTGTAAAAAGAAGCTGAAATCTTGGCAGTTGGTCTTTGATGAAGGAGTGGTCTGCTTAGTGTCCTTGCTTTCAATTATTTTTAGAAATAAGAAGAGCCAGGTGTAGTGGCACACGCCTTTAATCCCAGCACTCAAGAGGCAGAGGCAGGTGGATCTCTGAGTTGATAGCCAACCTGGTCTACAGATTGAATTCCAGGATAGCCAGAAATACACAGAGAAACCCTGTCTCAAAAATAAATAAATAAATTAAATAAATTAATAATAATAATAATAATAATCAATAATCATAATAAAGAAATGAGACAAAAAAAGTCTTTGAAATTTACCCATGTATTTACCATTTTGGGTGCTTTTCATCTATTCTTGAATATCCAGATACTCATCCAGGCTCAGGATTCTTTTGTCACTGTTTGAAGTGTGATAAACTCTCTTCACTTTGGGGCTGTTGGAAAATGTGCTCCTGGAGGCTTTGTGCATTCTCTCACACTGGGATTCATCCCCTCACGGCTGTGATGATGCATCCTCTCACGCTGTCCAAAGCACCAACTGCGGTTTTAGACACAGTCTTCCTTGTCAGCACGTGTCAGTAGATTCTGTCATATTTGTTATGTGACATCACAGCTCTAGCTTACATGTGGAATCTGAGAACTATCCAAACTCATAGAAATGCAGGACAGTGTCACCTGCTACAGGGTCCAGGAGTGGGGTAAATGGGGAGGTTGGTCAGAGGATCCAAAGTTTGGGTTGTGCAGGATGCATTCATCCTAGGGAGCTGATTGCTGCATGGCGAATGCAGTTACCAATGCTGCATCACATGCTTGGATTGCTAAGAGAGATGCTAAATGCTGATGACACACGTGTGCGCGTGCACAGATGCACACAGTTGTAACTATGTTAAGAAGTAGAAATGTTGATTTGGAAGGTTAGCACGCACACCTCTACTCAATACTTAGAAGACTGAGGCAGGAGGTCATGAACTTACCACCAGTCTGAGCTATATATAGCAAGGCCCTGTAAAAAAGGAGAAAAATAAAGAGACACCAGCTGGGCTAATTGTTGTGATACTTCACAGTGTATTATGTATCTGCACATCATGGTGAACCCCTTTCCTATAGAATCCTTTGTCAGCTGTATGTCAGTAAAGCTAGAAAAACAAATCAATTGACTCAACTTCTTACATCCAGAATTCCCTTCACTTTTTCCCTTTCCAATCTGGATGCCTTTTATTTTAACCTATCCATACAGTTGTGGGTTTTTTTTTTTGTTTTTTTGTTTTTAATAGCATTTGTTTGCCTGAAATAATGCCTCCTCTCATCTTTGTAGACTCTTTTTGGGGAAACATGATATGGATGTCATGGGGAGGTATTGCCAAGTCCTTCTTCCAGAATAGCTTTGACTGTGTCACCGTCCCACAAGGCAGGATTAGATAGCATGTGCAAATCCAAAAACATAAGACTGAAAGTCAGAAGTTACAAAAATAGAATTAATAAGTGCCTCTGGGTTTTCTTTCCTCCTCAGCTAAAGCCAACAGAACCACTTAGAGGAAACGGTATGGGATGAATCACTATCTGTGTTAAAATTATAGGGTGTACACAATAAAATGATTCAGGGTCGTGGTAACGAAGAGAAATGCACCCTTGTAATTAAAAAGGTGGTAGAGGAGTTTCTTTCAAATGACTTTGGGCCACTTCCTGAGTAAGATGGCGGGCCTCCGTGTGCTCACACGCTTACATCTGGAGGCAGGGTACGAACTGCACAACCATGCCTGACCCACAGAAGTACATTTAGGTTTGAGGCCCGTGGTGCTGTGTCATTTACTTGGACGTCTTGGTTTATTTTCTGTGTTTTACATCGGCTCCCCTGAGTGTCTCTTGATAGATATCAAGGGCGTAGGGCCTAACTTCATGCCAAGTAACAGAAAGAACCACATGCATTTGTCTCCCGGGACTGATACAAAAATTGCCACAAACTTGATTTAAAGCGGCAGAAATTTGTTCTCTTGCAGTTGAGTTTTAAAGTCATGGTGCATGAAATTAAGATGTTGACAGGGCCGCGCTCCCTCCAAGGGCTCTAGAGGAACATCCTTCCCTGCCTCTTCAGCATCTGGTGCTATAGATGCTCCTTGGCCCGTGGGCGCATAGCTCCCATCCCTGTCCTATCTCTATGTGGCCTTCCCCTCTGTATCCCTGAGTGTCTTCACCTGCTCGGTCTTATGAGGTCTCAGAGCCCAGCTAGTAATCCAGGATAACGTTATCTCAAAAAGCCTCAATTCTAACTGCAAAGACCATGCCCATCCTCAGCTAGCTCCAGCACCTGGGTCACGCCACCCTATTTTCATTTTTTCCAGACAGGGTTTCTCTGTGTAGCCCTGGCTGTCCTGGATCTTGCTCTGTAGACCAGGCTGGCCTCGAACTCACAGAGATCCGCCTTGGTTCTGTCTCCCCAGTGCTGAGATTAAAGGTGTGCGCCACTGCCGCCTAGCTGGCTCCTTCTGTTTTTAAAGTAAGGATTAAGATACCTAACTCACAGGGTGTCATAAGGAAGAATCCACACAGAACACTGTCACCTTGTGTGTGCACTTACTAAAGGGCCTCTCCCAAAGTTGATAACATGGACACAGTGTGATGCCGCTCATGTGTCTGTTCAGGCAGCAGCACAGGTACCGTGCTAGGCATGGGTTCTGCCCTCTAGAAGCTCTCAGGAGTGGGGGCAAGATGAGGGTACAGGAGTTCTAGTTAGTGTGGCAAGTGCTAGTGAGCCGTGAGATGCGGAGACTGAAGAGTGGGACCTGACACATGCTGTGGGTGTGGAAGGAGAGGGCCAAAGCAGGCCGGCTCCCTGTCCAGCCTCTTCTCACTTTCAGTTGCTCTCAGGCTCAGCTGTCTTCGTCTCTTCCAGAAGCTGGCATCATTCCAAGGCCCTGGCACCGTTTCTTCCTTGGCTGGTTTAGAGCTCACAAACTGAAACAGAACCGAGCAGTCCCCCTAAGCAGCGTTGTGATCGATATGGTAATGCGTCCTCCCTAGGTTTGCGGAGAAAAGTGCTCCATAGTCTAAATAAGTTTGGAAAATGCCAGCGTGGCACAGAATTCCCCCCCCCCAAAGCTCTGTTCTTGCTGGCTTTTAATATGCTAATGTCCGTTCCTAATCCCCAGAGGAGGGATGCAGTTGCCAGACTTGATTGCTCCAGAATCCCTTTAGTGCCTTAGAGAGTAATGCTCCTCTGAACAGTTCAAGAGGTCCAGACAGGCAGGCAGCAAGTACAGATGGGGCATGCGCCATCAAAGAACATAGCCCGTTCGTAATATTGGAAGTTTCATTGGTGGGGTTTTTTTGTTTCTTTTTTTCTTTTTTCTTTTTTTCTTTTTTTGGTTTGTGTGGGCCATGTGGTAACAACTCAGATGATAAGAATGAAGTGTGTGCCTGGTGAGTTCTGACCACCTGATGATACAGTCTCCAGGAAAGACTGGATTTCCAGCTCTGTTGCCCATTCATACACAGAAAATCAAATGCATTGCCTCTGACTGGCTGTCTGAATTATGTAAGTAATCTGCTGAGGAAGGTAATGGGAAATTGAACACAACCCCTTCCCCAGTGCCTTCCCGTGATGAAATAGTTCAATTCGAGCTGGAGCTCAAGAATGAGCTATGGCCTCTAAATCTCAAAGCTTGTCTGTTTCTGCCAGGAGAGTAGAAGATGTAGGTACAGGGGCCCTGGTGGAAGGCACCTCAGGATATTAGATTTGGTAATTGTGTGGGTCCGGTGTGTCCCTCGTGGACTCCGAACTGTAATACGTGAGAATAATCACAAATAATGTCTGCTGCCTTTATTACTCAGACTCTAGCACAGAGCTACTTAGATTGAAGATTCTCATTTAAAACAGTTATCCTTAATAACTTTTTTTTCAGCTTTCTGTTTTGGGACAGGGTCTCACCACATAACCCTGGCTGGCCTAGAACTCAGTGCAGACCAGGTTGGCCTGGAACTCACAGAGATCCACCTGCCACTGCCTCCCGAGTGCTGGGATTGAAGGTGTGCGCCACCACCGCCCCAACCAAGCTTTTCTCCATCACTCTGTAGGAAAAGAGATTAAATATTCAGTCTGTGGCATAACTCAGGCCCGATGCCCTTGGCAGCCCCCAGGTGACCTTTGAAGCCCCATTCTCGTCACCAAATGAGTCCAGTTTCTTTTGTCTCTGAAGTGACTTGGATCACAAGGATAGCCTCTGAGAAGCCCTGTGGCTTCAGATTCTCTGACTTTAATCTTTAGAGCAAACGCCTCAATCTTTTGCCATTTAGATCCCTCCTGACTTGATGGGGAGTCAGAAATCACTGGTGGAGTAGACAGTTTCTAGCTCACAGCCAGCCCTCACATTCCGAACAGACATACGGGACAGACACGCTGGTGCCTCTCCTGACGCCTTAGCATTCTGTTGTGTCATCCTTCCACGGCCTCTGACGCCGCTGCCCATCAGGAACTCCAAGAGCAGCCGCCACCTCATAGCTTCCACGACAGCCGTAATATTGGGGGGCTTCGTATACCTTCTCTCTCTAATCCTTAAAACCTAGACTGGAGATGGGCTTATCCCCATTGGATGGGTACAGGAACAGAAAAGGAAGTGTCTTGCTCACGGCTGCCCAGCTGGTAGAGTCAGGACTTAAATTGATATCTCCTCAACCCAAGTCTCTGTATTTTCCTTACCACCATCTGGCCTCTCTGTATATTTCAAAATTGAGTTGAAGTCTGAGACGCTTTGCTGATGCACACAGTCCAGAATACCGTTCAGGTGTACCGTTTGGAGCTGTGCTTCCTGGTAGCCTCTAGAAGACAAGCTCTCTGCTACTTCTCCCCAGTTGCCTCGGCAGAGCAAACATATCAGAGGCAATGGTAAAAACTAGGTCTTATTCTCTAATCCAGACCAGCCTCATATTCATGGCAGACCTTGTGCCCCGGCCTTCCAAATAAGTGAGCCACCTTGTGTAAGGGATTAAACTAAAGTGCCGGGCAGTGGTGGCACATGCCTTTAATCCCAGCACCAGGGAGGCAGAGCCAAGTGGATCTCTGTGAATCCAAGACCAGTCTAGTCTACAGAACGAGTCCAAGGACAGGCACCAAAACTACACAGAGAAACCCTGTCTCAAAAAAAACAAAAACAAAACAAAACAAAAAAGAATTAAACTAAAGTAATAAACCTGCTGTGGCCTTTTGGAAGTGACATCCTTCTCCCAGGGCTGTTGACATTACTTACTCCCTGTAGTCATCCTGTTCAGGAGCTGGCTTTCCTACTCAGACATTGTCTGGCATCTTTAGCACTCACCTCACAGTGGAGGAGTCCTGGAGTGGTCTAATCTAACTTCATATCATGGAGGAATACCGTAGTCCACACATCTGTGTTCCTCGTCTTTCTAACCTTCTCACTTCTCACACGGGAGAGTTGGTAAATGATAGCCAAAAGCATATACATGCTAAACTGACGCTGTCAGCATGCAATACAGGATCCAGTGCAGGACACAGGAGCAGCACTTCTTTTAGTCCAAAGTCTCACATAGCCCAGGCTGACCCCAAACACATTAAATAGCTAAGAATGACCTTGTGCTTCTGACCTTCCCTGGACCTGCCAAGCGCTGGGGGTACAGGTGTGTGCCCCCACACCAAGTTTTATGTGGTGCTGGGATAGAACTCAGGTTTCTCTGCATGCTAGGCAAGTGCTCCATCAACTGTGCCATATCCCCTGTCCACAGGCAGAGTCCCCAGTCTCCTGTGATCTGAGTGCTGGTCACCACCTCTGCTCACTGGGGTGCCAGTGACTTGTTGCGTTTGTGGGTGCTGCTTTGATATCCAACGTGCTGAAAGATAACTATGCAAGAAATCACGCTAAGCACAAATTCTGCTTTCCTGCTCAACCCTGAGGTTGAGTTCTTGTTCCTCGTTAGTAGAGATGGGGACTTAGCTCAGTAATTAGAGTTTCACCCGTCTCTGGGTCTGGTCTGCATCATTGTTGGGAATAGGGGACCTTCAAGTAATGCTGAAACCTTGGGTGTCTGGTTCTAGAGTGTAATGTCTTTGTAATATCTGGTTGTAGATATTACAAGCTTGTTCTAGGACTCTGGTGAATGGAAAGAGACATGGGCATGCTAGGCTCATGGTAACTTCATCCGGTCCCTGTGCTTGTCTTCACACTTACCAAAGGGCCAGTGACCAGAAACAACCGGCCCTGCTGTGACAGCTCCATTAACATATTAGTCTTCAAAGAAATGACAGGGATGTAATTTACTGAGACACCACTAAACCCTGGGTTTGGTCCTGAACAGCACAAAAATGAAAATAATGTTTAAAAATCTTCACAGAACATCTTAGGAGCAGTTGTAGCCTGCTTTTGTTCTTTGAGGAGAGAGATCTATAGTTACTTTGTTTTGTTTTTTGAGACAGGGTTTCTCTGTAATGGCTGTGGCTGTCCTGGATCTCTCCCTGTAGACCAGGCTGGCCTCGAACTCACAGAGATCTGCCTGCCTCTGCCTCCCAAATGCTGGCATTAAAGGTGTGTGCCACCACCTCTGACTATAATTACTTTCTTAATGTATTTTTGTTTGTTTGTTTGTTTGTTTGTTTGTATGAGTGCCTTGCTTGCATGTATGTCTGTGCACCACCTGCATTCAGTGCCCTTGGAGGCCAGAAGAAGGGAGTATCTGATCCTCTAGAACTGGCATTACAGATGATTGTGAGCTACCGTGTGGGTGCTGGGAAGCAAACCCAGCTACTCTAGAAGAGCAGTGAGTGCCCGTAACCACTGGGCCATCTCTCCAGGCCGCCATAGTTAACTTTTTACATTCTTACTAACTTAGATGCTCTACATTCTTAATTATTAGGAACTGAAGCTTTTTCTCAGCTTCATCATTATCTAAACACGAACCATGTTTTCTGCCTCTTTATGTCCTGCTCAAGGCCTAGACAATTCCTCGCACACACTAGATGTTCAGTTACAACAGATGTAACAAATGAGAGGGTTTATTCTCAACGTGGGCAGACCCTGGAAGAGATGGTAGAATGTTCTAAGATATATCCCTGCTGGCCCTGCTGTGACAGAGCGCTCTGACAGAAGCAGCTGGAAGGAAGGGTTATTTCAACTCACAGTCTAAAGGTGCGGTTCATCATGGCAGGGCGTCCAGGTGACAGCATCATAAAATAGCTGTTCCACTTCTGTCCGCCGTTAGGGAGGAGAGAGCAGAGTCCTGAATGTGGTGTGGGGAAATGGGCTACTTTTTCTTTGCTCTGACAACCTCCCTGACAGAAGCAACTCCAAGAAAGAGGAGCGCGTGTATCCAGACACTTATCCCTGTCCAGCCCTGGTGGCACCGTCCTGCAATCACTTTTAAAAAAGAGTCGCTCAGAAGGTTAATATTAAACTGTTTGGTCTGTGGCTCAGGCTTATTGCTAGCTAGCTATTACATCTTAAATTAACCCATGTCTATTCATCTGTGCATTGCCACATGGCCATTGCATTACCGGTCATCTTGCTCCTTGGGTGGCTGGATGGCATCTGCCCTGACTCTGCCCTTCTCCTCTCTGTATGTCTCTCTTGGATTTCCCGTCTAGCTGAGACCTGTCTTGCCATAGGCCAGAGCAGCTTGTTTATTAACCAATGGTAGCAGCCCATGTTCACAGCACACAGAAAGACCATCCCACAGGAGGCACATTGTGGATGTCCTTTTGTTTGTAACTCACAGTTTGAGAGTAAGCAGTCCAGCACCATGTGGGCAGGGAGGCTCTAGCTGTGGCAGTGGAGAGGCCACATCGCGTCCACAGTCAGGAAACAGGTGGAAATTAACAGTGGTGCTCAACTGGCTTTCTCCTTTTTGACTTTTTATTCTGTCCCCGCCTGTTGGATAGTGCCTCCACATTCAGAATAGGTCTTCCATCCTCTGCTAAACCTCTCTAGAAACTTCTTACAGACTCACCCAGAGTTGCGTTTGCTAGGCGAGTGTAAATCCAATGAGAATTACAGTGAAGACTAGCCATCACGTCATAGCCCAGAGTTATATCCAAATCCATGTGAAAACGGACTCATTTATAATTATCAGATACATTTGAAGTCAGAGAAAAGCTGTTGGATCCCCAGAAGAAAACATGGCAGCTTTTATTTCCTTGTTAGAAAATTTAAAACTTAATTAGACCTTGGCTAGTGACTCTTCCAAATCTCATTTGTGCAGCTTAGTGCTGTAGTTGCGTAGAGGTATAAAGCACACCTAAGGATTGAGGGCAGCTATATATAAAGTGGGATCTGAGGAGCCTGGGACGGTCCCAGTTGTAAATATACCATTCCCACAGGCCAGCTCTGCCTGCCTCCTCCTGCTGAGTAATAAAGGAGGGGCCGTTCTGCAGCTGAGAGACAACACATTAGAAGCCAGAGACCGAGATAGGCTACAGCCTTTTGGAGTCTCTGCTCAGATCTTCTTTGTGTTGTTTTGGTTTGGTTTAGATTGATTTTTTTTTTTTTTGAGACAGGGTTTCTCTGTAGTTTTGGTGCCTTTCCTGGAACTCACTCTGTAGACCAGACTGGCCTTGAACTCGCCTGCCTCTGCCTCCCAAGTGCTGGGATTAAAGGTGTGTGCCTCTGCGCTTCTAACCACGCACCCTCGGACAGCATTCCCTTCCTCTACTGTTGCTGGGGTAGATTCCCACAGAGGGGTCATGAGACTGGCTAAGCCATCACCATTGCCATGTCAAGTAACCTACCTGCAGGAGTGGTGTATCGTAGTCAGAGGCCTGCCCGCACTAAACAAGATGGGACTGTTTGGGCCCCCGCAGCATTCTGTGAGACACATCAGCCAGTAATTCCATAAATCTCTGCTTTTAGCTTTATTCTTTTCTTAAGACTTTTGAAAAATTATGTGGGGGTGGGCGGGCAACATTCATAGATGTGAGCAAGAGCCCACAGAGGTCAGCAGAGGGCATCGGACCCCTTAGAACTGAACCCGGGTCCTCTGGAAGAGCAGTGCACACTCCTAACTGCCGAGTCATCTCTGCAGCCCCCAGTTTTTTCTGTGAAGGCTTCTAAAGACCTGGACGTTGTAACTGACTGAGGCTATTTCATCATTTAAAACAAGAAAAAGAAGACAACATGGAAGTCATAAAGTTTTATTACTGGAAGGGAGTTTAGGAATAGTTCTGTTTAAACTCCCACTTTACTGCTCTTGACCTACGATAAAATCATTAACTATGGAGGAAAATGACTTGCCCAAATCCCAGCTGATGTGGTATAAAACAGAGCAGAAACTGAGGTTGGTTCGGAACCTCACGGAAGTGTTCCCATTAGTGCATGGTACCCAGAAGCACCTGGAATGTTGGAGAAGAGCTGCCAGTGGAGCTGCCAGTGGAGAGGTGGTTCAGCAGTTAAGAGCACCGGCTCCTGTGCCAGAGGACCTGGATTCCCAGCACAACCATGTATAACTCCCAGTCCAGGGGATCTGACGCCCTCTTCTGGCCTCCTTAGGCACCAGGCAAGCACATGGTGTAAGCATATGCAGGCAAAACACTCATACACATATAATAATAATAATAATAATAATAATAATAATAATAATAATAATAATGTGGTTTCAATTTTTTAAAAAAAGAAAAGAGGCTCAACACTTACGTGACAACAGAAAGAGAAGAAAATTCAAAGCAAGGATCTCCCAGACAGCCTAGGCAGACCATGGAGGTAGGAATGTCACAGACATGCATAGGGAAAGGATTATGCACTTCAAAGAGCTTCCACTGATGTATTCTTGCAGCGCATGGAAGGCAGCCCCTGCTCTCCAGTTCATCTTTGCATCTTGTAAAAACATTGTTATGTGAGGAGGAGTGCTGGCCAGGATTCCATTCATCTAAGGCAAAGCCATCAATTCTTAAAGTAAAATTATTCACAGTGTAGACAAGGAAGCCCAAATCCGAAATAAATGTTTGCTTTATGAGGCATTTCCCATACAAAGACCTGGTTAATTTTCCAAATTTAAAGTCACTTAGCACTCTAAAGATTGATTCCGCCTTAACCACATCACTGGGCATGTATGATGGTTTTGTGAAATGATATAAGCTCCCTGGAGAGGAGGGATGCCTTAGGGATTTGTGACTGCTGATAGGAGAGGGGGCTGGGGGGAGGTGAACTGCCAACATCAAGAAGATGAGGACAGGGGGCTGGAGAGATGGCTCAGCGGTTAAGAGCACCGACTGCTCTGCTCTTCCAGAGGTCCTGAGTTCAATTCCCAGCAACCACATGGTGGTTCACAACCATCTGTAATGAGATCTGGCGCCCTCTTCTGTATACATAATAAATAAATCTTTAAAAAAAAAAAAAAAAGTAAGAAGATGTGGACAAAGTCAGCCAGCATTACCTCCCACTGAGGAGCAGACCAGTAGAGAATGGGGACAAGAAGTAAGGGCCAACAATATGGCTCAGCTGCTAAGCCTGACGACATACGTGAATCCAGTCCCCAGGACCCACATGTGGTGGAAAGAGAGAAGAATTCCCACAAGTTGCCCTTCAACACACATGTGCACGTGCACGCACACACACAAAGATTAGACCCTATCACACTGCTTCTTGGTGACTTCAAGGTTTACTATCTTTAGCAGCCTGGGAAGGTAAGCAGAGTCTCTCAGACCGTTTCAACCCCCTGAAGATTACTGTATCTGCACCCCAGTTCAGCCTTCAGAGTTAGATGTCAGTGTAGCAAGAGTGACAGACCATCCAGGATGAGATTTTATAAAGAAGGAGCCTTCTGCAGATTGAGGATAAATCAAGGAGGAACATGCTCAGCCCATCACAGCTGTCTGCCCATCAAATGCTCGCTCTACAGCTGGTACAGGGTGCTGTTGGCATTCTGGGGTGAATTTCTTCTCAGTCAGGGTGCTCCATGAACAAGCACAGCACTGTTTGCTGTGTTGCCGTTTCATGAAAAAGAGGAAAGAGGAAGGATAAGTCTTTTCTGTGCATATGTCTGAGAAGCGGGTGCTACTGGCTGTCTCTCCACAGTGAGGACACTAAGTCCTAGGTACTGCACACAGCTGAGAGCAAGACTCTGACTTTACACCATTTGAATGTATTACCTAACCAGAAATCATTTTCTTTCTTCTTCTTTTTTTTTTTTTTTGCCAGAGCTGAGGACCGAACCCAGGGCCTTGCGCTTGCTAGGCAAGTGCTCTACCACTGAGCTAAATCCCCAGCCCCCAGAAATCATTTTCTAACCAGGCAGGGTGGCTCATAAAGCTGAAGCAGGAGGATGCAGGAATTTGAGGTTAGGCTGTCAAGACCCTGTCTCGGTGTGTGTTGGGGATTTGGGGAGTATGCTGGCCTTGAGACAAGACCTGGCTTGATAGGTTTCCTTACGAGGAGCGCTTGATGGAGCTAATGAGATCCCTCCCAGTATGTGGTTGTCCTGTCCCCCCCCCTCGCCCTGCCCCCACCATATGTGCCAGATCTTGAGTTGGGCCTTGGCATCCTTCCTGCTTTCTTCATTCACACTAGCGTCTCCACCGCACCCTACGTCACTCGATATCCCATGTGCACAAATTGAAAGCAGTCTGCCTTGGCGCTCATTTCAAGTTCACATACAAAATACACCTCCTCCCAGATACACAATGCGTCATTGTGATTGGTGTGAGTGTGCACACAACATAGTTCTCCATCTTAAAAGTGCGTGTGCTGTCCTCTTCTAAATGGGGACTCTCCTCTAGTCTGTCTGTCCCCTAGTGATGGGATTTTCAGTGACGCTAAACACAATACTGGACAACGCCGCATAACTTAGCTAGGCTGAACCGGTTTGAGCAAGGTGCCCACTGAGGCAGCCATCTGAGATGACGGCACCTGAGGTTCAGAAAAGCCGAACTGAACTGCACGTACTGTTAGTTAAGGGCAGGACCAACTGTGTGGCTTCTGACAGGCAGCCTGGTCACACAGAGGTGCCAGCAGCCTGCACTTTAGCACCATGTGGAGCGAGGACTTGGCCTCTTACTGCTGAAATGCCACATTGCTCTCTTCGCCTTTATTGTTAGCCCTCCTAACCTGTCCTTTCCCCCCCCCCCCCCCCCCCCCCCAAATTGTATTGAAAAGTGTGTATTACAGCTGCCAGAGTGTCCTGGAAGAAGTTACAAAGGAAAGGACCCTCCCTGTGCAGAAGCGAGCCTTCCCAGGGCTGGAGCAGCACCCCTCCCCCACTTGACGTTGGCAACCACAAGCCAGCTTTTCATTTCGTCCCCTGTGGTCCAGTAGGGCATGACTGATCACGTGACAGAGCAGCTCAGGAAACCTGCGGGGGGGGGGGGGGGGGGGGACAAGCAGCCTGTCCGGCCACCTTTGTGACTTGGACTTCTCATGAGGTTGTTGGTTCACCCCCTTTTCAGTTGTCCTTCACTGTCAACAGGCGTCCCAAGGGCATGGTTAGTGACCCTCACTGCAGAGAACAGACGAGGTCTAGCCGAAAGACCCTCTCCTCCCAGCCCTGGCTAACGCTCATCCCTGACAAAAGGCACTGAGGAAGAGGACTTGGCTTTTCTGTTTTCTGGACTCTGTCCCTTTCGGGTGACAGAGCTGGGAAGGAGCTGGTGCCGTCCGGGTAGGAGGTCAAATGTGCACGGGGAAGGAGCGGTGGGATGCTGTAGACCAGCGGCCACGAGCTCTGTGACACTGGAAAGTCAGGTTGGTCCCCTGGCCTCTCCTCACCTCTGCAGCCTCTTCTGGTTCCGTGTGGACCTGTGAGTTTCATCACTCCAGAGCTCTCCTGAGAGGCCATTGTGTGGTTAATTGTATGTAACCTAGTTTCTGACACATTGTTGTAGCACACGGCTTAATGTGGGATTATCCCATTGTGGACCACACCAGGAACAGCTCAGGTTCTTCCTGGGGTTGTCGAAACAAATGGTACCAGATGATGATGATGATGATGATGATGATGATTCCTCCTCCTCCTCCTTTCTTCTCCTTCTTCTCCTTCCTCCTCCTTCCTTTTCTTCTTCTTCTTCCTCTTCTTTTTTTTTTTTTTTTTTTTTTTTTTTTTTTTTTTTGAGACAGGGGTTCTCTATGTAGTTCTGGCTGTCCTAGAACTCGATCTGTAGACCAAGCTGGCCTCAAACTCACAGAGATCCTCCTGCCTCTACTTCCCGAGTGCTGGGATGGTGGTGGTAGCAGATTTTGAGTGTCAGAATTCTACTGATTCTCCCCCATCCCAATCTTAAGTGGACATAGGCCCCTGGGAAGATTATTAGAAGCGTCATAGGTGATCCTTGGAAACCGAAGCTGTCTCTTTCTTCTGGGGCCTTCATTTCTTATAGGCAGATGAGAAACTGGGATCCCAACACCTCGGCATTATTCCATTGGGGGGGTGCTGTTTCCTCTGTTCTTAGGCCAAAATAACCAGCACAGAAGACTTCTGTGACCTCAAAAGATTCAGGGGCCAGGCATAGTGGCATAGGCCTTTAATCCCAGCACTCAGGAGGCACAGGCAGAAAGACACCTGTGAATTTGGGCCAGCCTGGACTACAAAGCAGGTTTCAGGCTATCTGGGGCTGACAGTGAAACTCCATTTGGAAAAATAAAAATCAAAAGGTGTAGGGATTTCTCCAGCAGTGCACACGCAGGGAGTTCTACCTGGGCACCCAGCATATTCTTCCATTTCATTTAGATGTGTCTACCTACTAATGTCAGATCATACTGGTTGAAGCCTCCCTCTTCAGAGACTGACCCCAGGCCTTCAGACGCTAGTCACAGCCTTACCTATGTTTCTGCCCAGTCAGCTCCTAACGTGGCAGGACTCAGTTGACTTGTGAGAGTGACTCAAAGGACTTGGGCAAGCACTGAGGCTCCAGAGGCATGGGGAGAGATCGGGGAGGAGCACAGGGCTTCTGCACCTTCCCATCATCCTCCAGGAACCTCCATGTGCCAGCAGACTAGAAGCTCTCTAAACTCTCTACTCTGGGGCTCTTAGGGGGCTTCGGTACACAGGCATGATCGATTAGCCTTTGGGGACCAACTCAGTGGGTTAGAGGACGTAGCTAGAAAATCCCAACAAGACTTGGTCTCTCCTGTGACCAGAGTCCATCTTGAACCCACCTATGTGCTCTTGGCATCAGTCAGCTCATGAACACACAAAACGATAGACCAGTTTGGCAACTGCAAGGATATTAGGACTTCTGTCAAAAAAACTTGCAAGACTGTAGCGGTTACCTGTCTGATCTGTCGGACAAAAAAAAAATGTTGAAAGGAACTTGAGGGGCTGGAGAGATGGCCAGTGGGTAGTAACACCTGCTGTGCAGCCCCGGGGACCTGTATTATAATGTGGCTGGGCATGGCCAAGCATACATCTGCAACCATAGAACTATGGGGGCCAGAGGCTGGAGAGATGGCCAGTGGGTAGTAACACCTGCTGTGCAGCCCCGGGGACCTGTATTATAATGTGGCTGGGCATGGCCAAGCATACATCTGCAACCATAGAACTATGGGGGCCAGAGGCTGGAGAGATGGCCGGTGGGTAATAACACCTGCTGTGCAGGCCCGGGGACCTGTATTATAATGTGGCTGGGCATGGCCAAGCATACATCTGCAACCATAGAACTATGGGGGCCAGAGGCTGGAGAGATGGCTGCGCTTTGCTGGCCACCAGCCTGGCTCGAGGTAGAGTGAGAGACCTTGCCTCTAGAGAGTAAGGAGTAATAGAGTGGAACATCGGACATCATAACTTCACCCTCTGCCCTCCAGGCATGGACCACAGTCATACACATACATGAAGATACATGAAGTGAAAGCAGGAGAGGGAAGACATTTAAGGGAGGGAGGGTTCACTTTGGCTCAGCTTGAAGGTCTGGTCTGTCATGGCAGGGAAGGCATGGCGGCAGGAGCTTGGGGCAGCATTGGCTCCACCGTCAGGAAGCAGAGGATGAACGTTCATGCTCAGTTCACTTTCTCCTTCTTATTCAGTCCAGGACCCCAGCCCAGGGAATTCTACTGACCACATTTGGGGTGGGCCTTTTCATCTCAACCTGGTAACATCCTCACAGACATGCACAGGGGTTTGTTTTCATGGTGGTTCTAAGTACCAGCAGGTTGCCAGTGGAAATTAGCCATCACAAGAGACCAAGTATGTGTTTCAGAATCGCAGTACCGACAACAGGTCGGCACAGCAAAGTTAAGGTCCGGGGGTGTGGGGGTAGGAAGTTCTTTTCACTGTGGCTTAATTAGCGTGACTCAGAGGTTGAAAACGTGTGAATGAGCCTACTCTCTACAGCAGCTGACAAGCACTTGATGTCATCTGCTGTCATCCCATTTGTCCCAAGAGTTCCCAACTTGACAGCTCACAGCTAGTTGGTTTGTTCTGTCCTGTTCTGATTCATCCCCTGGGGGCCTCTCCAAGGATCTTGTGCTGTGAAAAGGGCACCCCAGCAAGACTGTTCCCATCCCCAAGAGTCACAGTGACTTAGCCCTGGTAGTATGCAAACCACTAGCGCCCCCTCCAGGTGGGATGGGGCATAATCTATAACTGCCCTGTGAGGGCTGGCACTTGTCATGAAAGGTTCTGGCTGCAGCTCCCCAGAGTCCCTGTTCTACAAGCACTTAATACCAGCCTAATGAGCTGCTCGCTGGAAATTGTCAAGAGCTCTCACTGACATCCTGAGATACTGCTTACTGGTTTATTGGAGCAGAGTGCTGTCTGCATGGGAGAAAGAGGAGTCTTGGAACAGCAAGATTGGCAAGGCATTCTACCCTGAGGAACGGAAGACTTAGGAGCGCAGCAGGAAGGCAGTTGTCAGAGCAGTTAAAACTCGAGATTAATGTGAACTGCAGAAAATGGTATGGCCAGCAGAAGGCACACTGTAGCATACATGAGGTTCTCAGGCCCTTCGCAGGACTCCTGTGGCCATGGAGGGAGGTTCAGTGGGTAGCAGCGTTTGAGGACACCCACCCTCATCCTGTTCTCCCTGAGTGATATCCCAAAGTCATCTGAGTTTCCTTAGGCGAGCTCCCCATCACGAAGTGTAAAACGCAGCTCCACTGGTAGTTCCTAGTCTCCTTCGAATTGCCTTTGGCCTCCTCCTCCTTCTTTCTCCTCCTTGGTGGCAGCCTCTGATTTGAGTAGGAGAAAAGTTAACCCTAAGCTGTCAAGCGGCTCTGTCTGGGTGGAGCCACACACAGAGCCGGGTCTCGTGACACCTAGCGTAGTTCTGTCACGCTGTGGATTCCGTGTCTGCTGACCTTGGCGGCAGTGTGCTGAATATATATGGAGATGACAGATGCCAGATGAGGAAGCAAACTGGCAAGAGGAGCTGATGTTAAAGATTGAAGTAGCAGAGGCACCCTGATGCCTTTGCTGATCCATAGTGCTTCTGCAGAGTCTAAGCCAATGGTTGCTCAAGTCAGTCCATAAATGGAACTCAGTCCTTCTCTTTTTTCTTTTCTTTTCTTTTTTATTTATTTTATGCATATGGATGTTTTGCCTGCAAGTATGTATGTGCACCTTGTATGTGCCTGGTGCCCAAGGAAAGAAGAGGGCTTCAGATCTCCTGGGACTAGAGTTTCGGATGCTTGTGAACCACCATGTGGGTGCTGGGAATCAAACCTGGGTCGTCTACAAGAGCAGTGAGTGCTCTTAACCGCCGACCGTCTCTCCAGCCCCTTTTCCTTCCTGCAGGTTTTACTTCGCTTTGGGGTTGATCTGTAGGCACTAACATAATTTGTAGCCATAGGTAAGACAGACGCGAGGATGAACGAGAGGAAAGACGGCGGAGATCGCCTACTTCTTCCTAGCTTGTCTCTCATGGAAAACCAATTCGGCATGACTGCTAGTATTTCGTAGTAAATGTCAGGGAAGGAAAACAGCAAGAGAAGAGAGCTTCTCTACTGAGGCCAAAAAAGTGAAAATAAATAAAGTGTGTGCTGGTCTAGTGAGACGGAGTTTCCTGCTTCTCCAGGGGTATAGCTGAAAGAAGTGTACAGCTCAAACTGTCTTTTTGGGTCGCTCAGTTAGCCTTGAACTCTTGTGTCTCCTGCCTCAGCTCCTGAGTGCTGGGATTATGTGCCCTCACGCTCTGCTCAGTATCAGGTCTTTCCTTTAGTTCATGCCTTTTAACATGTGGCAGCAGTACAAAAGAACAGACCCTGAAGGCCAGGCGGTGGTGGCGCACGCCTGTAATCCCAGCACTCGGGAGGCAGAGGCAGGTGGATCTCTGTGAGTTTGAAGCCAGCCTGGTCTACAGAGTGAATTCTAGGACAGGCACAAAGCTACACAGAGAAACCATGTCTTGAAAAAGCAAAAGAACAAAAAATTCAATCCTCCTTTTTCTTTCTTTCTTTCTTTCTTTTTTTTTTTTTGGTTTTGGTTTTTGTTTTTTAAGACAGGGTTTCTCTGTAGCTTTGGAGGCTGTCCTGGAACTCACTTTGTAGACCAGGCTGGCCTCAAACTCACAAAGATCCTCCTGCCTCTGCCTCCTGAGTGCTGGGATTAAAGGCGTGTGCCACCACCGCCCGGCTTTTTTTTTTTTTTTTTTTTTTTTAATTTTTCATTGCTGGACAGTGAGACTTAAACCCAGGCCTGGTACATGCTGCCCAAGTGCTCCATCTCTGGGCACACGCAGCCCATTCGGACAGTTTGAGACTGTCTCAGTGCCCCGACATGGCCTTGAACTTGGGTTTGGGTTTTGGCACAGGCTCTCACGGTGTGTAGCCCTGCTGCCCTTTTGAGGGCTTGAACCTCCTTCCTCACTAGCTGAAATTACAGCTGTGCACCCCCACAGCTGACCTCATTTTCTCAACTATGACCCAAATACAGTTGCAGAGTTCTGGGTGGTGGAGCCCCCACCTGGAGAAAGGCAAAAACGGAGGCATCTGTGCAGCCCTAACCGGCCATCTTTCTCCTCTCAGTGACCATGCAGCAAGTGGCCAGGACAGTGGCGAAGGTGGAGCTCTCAGACCATGTGTGTGACGTGGTGTTTGCGCTCTTCGACTGTGATGGTGAGTGGGGTCCCGTGAAGGGTAGAGGGTGGGACCCCGCCAGGGGCCCTTGGCACTGTGAGCTCGAAAGATGCCACCCTGGACCCCAGTTTGTGTTTTCTACTTCTGTGGGTTTGGTGTGGGGTTTTGTTCTTGTTGTTTTGTTGAGATGGGGTGTCACTGTGTGACCCTGGCTGGCCTGGGACTCACTCTGTAGCCCAGGCTGGTCTCAAACTCAGTGATCCGCCTGCCTCTGCCTCCCTCCCAAGTGCTGGCGTTAAAGGAGAGCACCACTACACCCAGGACATTCTCCATTTCCTCCAGTTCCATCTTGCCTGTGGCTTAAACGTGACCACAGGGCTCTCAAAATGACAACAGGAGCCACATTCGTAAGATGGCTTGAAGCCGTGTTTTCCCAAATTGCAATCCTGATGATCCCCAAAGAAACGTAATTTTCCCTGGAAAATAAACAAAAATATTAGACACACACATTCACAATTTGTGGCAAGTAGATGAGGGCACACGTGTTTCAGTGTCTCCAGAAACAAGATGGCATGCGTAGTGGATGCCAGGGCTTGTGCTGAAAACAGAGAAAGGGGGGGCTGGGCTCAGCAGGGAAGCATGCTGGCTGCTCTTGCAGAGGGCCAGGGTTCAGTTCCCAGCACCCACAGAGCAGCTCACAGTCACCTGACCACCTCGGGCACCCCGGCATGCACGTGGTGCGCGTCCATGCAGGCAGATACTCATGCACATAGAATTAAAAATTAAAGGAATGGATAGAGTCTGATACAGCTTGGGGAGGCTGTATAAACCCAGACCAGTAAAGGTCCCAGGGCCAAGGCTAAGGAAGGGTAGGATGGACAGGTAAAGGGCAGCAGGGACACCTTCCAGAGGAGTCCACATACCCTGCTGCTCCAAGTTCTCCGGCAACCACCCTGCTCCCCTGCACCACAGCACCCTGTTTGCCCATGCTAACAGTTACTTCACCATTGATGTCACATGTCTCTCCCGCCACCTGGGAGTGTGGTCCAGGGACCAACACACAGAGCTGAGCTGTTCTCGTGCCGCACCCGCCTTCTGCTCTGGTCTCAGTGGGCTGCGGTTGGCAACACCAAGGGAGAACAGAGCAGTTCACCCTAAGCCAAGAGAGTTGAACTTGGCAGAGTGTGTGCCAGGCCGCAGAACCCACAGGGTGTGAGGGGTGGCGTTTTCCCCCGGAGTTCCTACTAACCACCTCTGTTTCTCCTCACCCTCCAGGCAATGGGGAGCTGAGCAATAAGGAGTTTGTTTCCATCATGAAACAGCGGCTGATGAGAGGTCTGGAGAAGCCCAAGGACATGGGCTTCACCCGTCTCATGCAGGCTATGTGGAAATGTGCACAAGAAACCGCATGGGACTTTGCTCTGCCCAAATAGTACCCCACTTCTACACCCTAGCACCCCAGATCCCCTGGAGTGGCCCTTCATGCTGCTGCTGCTGCTTCTGGGAGTAGTACCCCCCCCCCATCTTTCTGGGAGTGACCTCTGGGCTAGACGGGCTTCCCTCTCCGCCCTTCCCGGGACCAGTGTTCTGCTAGGTTCCAAGTCTGCAGTCAGATCAAAGGTTCTAAAAAACAACATGGCCAAGTCTTAAAAGTGGAGACCTTAGCTCCTTTAACAAGTGCCCTGTTGGTAAGGAATGCAGGGAGCCCTCCCGACACCTGGCAGACTGGGAAGCACCCCCCCGACCCCCACTCCCCGCGTCCCCCTCCAGGATTTATATTAAGAACATCCCCTACTCTCTCTCCTCCTGCAGTTTCTAAGCTGCAAGTTTGGAAATACTCTGGCAGGCAAGAGGAAGTCTGTGATGAATGATAATGAAGGCGACCCGGGCACCCTGAGCTGGCAGCAGGCCTGTCGGAGGATCGGGGCAGACACAAGCAGCTCCAGGAAGGCCTGTGCTCCCAGCAGAATTCCAGATTCAAAGGGGCTGCCTCACAGTCCTCCAGGCTGCCTCACGGTCCTCCCGGCTCCCTCATGGTCCTCCGGGCTCCCTGTGACGCCTCCTCTGGGACTCTGCTTCCCTAGCAGCAATGGCTGAGTTCCTGTTAGGGTCTCCTCCCGTCTCTGTGGGCCTACGGAGCCCAGAGCCCGCTCAGAGCCCGTTTGCCCTCTGCCTAAAACACTCATAAAATATCACTTTAATTATAACAGTTTGCAGTAAATATCCCGAGAGCGCTTGTGTCCTTTCTTCTAGGCCTTTCCTCTGGGCCCTTGGTCTTGTCCCCACCAGAGGCCACAGCTTCCTCATCACAAGCAACTTGAGACGGGGGACAAAAAGGGAGGGTGCTCCAACATTAAGTGGGAGTAATGTTTGGTTTGGGGCTGGAGTACACAGTCCCAGACAAGAAATTTCCTTGGGGATAGACTGTGAGCAACCTGCATGATGGACCTGCATTTTCATATCCAAAGCAACACTGTCCTCTGGTAGACTCAGCTCTACCACTCACTCGGGGTGGCATCAAACCAGTCATTCCCTATCTGTTCTCTCAGCTGTTGAAGTTCCTTCCCATGAGCCTCTGTTTCAGCCCTCCAGAACCTCCAGGTCTGCCTCCGTGTGGCACTCCACCCTACCTCAGAACAGGACCGGGGGTTACTGGGCAGTGAGAGAGGAGCCTCTGTCTTGACCTGCACAGGGAAGCAGAAGTGGGCATTTTCCCCCGGGGGGCCCCTTCCAGGAGGCCAGCTCCTCCGCCCTCCACTGAGCCAGCTGCTTCCTGCCTTTCAGGCGCCCTGTCCACCAGCATCCTGCCTGGTGTCTAAGCGCAGGCCTTGCGGGGCTGTCACCCTAAGCCCGAGGCATCAGCGCAGTCCAAGCATGTCTCAAGTTTGTCCCAGAATCCGTGCTGGCCCTTTCCCGTGGTCCATTCTCCAAGAGAAGTCCATCCTCAACCTCAGCGGGGCCTTTCCGTCTCCCCACAAGGAGAGAGCTCTTCAGGGGGGCGGCTGGGCTTCCTTAACCTGGGATTCAGTGTGATCCAAGGAGATGAGAGATCCTAGAGACTGTTGCTAAGCAGAGGGGACTTGAGAAGGCGCCGCTGTGTTTTCTTAAGTCATTTGAATTGCTTCTGGTGCCCCACCTACCTTCAGCTACGGCTGAAGCACCTACTCTAGAAAAAGGAGAGACGTGGACATCGGCTGCTGCCACACAGGGAAGAAGGGACCTCATGGGCCCAGAAGCTGGTGCTATGGCTCCGCACCCTCTGCAAGCCTTGCCCAGACCAAAGCCCAGTGGCAGCCGTGAGACGCCTCAGAAAGTCAGGCAGCGGCCAGCTCAGCTGCGGGCTTCCAGTGCCACCTGCTGGCAGAGTGGCTCAGTGCAGGCAGTCTCTAGTTTGCCAGCAGGGGATTGGAAGGCACAAGGCAGGGCAGAAGGAACCGTGAAGAGAGGATCCGAGTTGAGAGAGGGAAAAATCAGCCGCCGTACTGGTCTCTGGCTTGAGAACAAGAACAGCAATGAGTAAATGTGTTGTTCGAGCTGTTCTGTGTCATCTTCACTGATCAGCCGCTGTGGACCAGGCGTTGAGTGGGGTCTTGGAGGAGCATGCGTCCTAGAGAGAAAAACAGGAAGCAGCAGCAGGTTCCGAAGTCCAGAGAAGCAGGCTGGCCATCTCACACCCAATGCTCACACCCAACCTGTGCATTCACCGCAGGCCTGCAGAAGGAGTGTGATTTGGGTTTGTTTGTTTGTTGTTTTAAATAGACCCGTGAGTGTATTTAAATAGACTGTTTTAAACAAGCCTAGAAGTTCCAAAGATTGAGATGCAGGAGGGGCGAGCAGAAATGGAGCATATAGAGCTCCACAAGGCAGGTCCATCCTGGAAACTGGAGTCTAGCGTTCCTAGCATGGATTAGGGAGTGATTTTGAATTACAGTAGGGAGCCAACATGCCTGTGATCCCAGAACTGGGGGTGGGGCTGGGAGGTGGCTTGGGGCAAGAGGACCTCTTTGAGTTCAAAGTCAACCTGGCCTAGATAATGAAACTTTGTCTCCAGCAAAAGAGAGGGCATGAAGACAGTGGTCACAGAAAGTAACTTAGAAACAATCATGATGAACATTTGAGATTGGGAGTATGGCTCCGTGGTAGAACTTAGGTCAGCATTCCTGAGGCCCGGGTTCAGCTGCCACCAGCATACCCCAGTGCTCAGAACTGAATCTAATGTTGGATGTGCCACATATGGAGGCAATGGGAAGCTCACTGACAGTATTGATATGCATAGTGTCCTGACTTTGGTTCCCAGCTCCATGAAAAAGGACGCAACTAAAGGGAAATTAAGAAACTTCCGTTCTTAGGCTGGACATGGGTTCTAGAACCATCAGGGTTATTTAGAGAGACCTCAAATAAATAATGAACAGAAAGGTCTGTTCTTACACACAGAAGACAGGCTAAGCCCCCGCCTCAACAGATTAGAAAGAGATGGGGAGAAAATTCACAGGACTAGGGAGGTGGCTTAGTGGATAGAGTGCTTGCCACACAGGCCTGACAACCCGAGTTAGAGTTTGGGTCCTCCGAGCACAACAGCAGAAGAAACTAATTCCAGACGAGTCTCTCCAGGGGGTTGTGGGGTGGAGACAGAAGAATCCTGCGAAGAAGCTCAGGGACCAGTTCTCTTGACACATGCAACAATGAACAGGAGAGACTCTCTCTCAAGGTGGTGAGCAAGGGCTCACACCCAAGATTTTTGACATCCACAGACAGGTACCAGAGTGTGTGCCTGAGCACACAGACCCACAGACAGTAACACAGATCTAAAGAAACTTGGGGTCATAGGCATGTGCCATCATACCTAGTAGGTTTTTGTTTTGTTTTGTTTTGTTTTGTTTTGGGAGCTGAGGATCGAACCCAGGGCCTTGAGCTTGCTAGGCAAGCACTCTACCACTGAGCTAAATCCCTAACCCCATACCTAGTTTTATATAGTGCTAGGGACTGAATCCATAGCTTCATGCATGCTAGACAAGCACTCTACCAATTGAGCTACATATTAGGATATTATTATATTAGGATATAATATCCCATCCCCGATATTAGGAATTTTTAAATTCCAGTAATCAGCAGCTTAAAAAATAAGTACCATGGGCAACTAACTCTGTGCCAATAAATTTGAAATTACTGTTTCCCAGAAGATATCTTACCAGATGAACATAAGGGGGAAATCTAAGTGGCCTAGCCACAATAAATTTAATCCCCAAAAATTACAACAGAAAGTGCCAAACATTGGAGCTGCAGAGATGGCTCAGAGGTTAAGAGCACTGACTGCTCTTCCAGAGGTCCTGAGTTCAATTCCCAGCACCCACATGGTGGCTCACACCATCTGTAATTGTCGAATCTGGAATCTGATGCCCTCTTCTGGTGTGCAAACATACATGCAGATAAAACATTCATATGCATAAAGTACATACATAATTCTTTTTTTTTTTTAAGTGGCAAACACAGGCGGCCTCATAGGAGGAGAAATAGAACATTCTAATCCCCAGTAAGAAGTAAGGGCGGAAAGGAACATAGAGCAATGCTTTTCTAAGTACAGAATTTCTGGTTTGTGTGATGGAAAAGCCCCACAAACAGACAGTAGTATCAGGACATAATATCATGAATGTAATAAATCAATACAATTAATGTAATTAATGAATATCATAAATATAGTTATTGAATGAAAAAAAGATGTTAGGACAGCAATATTAATAATAATCAGGGGGCACTGAGGGCTTTAAGTGGGAAAATACTGTAATAAACTCTACATTAATTATACTTCTTCAGTGCTAAGGTTGGAACCCATCACCTTATGCACACACCAGCCAAGCACTGTACAGTGGCCTGCACTCCCAGAGCCCAGCCCTGCATTTTTGAACGGCCAGCTTTCTTGAGATGCATGAGTGGGCTTCAGAGGGACCCACAGTGAGTCTTCGGTCCCCCTAGAAACCTGAACCAGGCTGCAGAGCTAGAAGGCAATTAGCAGGTTTAGGAGAAGGTGAGATCACAGAGTCATTTGACTAGAGAAGGGAAAAATGTGGGAGCCCGTTTTCAGGTTCCTCATGGCTTTACCCATCAAGCCCACATAGAGGATGATTAGGGCCACGGGCCTGAGTGCAGGTGTCTGAGATGGTCTGCACTTGGCTGTGCTGGGGGAGGAGGTCTTTTGCTCCACCCCCTTGGCGTCTCTCTAAATACCCTGAGGCAGAGCTAGTGGGGGCCCATTGGAAAAGGTTCCAGGCCCTCCCGAGGCTCTCCTGTATTTTCTATCTGTTTAGCTCTGCACTATAAATCCTTCTAATATTTCCTGCTGCTCACACTCAAGAAAACTCTGGGGAGCTGTGGGGTTGGTGGGTAAATGCCCCTCAGAAAACCTCCTGGAGCATGTAACTTGGAGGCCAGCTAGGCTGTCAGTCACTTAGGATGAAACCAGACTTGTGATTGGGTAACACAGTGTTGTGGTTGCTCTCCGTGGCCCTGCAAAGCTGAGAGAGGAGTCAGGATTAGGCAGAAGATGAGGCATTTTCACATTTTCAATGTGGAGGGTGGGGCTGGATAGGTGGCCCAGCGGTTCAGAGCATTTGCTCTCGAGGAGGACCTAGGTTCTGTTCCCAGCAGCTATAGGGCAGCTGTCTGGAACTGTAGTTCCAGGGGATCTTAAACCCTCTTAAGGTCCAAGGACACCAGGGATGCATGTGGTACACCACACATTTTTAAAAACCAGAATGTGGAGGTACCTGCAAGACATCAACAGGGAAGCGTCTTGTGGGTATGCCATTTATGAGGGTCCGTCTCCAGGAAAGGTATCAAGAACGGAGCATTGGCTTAGGAGTCTCCCCCCAAAAATGATACACTCCCAACTCACCCACCCATTAACACATGAACTCTCCAGGGTCAGTTTCCAACTGAAATGCTGACAGCTGCTCCATGTCTCCCTCAAGGGAAGCCTGGATAGAGGTTGAAACAAAAGGACTTGGAATTTAAAAATAATTGCACAGGACAGGCCAGCCAGGAGAGGCCAAGTTTGATAGAAGAATAGAATGACACCTGCCTGTCTCTCACCAGCATCCAGAGAACGAGGGCCAGTGTGCAGCTTTAGAGGTGCCACGGGGATATAGTCATGAGTCTACTCTACAAATAGCTGATTTGCCAAGTGAGGTGGCCCCTGCCTATAGTCCCAGCCCCCTGGGAGGGTAGAGCAGGAGTATCACAAGTTCGAGGCCAGCCTAGACTTGATAGCCTCCAAAAATACAGTATTTTTATTTTTGCGAGTGTGCATGCCTGTATGTGTTCTTGGGGGCCAGAGGACAACAGCAGCTGTCTTCTTTGGCATTCCACCATTTTTTAGAAGTGTGTTTGCATGTGTCCCTGTGTGGGGAGATGTGCATGTGGCTACAGGTGCCCACAGAGGCCAGAAGAGGTCACTGGATCTCCTGGAGCTAAAGTTACAGGTGGTTGTAAGTCACGCAACATGGGTGCTGTGGATGAACCCTGGTCCTCCGAAAGAGCAGCGTGCACACCTATCTGCTGAGCCATCTCTCCAGCCCCACATTCCACCTTTATTTATTTTTATTTTTATTTTTATTTTTTTTTAATGAGAGTTTTTCTCTGTGTAGCTCTGACTGTCCTGGACTAGCTCTGTAGGCCAGGCTGGCCTCGAACTCACAGAGATCCACCTGCCTCTGCCTCCTGAGTGCTGGGATTAAAGGCGTGCACCACCACCACCTAGCTCCACCTTATTTTTTGAGACAGAGTCTCTCACCGAATTTGGAGCTTATCATTCAGCTAGGCTGGCTGGTCAGCAAAGCACAGGGGGCCCCTGACTCCACTTCTCTATTGCTAAAAGGACAGGTGCATGCCACTGTGCCAAGCAGCTCATGTGGACACGGGAGCCCAGACTTCAGACCTCATTGCAAAGCATGTTCCCAACTAAGCGCCCTCTCCAGCCATGTCCCCAGACCCATTACACTTACTTTTTATTGGGGCCATAGACACAGCTCAGCAGGTAAAGGCATTTAATGCCAAGCCTGCTGACCTCAGTTTGATCCCTGGGACCCATGTAGTGGAAAAAGAACTGAATTTCAAAAATTATCTTCTGGCTATCACACTGCTTCATGACGTGAGTGCCACCCCGCCTCCATGTGTGCGCACACACATACAAAATAAGGAAGTAAAAAACTTAATCCCAGCACTCTGGAGGTAGAGTAAGCAGATCTCTGAGTTTGAGGCCGAGTTGTCTCCATATACATAGTGAGTACCAGTAAGTACATAGAGAGAACCTGTCTTGGGGGTGGGGCGGGGCAAAGGTGGTGGTGCACGCCTTTAATCCCAGCACTTGGAAGGCAGAGGCAGGCGGGTCTCTGAATTCAAGGCCAGTCTGGTCTAAAGAGTGAGTTAGAGAGGAAAAAAGAAAAAGGGTTGAAGCCTGAAGAGAAAAGCCAGTTCCGTTCATCACCTGCAATGTGAAGTTCTTGTTTGCTTTTCTTTTCTCTGTAGGGGTGTGAGGCTTGACCTGGGGCTCTCATGAATGCTAGGCAATGGGTCCTCCTCAGACCCACACTGCCTCTCTGCAGCAGGAACCAGTGTTGCAGGGCAGGGTTAGACTGAGCCCTGGTGGATTCGGAGCACAGACCTATGTCCCCATTGCCACAGTCTCCTTCCCGGCCCTGTCTGCCTGTCTGCTAATGTACACTGTCGTTTAAACAGTGTTGAAGGTGAGATTTTGAGTCCCACAAGATTATGAAAGGAAATTCTTGGATACAAGTTGTCCCAACACCTGCTTGGTCTCCACCCTATTGTGTTACTGAGGATTATGAGAGAATAACTTACCAATGGGTGTCTGTCAGCACTGGTGTGAATGAGCCTGTTTGGGCTTTGTTTGTTTGTTTGTTTGTTTGTTTGTTTGTTTTTTCAAAACAGGGTTTGTCAGCTGGGCAGTGGTGGCGCACGCCTTTAATCCCAGCACTCAGGAGGCAGAGGCAGGCAGATCTGTGAGTTCGGGGCCAGCCTGGGCTACAGAGCTACACAGAGAAGCTCTGTCTGGTGGTGGTGGTGGTGGTGGGGGGGACCCACACTGACTTTGAACTCACAAAGATACACCTGCTTCTGCCTCCTGAGTGCTGGGATAAAGGCATGCACCACCACTGGAGGCCTGTTTGGGAAAAAGATCACTGAGGTCAGGACTGTGACAAGTCAGTCTGTCTTTCCTTCCCTCTGGCCCTCCCTCTCCTTCCTGGATATCATAAAGTGAAGTGTTCACTATACCACTGTCTTGATGACACAGGCCCACAGCCACGGAGCAAGCCACACAGGCATCAGGGAGGCCCTGTGCTCGGACCAGGAGGGAAATGGGGTTAAGGTCTCCTCCATCTTGGTTTGGCTGAAAGTAGGGTATAAAGAACAGCAACTGTGCAAGGCAGGGGAAGTAACTTCTAGATGGGACCCAGCTTAAATGATAGAATTCGAAGCAGGGAGGGCTGTGGTCTGGGAGGAAGAAGGCACATTCTCAGGCTGAGATGTCAGTCTCTGGAGTGTACACATAGCCCCTACACATAGTCATTCTCTTGTCTGGGCCCCCTGCGGTCAGCGGCTTCCCCTTCTTCATGGTGCATCTCGGGATCCCTAAAGCTCTGGCCTCCAGAGCAGACGTGTGACTACTAAATTAAATTTGTCACTTCACAGAAGTGACGAGCTTGCCGCTGCGCCCTGAAGAATGGGTGAGAATTGGGCGGATGGAAAAGATAATTGAGGATAAGCAGATAGACGGGGAGGGGGAATTTTAGATGTGGGGAGGGAGGGAGGGAGACAGAAGAACAAAAGGACCTTGCACCAGGCGTGCTGGAGACGGACTCTGCGCTAATGGCAGCCTATCACAGGGTGGGTTCGGGGTCAGCGGCAAAGGGATGTGAAGTTTTCACAGTGACCTCTGGTATTCACAGTGGAGGCCATCTGAGAGATCTGGGCTTAAGCCCCAGCAGTCCAGCTGGCCAGGAAAGAAGTTTTCAGGCTTTCTCTCAGAGATATAAGGTGGACATTATAGTCCTCAGTCACCAAACCTCAGGAAGGGCCATTTCAAAGCTCCCCTGTCCAGGATTTAACCATTAACACACTAGGAACCCATCAATCCATTCAAACGCAGGGCTGTCCTGTGAGAGGGACCTTGATTTCTTCAATAGAGAGAGTCACGAGTGCTCGGCATAGAGATCACTGGGACACACAGCCTTGCTCCGTAGAGGACTGAGAAAGTGAAGAGAAGGTTCCCAATGTCTCAACCTCCATACCTGCTGGGCAGCCTCTCCTAAAAATAATGTGTCCCGAGTGCTTGTCCTGCAGCCCCGATCCATCAGTGACCCCCTTATGTGGTAAATTATAAAGTGTCCCTGTGCCCCCAGAGCCCACATCTTATGTCCAATTGTTTCCTCTCTTATTTACATCTATTACAAAATGCTACTATATATTCCATGTTAAAACAACACAGAACCCCTCAGGAACGCACTTGACACAATCCCGCCACATAATGCCATCACTTCTCAGTCCTTATATTGCTTGGCCTCAACAGAGTTTGATAGTTTGGACCCTTCCTTCCTCCCCTGCAAACATCCACATCACTTGGCCTCTGAGTAACACATTTCCTTCCGTTACAACACACTTCAGCCCCTCTCCCTCCAACTCTCTAAATCCCGGGGGATGGAGGGCTCCGTAATCCAACTGCCCTCTCCTCGGAGCTCACATCTTGCTGTAGTTGGTCCCATAGCTTGCTTTAAAAAGCATCTGTGTCCAAGCCAGGCAGCGGTGGTGGTGCATGCCTTTAATCCCAGGCAGACTGATCTCTGTGAGTTTGGGCCCAGTCTGGTCTATAAACTGAGTTCCAGGACAGCCAAAGCTACACAGAGAAACCCTGTCTCAAAAATTCAAACCAAAACTAAACCAAAAAGCAAAAAGCATTCACATCCATTTCCAAAATTAGGTTTTTGCAGTTTCTTGACTTTTTTTTTTTTAGGGGGGGGCAGCATTGCCGGGGTCATACTGGGGTCATGCTAAGCCTGGTCACCACTGAATTCAACCCTCAGCCCCCAAGCTCCTCACTTGCACAGCCTCCCAACTGCCATTCATGTCACCAAAACATCTGCCCTAAAACCAAACATTTAATATTCTTCCTAGCCAGGCGTTGTTGGCACACGCCTTTAATCCCAGCACTGGAGAGGCAGAGGCAGGCGGATCTCTGTGAGTTCAAGGCCAGCCTGGTCGACAGTGAATTCCAGGACAGCCAGGGATACAGAGAGAAACCCTGTCTCAAAAAACCATAAATAATAATAATATTCTTCCTAACAAACTTCCTTTCATGGACTTCCCTGTTTCTCCAGTTCAAGTACACAGTGAAGAGAGCAGGCAAAATCACCTTGGCCTGAGAACTGCCATTTTGACTTCAGACTCCATTTTACCTACAGGGGGAAATAAAGATCAGGTTCCCAAGCCCTAGGGTAGCTGAGAACTTTCCAATGACTGACCAACCTCCTCCCTAAACCATAGAAACAGTCGTTATACATCTTCAGTTCTCTAGAAACATGGTTGTTCCTATCAACAAAAAGAACAAGTGAATCTGATTGCCTGGACTGAAAAGCTTGTATTGTATGTCGGTTGATGATGATGGAACACACAAGTCCCTGGTTGGTGAAAACTGTAACTGTAACTTGGCAACAAATGTGATGTTTGTGCTTATAAACCCCCGCTTCTGCCCCTGCTTGGGGCTGTCTGGAGGAACAAGGCTCCCGAGTTCCTGTCCTGCAGCCCTGTTCGATCAGTGACCTGCTTATGCGCCGAATTATTAAAATCTTTGGAATTCATAAGTGTTGTCTCTCTCCTTCCTCGTGGCGTGTAGCGGGCTAGGTGTAACAACAGAAATTCTAATTATTCAGGCCAAGGAAATTGTGATTGGCCAGAAGTTGTCTGTTTCTCTCACACTGAACACACATTCACTGCAGAAGCAAAACAAACAAACAAAACTGTTTTCAAAATATATCCAGAATTTAGTCAGATGTGGAAAGCAGAAGGATCCCTGCAAGTCTGAGGCCAGCCTGGTCTATCTGCAGAGCGAGTTCCAGTCCAGCCAAGGCTACAGTGAGACCTCGGCTTCATATATATATATGTATGTATGTATGTATAAAATCTTTAGCCAGGCAGGTGGTGGTGCACGCCTTTAATCCCAGCACTCAGGAGGCACAGGCATCGAGTTCCAGGACTGTTAAATAGAGAAACCTTGTCTGGGGGGCAGGAAGTGGGGGGAGACACCTTTAACTTTGATTGGGCTTATTGTTGTAGTTTCTTGTCAAACCATAATGTAAGGGCTAAGACATAACCGGTGGATCTGGCCAAGTGGCAGTCTTGGAAGTTGCTGTCCCTGGAGTGGAAGGTCCGGCTGAGCCGCGTCCTGACTGGCTCCACTCCGTAGGGGCTCCTGTAAACTCCTCCTCCTCAGTCCCCCAATTACTCCGCCACGAAAATCCCCATTCCGAGCCTTTACATTTTTTGTCGTTTCTTTTTCTTGAACGACCCTTCCTTCAGACAGTCACACGTCCCTGTTTCTCCAGAATTCTGTAAAATGAGCTTCTGATGTAATTAAGCTGTTTTCAATAGTAGCCCCCCCTCCCCTCGATCTCCCTCTTTTTCGCTGTTTCCCTTCACTGTGTCACTATCTGAATGTATCCGTTTACCGGACTTCTCACGAAAAGCTCTATGAGGACAGGGCTTTGTTTTGACACCACTTGCCACATCCAACAAAGCCGTGGCATTCGGTGACCACTTAGCTTATTCGATCAACAGCCCGGGGCTGGAACGCCCCAAGGCTACCACCAAGAACGGGAGCGCACACTCAACTTCAGGACTTGCGCTCTGGAGCTCGCGCGCGTTCCAGCGCCTCCTCGCCGTCCGAACGCCCCTTTCTTAGGAGACATACGGTAGGGCTTCCGCCCGGGTTCAACCCTCACTCCAATCCCGGGAAGGAGGGGCGGAGGGTTATGTCATCCTTCCGCGCCGGCCTGCCCCGCGACGCGCCGGCGGCTGGCGCAGCCCTTCGCTCGCCCGGCCTCCCCCTCCCTGGTTCCGCGCTCGGGTTCCGCCATGGAATCCAACAAGGATGAAGCCGAGCGCTGTATCAGCATCGCCCTCAAGGCCATCCAAAGCAACCAGCCCGAGCGGGCGCTGCGCTTCCTGGAGAAGGCGCAGCGGCTGTACCCGACGCCACGAGTCAGCGGTGAGTGGGAGGCGCCGCAGGGACCGAGAGGGGGGACATTAAGCACCGATGGGGGGAACACGGGAACGGACCGACGGGAGCAGTTGGCGGAGGGGGGAGGGGTGGCGAGGCGCGGCTACGCCTGCGCACTGGTGCGCGCGGGCGCTGCTGGGATTCGTAGTCCCGCGGTCTCGCGCCTCGGTGGGATGCTGGACCCCTGGGGACCCCCGGGGGCCTGGCTCTCAGGCCTTTGCAGCGTTTGTGGAACCCTCCGGTATATGAGGTTTCTGGGAAGGAGACGGCGCTGGGAGACCAGGCGAAGGGAACTCGCGTGAAAGCGAAAGCGAACTACTTTTCCCAGGGGGCTGTTGGATGGCCCAGGGCCAGTGGCCGGCCTGGGAAATATTATAGTTCAGGGAAATAAACATAACTAATTCTAAGGGCGAATGGGTTCTAGAGGGAAGGGATTCCTAGAAAGACAGCTCCGGATCTCCGTTCGTTCGAATCAGAGGACCCTTCGCGAAATAAGCCACTCCACCTCGGAGTCCTGCTGCAGTCTCTTGAACGCCGAATTTCGGGGTGGATGGATTGTTGAAGGTTCCAGGCTCGGCCTCCCCATCCCACCTTCGTCCCCAACAGGCCTGGGTGGCGGGTCGTATGGACCGCTATGGCTGCTGAGTACCAGACAGCTCAGTAGCCTAGGGCTGAGATCTCCCAAACCAAGGAGGGAATAGTGGGCTTGTCTCTGCTACCCATCACCTCACTTTATTTGGTAGTCTCTATTATTATTATTCTGGTTTTTTTTTTTCCCCCCTGAGACAGGGTTTCTCTGTGTAATAGCTCAGGCTGTCCTGGAACGCGCTTTGTAGACCGGGCTGGCCTCGAACTCACAGAGATCCGCTTCCCTCTGCTTCCCGAGTGCTGGGATTTAAAGACGTGGGTCACCACCGCCCGGCTTTCCTCTCCTTTTTTGTGTCTGTAATCTAAATTCCTAAATAAAAATTTAACACCATCTGGAAAGGAGAAAAACACAGGGTTTGTGCCCGTGAACTTAGTAAACTCAAAGTGTTCAGAGTTAAGAGACCCAGTTGCATCAAGATTGCTGCCATGTGACATTTCTGAACTCGGGTTTCCTCATCTGCGAGGGAGTTGGAACAGAAAATGTGTATGACAGGAATACCCAAAGAGCTTTACAGTGTAGAAAGTTCCTGCCTACCTGTTTGTCATGAAGACAGGGCCATCCTTATATCTTCTGTAGATGAGAACTGTCTCACCAATAAGGATATGACACAGCTAGAAATTGGAAAGCCCTGAGACGCCACACATGTTTATTAAAATGACATGAAGAGCCTGCTCCTCACCTTCCCTTGCCCACGTAGGGAAATGGAGAAAGGAGTGCTGGCCGACCAGGCGGCCGGATTCCTGAACTTTCCTCCCTCCTGACTCTGCAGTTGATCTTTGGCCTGTATGCCTCCTCTAGGAGAGGGTTTCGGTTGAATTTACCAGGACTGTTCCAGCAACTTGCTCAGGGTGCTCCCCTTTGGGATACTTCTGTCTCTATAAATGGGGAGCACAGTGGGGTGCAAACTGTCAGAATTCCATCTGATTGCTGCTGGGAGCTAAGGAGCAGTTAAGAAAGCTGGTTAAATAGGGCCTGTGGGGCATGGCAGAAGCCACCTGGGCTAGTTCAGGAACTTGGACAAGGTGTGTGTGTGTGTGTGTGTGTGTGTGTGGGTGTGTGTGTGTGTGGTGTTTTCATTCACTCTGTGGAGGTTGGAAATAACTTGTTGAAGTCAGAGTCAGTGGTGACCTTCCATCTGTGGGTCCCAGGGATCAAACTTGGGTAGTTGAGCTTGGCAGTAAGTACTTCACTGTCTAAGCCATCTCCATCTCACAGGCCCACCTGTTGAATATTTGGTATGTCTTTGCTGGATAGAATATATGCCTCGGGTGCATAACCTAACAGCAGCTTTCACTGAGCTGACAAGAATGTAAGGCGAATTTAGACCCAGGCTAGGGAAATGTTGAGTAAAAAATATTAGGTGGCTGTCTACACTGCATGTTTTGGATAGGATTTCATTCTGGGTGTTTATCCAGTGCCACAGGTTGTTACAGGTGTGGTGGCCCATGCCTGTGATCCCTGAGCTCAGGAGGCTGAGGCAGAGAATTGCCTCAAGTTTGAAGTTACATAGCAAGACCTTGCCTTTAAAAAAAAAAAAAAGGTAGCTGGTGTTGAGAACCTATTTTGTTTGGCCTACAAAGTTCACTCCTTGATGCCAAGTGGTTCAGCAGGATTGGCAAGATCCGAAAGGAAGCAAACTTCCAGAGAAAAAAAAAGACTGCAAGGCAGGTGATAACCGTGATTTAACAGAAAAATAGGCACGCTTGTTTAGATGCTGAGGACTTAAGGGTAGTTATGAAAATTCCAGTCCCTGCCACCTGTGAGTTCGCAGTCTTGGGGGACCGAGGGAAAGGAGGTGTGGAGGATAATCTCCCGACCACTATATTATAAGCTTTTGGGAACACTGTAATGAGGGCACACAAATAATGTTATCTCACAGAGGGAAGGGCTACAGGCTGTAAGAAATGAAGCAACAATCATAGCCGGGTGGTGGTGGTGGTGGCGGTGGTGGCGCAAGCCTTGAATCCCAGCACTTGAGAAGCAGAGGCCAGTGGATCTGAGTTCTAGTCAAGGCCAGCCTGGTCTACAGAGTGAGTTCCAGGATAGCCAGGGCTGCAAAGAGAAACCCTGTCTTGAAGGAAAAAAGAAAGAAAGAAAGAAAGAAAGGAAGGAAGGAAGGAAGGAAGGAAGGAAGGAAGAAAGGAAAGAAAGAAAGAAAGAAAGAAAGAAAGAAAGAAAGAAAGAAAGGAAGGAAGGAAAGAAAGGAAAGAAAGAAAGGAAAGAAAGAAAGAAATTAGGAAGCCAGATGGTGGTGGCACACGCCTTTAATCCCAGCACTGGGGAGGCAGAGGCAGGCGGATCTCTATGAGTTCGAGGCCAGCCTGGTTTCCAAAGCTACACAGAGAAACCCTGCCTCAAAAAAAAAAAAAAGAGAGCGAGAAAGAGAGAGAGAGAGAGAAATTAGGTAACATTCAAACTTCATTTTGTTGGAAGGGACAGGAAAGGCATTCTGGGAGAAGACCTGGAGGCCAGAAGTTTGAAAAGATTTGGGCAGGGATTGTGTATAGGGAGATTTAGAGGCAAGTGAAGTGGGAATTTATATAGAGGAGTCAAGTTAGAAAGTGGAAGGGGCCAGACTCTGGAACCCCCCCCCCCCCCCCGCTTTCCCGTTAGACTGAGGTGTTCCCTCTCTTCTGTATAGAGGGAACTAGAGAGGGTTGGTCTGTTGGGAGAGGCGGCTGAGACCGTTGTGCCCTCCACAGACACTTGGAAGGTAGAATACCAGGCGTAACAAAGCTAGCATAGGCTATGCAGCCAGTTGGGGTTCACAGTTAGCCTGGGCTAGAAGACATAAAAAGGTGGAGGAATAATTTTCTTAAAGAAAGCAGCATGAGGCCAGGTATGGCAGTACACGCCTATGAGGAGGAGGTTGAGGCAGTAGACTGAGGCTAGCCTGGACTATATCACAGTGAGACTCTGTCTCCAAAGAAAACAGTGAGCCAAAAAAGGGGAAAGAGAGGGAGAATGGCCCAAAAGATTGAGAGGGACAGTGGCCCCGAATAGGTTAGGACAGGATGACATCAAGAGGGGTGCAGAAATGGAGAGCCATCGTGTGATGATGCTGGACAAGATGGGTGGATGCTGGGGAACTAGGGTCCACTTTTGTGACCTGAAAAGTCCCAAGCCAGAAGAAACTACATGGGAAGAGGTGGGCAGAATGGGAAGGGCCCATGGGACATTCTTGGGGAGCCACCAGCCTAGAGCCCAGGAGAAAGCCCCAGATTCCAGCCGAAAGGCTATTGTCAACAGTTTGTTGACCCTCTTTGGAAATGGGCACAGCTGAGGTCACTGTGGGAAAGCGGGTAACATGGAGAAGCCGTTGCCTGGTAGACAGCCGTGTATCACACCTGCCCTTAGCCAGTGGGAGTGGGACAGAGGCTTTCGCCATGGAGCCATGGAGTTGTCTGGTACTGCAGAGGCCATGGGAGAAAGGGACGAGTTGAAGATCAGACGGGAAAGGATGGGGGGCCAGAGTAGAGGCGCTGGTCTGCAAGAGGTTAAGGGCGGGTGAAGGGAGGGGTCAGCTAAGGGGCTCAGACAAGAGTTGAAGACCCTCCAGTGTTAGCTTTCACCATGGAGAGGAGAAGAGGGGGCTTGCAGCTCCTGGGGCAGGGAGACACCACGACCAACCAACCGACCGACCAGACGGCCACACTGGGTCAGGAACAGGACTGCTGGGAGGCCACAGCAGAACTGATGCAGTCATTGTCTTTTTCTGGGCTTTTTTTTTTTTTTTTTAAAGGGTCTCATTCCAAAGCCTGGCCTGGAACTCTCTGTAGACCAGGCTGACCTGAAACTCACAGAGATCCGCCTGCCTCTGCCTCTGCCTCCCAAGAGTGTTGGGATTACAGGCGTGTGCGCCGCTGTGTCCAACTTTTTTTTTTTTTTTTCTTTTTTGGATGCTCTGTCGAGTGTCTGTCAACCTGGTGGTCACTGGCTTCACCTGATACCTAGTGAAGTGGCTGAAAGAACTGGGCATGGTGGGGACATGGTGGCAGACATCTGTAAATACAGCGCTTGGGCAGCAGACAGGAACCAAGAGGATCCTACATTCCAGGTCAGCTTGGACTACATAGTGAGATTCTGTCTCAGAGAAAATTGAAGATAGCAGGTTTTGCAGCAAGGGCATGGGAATGTAATTGGGCCTCAGTTTCCCTAGCAAAGAGAGAGTTGGCTGGGTGAGGTACCTACAGCTCATGTTACCCATGCTTCTGTGAAGTGGCTCACCGTGGGGTCTGGGCAGAGTCAGAAAGGTCACCCTGGCAAGGCCATGGAAGAAGAGGGGACCCTTGGTTCCCAAGGGATTAGAGCCTTCGGGATCAGTGGGAGAAAGAATTTTAATACCAGTAGGCTGCAGAGTGGAGTTGTCCATTTGGGTCAGTCCACCTTTGTGATTGATTCCCCAGCCCTTCCGCTCTCTGTATTTTATTGAATTGTATTTGCTCCTCCAAGCATCCAGGGACAGGGGTCAAGTCTACACTGAGGAATTAGCCACAGAATGCCAAAGGCCACAGTCTTCTCTTTCTCTGTCTCTGTCCCCAACCTGAGCTCTTTCCTTGACTCACTTTGAGAGCCCCGGCACTCAGCTACTTGCCTATCAGTGAAAGTGGCAGGAACAAGCCACTCGTCACAATTGCTAACCGCATGCTAAGCCCTGTCCTCCTTCTCACACAGCTCTTAGGAGGGAAATGCATAGAGCAGCTGGGTTAATTTATCCAGGAGGACCCTGCTAGCAAGTGGCCTTGGCTGGGTCTCTGCCAGTGTGGAGCCAGACCCTGGCGTGAGGAAGGGCAAGAGGTCTTGGTAGCTGTAAATCTTCCGTTAGTACCTCAGTTGCCCTGTGGCCTTTTCTTAGTGATTTCTCACCTTATTGTTTGTTTCGGGTTTTGTTTTTGAGACAGGGTCTTTCTATGTAGCTCTGGCTGTCCTGGAACTTGCTTTGTAAGCCAGGCTAGACTCAAACGCTAATGAAGATCTGCCTGCCTCTGCCTCCCCAGTGCTACAATTAAAGGTGTGAGCCACCGTACTAGGCTCTTTGTTTGATTGGTTTTTAGCCCCCTTTTCTTTCAAGAAACTAATGTTGAAACAGTAGCTTCTCACGGTGGTGCCCAGGCTGGTTTCAAACCCCTGGACGTTAGTAGCCTCCATGCCTCATATCCCAAGTAGCAGACCATGGTTCACACCTCCGTGGTTTACTGATGGAGACTCACGCAAAGCCAAGGTTAACATTAAGCTGGCCTGGTACCTAACTCTTGGTACCTAGTGTCTTGCACACTGTCTATCAGCCACTGAGTCACAGGGGCTGTATTGATGAGTCGGGATGAGACTGTCACGTGCGGCAGGCCTGTTGGAGGCATTCAGACCGATGGAGAGGCCAGCAGCCAGAAGTCTTGTGTTTTCAACTCTATCTGGAGCCTTCTGGATGATGCCGAGTATATCTAGCCACCCCTGCAGCGTAGGGAAAGGAGAGTGACTGACCAATGGAACCGCCTAGAAAGCTTCCAGAGTCTTTGCTGAGGAGTACTTATGCAGCTGTGTTGACTGGATCAACAGTGAGGTTGCCCCCACCCCATCCCCGGGACGTGCATGGCAGGCTGAGCCTGGACCCCAGACAGCTTCCAAAGAGATGAAAACAGGCAGCGTGGTTCAGACCCCCAGGGAACCAGCTCCTCCTCTTGCCTTCGGGACCGGCCCCACTTGTCTGTCGCTTCCTTGCTTTGCCTCCATGGCTGCCTGGTGTCTCGTGGCACTGCCCTTGGCCTGAGTCACTCCAGCCGTCCCCAGGCAGCTGCTCCTCTGGCCAGCTGGTCACCCAGGTTGTGATCATTTGCTGCCTTGCCGGTCTCCAAACCACGGGCACGTTACCTTATTTCTTCCTGACGCCGTCACTCTGAGGAAACCGGGGTGCCAGTAAATGTCACTGACAGCCAGGGTCATGCTGCTGTGCTGGTAAGGGACAGAGCTGCCGACTGAATCTGGCCTCTGTGGACCTAACATCTGGAGTTCCTCCCTTCACGGACACAGCCGGGGATGGCCACCGAGTTAAAGAGCGGGGACCGGGACCGGTGCACCTCTGCCGCAGCCCCTTCTCCCTAGGGGAGTGGCAGCGGGTGATGCCCCCTCCCTTCTGAGGCTGTTGTGATGATTAAGTGAACTAATTTTTATAGACCACGTGCTGGTGCCTGCCTCACACACGCTGAACTCTCAGTAACAGAAACGACCGTTACTGATTTGGGAGGCTCACAGTCTGGGGGCCAGCCTCGACTATATAGCAAGGTACTGCCTCCAAAACAGGAAGAAAAAAAAATGTTTGCTACTAATCTTGTTTGTTTGAAACTGTGGCCTAAACTTTCTGTATAGCCCAGGCTGGCCTCCAGTTCAAAATCCTCCTACCTCGGCATCCAGGAGCTAGGAGTATGGCCAGGTGGTGGTGGGTGGTACACGCCTTTAATCCCAGCACTTGGGAGGCAAAGGCAGGCAGGCAGATCTCTTAGTTCAAGGCCAGTCTGGTCTACAGAGCAAGTTCCAAGGGCTACACAGAGGAAACCCTATGTCAAAAACCGAGGGAGGGAGGGAGGGAGAGAGGGGGAGAGAGAGAGAGAGAGAGAGAGAGTCTCTCGAGGGGGAAGGGCTAGGATTACAGGTGTGCACCACGATACCCAGCTACTAACGCTTCTCCAAGTATTCCCTGGAGCTCAGTCAAAGCCTCTGCTCACTCCCTATGTGCCATAAACTCTGCTGGCAGCTTCCCTGTTTGAATTGCCTAATCCTAGGGAGATGAAGCAAGTTTTCTGCACTGAGCCAGCCATGGCTGGGGTGCCGTGGTCCGCCAGAACCCAGTGCTTATTTCCCAGCGAACCTCGGGTATAAGCGAAGTGTACAGCAGTGGAAGGTGGCTGGCACCCAGCGCGGAGCTGTGACTCCTGAGACCAGGAAGAACTCAGGTCTGAGTGGTTCCAGGGGCCTCTCAAGGGCTTTGGAATTCCAACCTGGACACTGCAGCCTCTTATGACTCGGCATTTGCTAGGGTTTGGGGATGCTGAGTCAGAAGGAACCAAAAGCTTGGATTTGAATCACCGTGATACCGTTTTAGGGTGACATTTCATGGAGGCCCCAATGAAGTAGATGATTTGACATGGCCAGCTTTTTAAAAAGTATACCAATAGGGTTGGAGAGATGATGTAGCAGGTAAGAGCATTGGCTGCTCTTGGAAGGACCCAGCACCATATGGTGGCTCACAACTCTCTGTAACTTCAGTCCCAGGGGATCTGTGGGCACCAGAGTACACATGGTGCACAGACATATGTGCAGGCAAAACACCTTTACACATGAAATAAGTATGTATAGGCAATAATTGGGGTTTGGTGGCATACACCTGTAATCCCAGCACTCAGGAAGTGGAAGCAGGAAGTTTATCCTCAACTACATAGAAAACTGGATGCTAGCCTGGCCTACATTAGATCCTGCCTAAACAAATAAATAAAATATAACGTAGGGCTGAGGGAATCGCTACATGGTGAACATTTGCCTGGCGTGGTCACTATCCCAGTTTCAGTCCCTAGGACCACAAAGAAACCCAACAGAAGAAACCAGCACAGGAATTTTCCTGAGTCCCCAGCTCTGGTCTCTTGGGACAGACTCACTTCCCCCATTCCTCATCACTGCTAAGCAAAGGCTCCAAGAATTGGCCTTCCCAACCAGCCCCACTGAATAGGCTGCTAACACCCCCTACCCCAGCAGAAGACTGCCCTCTCTACCTAGCGGAGGATGTCTGCTTTGGACTTAAAGAATCTGAAGGGTCAGACTGGAGAACAGGTTCAGCAGTTAAGAGCACTGGCTGAGAAAACCTTTAATCCTAGCACGCAGGAGGCAGAGGCAAGCAGATCTCTGTGAGTTCAAGGCCGGCCTGCTCTACAAAGCAAGGACCCAAGTTTGATCGCCAGCACCCACATGGCAGCTCCAGTTTCGGGGGTTCTGACCCCCCTCGTCTGTCCTCTCTAGACTCCAGGCATGCATGTGGTGCACAGGCTTCTGTGCCAGTAAAGCATCAATACACACAAAAAATTCGAATTAAAAAAGGAAGGAGTGGCCTGGGGTGTTGCTCTTTGGCAGAGCGCTTGCTCAGCATGTGTGAGGCCCATGTTTGGTCCCCAGTGCTGCAAATAATAAAGTTAATTTGAAATGGATCCAAGGGAGGTAGCCCGTGCCTTCAGTCTCTTGGTAGGCAGGAACGGAGGATCAGGATGGTCAAGGTTATCCTTAGTGATATAGGGAGTTCAAGGCCAGCCTGGACTACAAAATTTCCAAAACATAAAATCACCTATGCCCTAGAATCTGCACTTAAAAGGGGTTAAGATTGAGAACTGGTAGATAAGTACTAAGTCTGTGATGCTGACCACATAAGAGTGAGGACTTACGATGGGTGTGGTGGCGCACGCCTTTAATCCCAGCACTAGGGAGGCAGAGGCAGGCGGATCTCTGTGAGTTCGAGGCCAGCCTGGGCTACAGAGTGAGTTCCAGGACAGGCTGCACGGAGAAACCCTGGTGGGGAGGGGAGAGAAAACGAAAAGCAAAAAGAACAAGGAGAGGCCCTGAGTCCAGACCCCCCAGCAACTAACAAAGCCCAGGTGCTGTACACACCTGTGACCCCAGCACTGGGGTGGAGACAGGAGGATGGGAGGTGGGGGTCCTCTGGCCAGCCAGTCAGCAAGCCCCAGGTTCAGTGAGAAACCCTGTCTCAAAAAACAGTGTGGAGAGGAACTGAGGAAGAAGACGTCCCCCGGCGACCTGGGCCTACACACACAAAAGGTTTAAGATGGTGGATTTTCTGTTTTTACCACGATGAGGGAAAAACTACTGTTTTCAGCTAGAAGGAAATAATACTATTAAATCTAAACTAGGAATATTAAACAGTTTATAATTCTGATGCACTGTGTTAATAAGCAAATATTTAAACTAGGAAACACTAAAATTAACATGAACTTGGACTTAGTATTAGCTTTGCATTAATAATATCCATTTAATATTGAAGCATTTTCAAGAGCCCGTATAAAAATAGAAACACAGCAGGAAGTGGTGCTGAGGACAGAGAGTCCTAGAGAGTGTGGTGCAGTGCTGAGAGAGGGCCGTGCAGATCTGAGTTCGGTCAGTAGAAGAATGATTCAGAAAAGCGCAGTAAGGCAAACAAGCACCTTGGAAGAAATGCCAAGGTAGCGTCAAGCTTGGCATGGTGGTGCTCACCTGTAGCCCAGCACTTGGGAAGCTGAGGCAGGAGGGCAGTGGATTTGAGACCAGCCTGGACTGCCTAGCGAGATCCTGTCCCAATGACAGCAAAAGGAAAAGTAACTGAATTGTAGCTCAAATACTGCTGGGTTCATCAGTAAACACAATGTGCTCTTCCTTGGATTGTATTTCTTCATGTAAGACAGGGTCTGACTGTGTCTCTCCGCCTGGCCTGGAGTCATCGAGTACTGGGATTGATTAAAAGCGTGTGCTCCCATGCCCTACAGTACACTTGCTCTCCTCCTCCTCTTCTGTCTGTCTGTCTGTCTCTTTCTCTGTGGTGTATGTGGTTTGCCTGAGGACGGGAGAAGCAGTCTGGAGGAGTTGGGCTGTGGGGTCCGCTCGGGTCCTTGGCTGCAGCAGGCTCACTTTCCTGCTGAGCCGGCCTCTTGTTGTTTGAGGGTGTGGATGTGGGGTTTTCTTTGGATTGTTGTTTGTTTGTTTGTTTTAATGGAGTCTCACTGTGGGGGCCTGGCTGGCCTGGACCTCACCATATTCACCTGGCTAGCCTTGAACTCAGAGACCCCCCTTGCCTCAGAATGCTGGAATTAAAGGTGTACACCACCACACCCAGCTCCTCTTTGTCGTTGCTTTTGGTTGTTTGTTTTTTGAGGCAGGATCTCTCACACACCCAGACTGGCCTCAGACTCCCAGTGTAGTTGAGGGTCCTGAGATCCAGGTTTTAAGAACTGGGGTTCAAGTGTGTGCCGCCATGATAGTTTATGTAGTAGTGCTGGGGCTTTGGGTATATTAGCAAACACTGTACCAACCAAGTGTTTCTCTGTATAACTTATTAAGAAAGAAAATGAATGCATATGTAAACAGGGTATCTGAAAATAAGGAAGGAAATTACTCTAGTTACATGAATCACATGCATCTGTTAATAAAATTAATATTGCTAATATTTTAAAATCTGTAATATTCCTAATCCTGAGAACTGAGGCTCCTAAAAGAACGGGCCCAAGTCAGGAGAGCAGTGGCCATGCTGGAAGGGTGGTGAGTGGGACGCAGGGGTCGGCCTCTACAGACAGACCTGTCAAGTGACCCTCAGTGGCCTCATTTTCCTCCACAGCTCTGATCGAGTCCATCAACCAGAAACCACAGTCTGCCGCCGGTGATCAACCTCAACCCACAGACACATCTCGCACCAGCCACAGGAAGGCAGGCGGGACCGAAACTCCCTCAGCCAATGGAGAGGCAGGAGGAGGAGGAGAGAGCGCCAAGGGCTACACCTCAGAGCAAGTGGCGGCTGTGAAAAGGTAGAGGCCATGGGGTGGTGGGGACCGGGGAGGGCCAGGGAAGCCTTCCTCACTTCATCCTGTGGCCTGGAAGAGGTGGGAGCCAGGGCCTCACTGCCCAGCCACCACCACAACTGCTGACAGTCCAGACTGGAGACATTGCCGGTCAATGCCTTCCTGGCCACCAGCCCTGAGCCTCCCACAGTCTGTTTGCCACACAAAGACACCGCCATCTTGCCCTCCAGATTCTACCCCCAGCCCTTCCCCTAACAAAGGCCCTTTTAGACCAGAGCCGGTGGGCAGGAGGCAGAGAGGCACAGTTATGTCGCTAAGGCGGGCAGAGTGAAGCTCTCTCAGGCCTGACACCACCAGCCAGGACCACTCAGGACTAGGCCCTCCCAACCCTCCTTTCTCCCACCAGCTAGCCTCAGAATCCTTCTGAGGTCAAGTTCACACCTCCTGGCAGGCAAGCTGAGTATGAGTAAGTGTGACCAAGTGGTTTGTCAAAACCAGGCACAGTTTCAGCCACACGCGTCCACTAGCTGTAGCTGACAGAATCAGACTCCGGGGCCTGGGACATCCTCGAGAGCGCCAACCAGTGTGGGCCCTCCAAGGGCGCAGAAAGGGAGGCATGTCGTAACAGGAGGGTATTTCTTCAGGGTCCTGGGCTTGGGGTGAGCAGATGCCTGCCATCGCCGTCAGCAGGATGCCCCTGTCCCTGGCTCACAGACACTCAAGGCCCTTCCTTCCAAGGCAGCTTCCAGCAAGGGAGCCAATAGAGGAAATGGATGCCGGCCTGGCCAAGGACGGCAGCTGCCCCGGTCAAACCCAAGTGTGTTCATGGTGTTTCCAGCAGGCCCTGCCCGGTCCCCCATCCAGGGAGCTTCCTGCGGTTCCCTTGCCCTCCAGGCAAACAGCTGACCCAGCTCTGGTCCCAGAACCTGCCCTGAGCTGCGTGTCACACACTGCTTGTTCCCACACCTCACCTCAGGCACACCCTGTCACGCTCTTGTCCCTGTTCCAGGGTCAAGCAGTGTAAAGATTACTACGAGATCCTAGGGGTGAGCAGGGGTGCCTCAGAGGAGGACCTGAAGAAGGCCTACCGCAAACTAGCCCTCAAGTTCCATCCAGACAAGAACCATGCCCCTGGTGCCACCGAAGCTTTCAAAGGTAAGCCAGCCCTGAGGTGTGGGGGCTTTGGTTAGTTTGCTTGCTTCTCTTCCTACATAGACCAGGCTGACCTGGAACTCACAGAGATGCCTCTGCCTCTGCCTCTGCAGTGCTGGGATTATAGGTGTGCACCACCATGTCCAGGCATTCTGGTGTTTTATGTCCTGCCTTAGAATACAGGGAAGGCCAAAGCTGCTTTCCCCAGATGTGGGGGCAGGAGAAGGTAATCTCGGGTGTAATTGTACAAGCCCAGAACCACTCCCCGAGAAGGTTCCAGTAGCTACCTCCAGCTGTGTAGACTGCAGAGTCCCACACAGTACCTCCCCTTCATTTTCTGGGTTCCAGGAAGAGATTGGATGGCTTCTCCAGTGTCACACAGCACCTGGGGCAGGAGCAGACTCCTGACTCACACATCTGGCAGCAGCGTCCTTGTACTGAGAGCCCCGTAATGGAGGGCTTCCTCAGGACACTTGTCAGGGTCAGCCTTCCACCACCTGTCCCGCCGGGCCTGCACTGGTGATAGAGTGTCTTCTGACTCCAGGCCTGTTAGTGATTTTGGGAATGGGTGTGTCACCTCTGGCCCAAACCATAAGGCATCCTTTATGCATTTAGATTTCCCTCCTCTCTGGCACTCATGTGCACCGCCTCCATACCAGCCCTGTGTTGTGGGGCCTTGCATTGTCTTTGGTCCCTGGGTACCATTCCCTTTGGGGATAGTGTGGTGACTGTAAGCCTTGTTGTGCGGTACTGGATCAGAGCGGCAGTCGAGTGGGAAGCCCGTGGCAGTGATGAGGTCTTGTCAGATGGGAAAGGATGATTCTATCCTCCCTCCCAGGGCTACCCGCTCTGAAACAAGCCTGTAACCCACTGGGGTGGGGTGGGGGGAGCAGGCCCTGGGAGGCGCTGGCCTGCGCTGGGAGCTCTGGTGAGGAGGTCCCAGTGCCAAGCAGAAAACAGCAGCTGGGCCCTGGGCCCTGGGGAGAGCAGACTCATCCTGGCCACACAACCAGACGCACAGGAGTCTCCACCAGAAACCAGGGGGTTGGCCCTTGCCAGCAGTGTCTGTCTGCTGCTCCCCATTTACAACAGAGGGCCTCATGCGTCCGTTGTTTTGAGTCACACTGTGACTGCAGGATTGCACTGCCCTGTCTCGGGCACCCCACAGATGAGAATGTTCGATGTAAAAGAACTTGAACAGGACACACCTGAAGCAGGTGTTAGGCTCATGCCTACAACCCCAGCGTAGAGGCAAAAGGATAAAGAATTGGAGACACCCTGGGCTACTTAGCAAGTTCCTGGACCAATCTGGCGGTCTAGATGATGTAGCGGGAACCCTGACTCACAAAAAAAAAAAAAAAAAAAAAAAAAAAGTGAGCCTGAGTGTTAATGCTCCTCACAGCCCAGACTGCAGACTTGTTTAGGGGTGCTCCTGATCACCTGCTCCCCAACGCTTGATCAACAAGCAAATTGTCTCTGTCCCCTAAGTCCCCCATTCCCCTGAGACCTGAAGGAAGCAAGCTCTGGGCTATATTGGGGCCCCACCTGCACCCAGCCTTCTGAGGCCTGATCTTTTCACCCCTTCCAGCCATCGGCACAGCATACGCCGTACTCAGCAACCCAGAGAAAAGGAAACAGTATGACCAGTTTGGTGACGACAAGAGCCAGGCTGCCCGACACGGCCACAGCCACGGGGACTTCCACCGCGGCTTCGAAGCCGACATCTCCCCTGAAGACCTCTTTAACATGTTCTTTGGTGGCGGCTTCCCCTCCAGTAAGTCCACAGGCAGCTCCCCCTGGGGGTGGCGATGGGCTCTGAAAGCGGTACCCCTGACTCGGTACTTCCGCATTTCAGGTAACGTCCACGTCTACAGCAATGGCCGGATGCGATACACCTACCAGCAGAGGCAGGACCGCAGGGAGAACCAGGGTGATGTGAGTGGCCCCCCAGGCCCCCTGCGGGAAAGCCCTAGAGAAGAAGGGGGTCTTGATGCACTTCAGACACTCTGAAGCCAAGGAGCCATCTTTGCTCCCTCCCGGTGCCATTCTGCTAAGGGACACCAGAGGGAGCCACACTCCACGTTGCCTAATACTCGGGCTTCTATTAGGGAGTGTAAGGCGGAAACTTGCCCCACCTCCAGGCCGCTTCTAATGGGAAGAATTTTTTGTGGAGTCCATTTGTTCTTAAGGCTGAGGTAACGTTTTCTGAGCAATGGAAAGTTAAAACACCATGAGAGAATAAAAAGGCCTGCGTGGGTACTCAGCCTCCTAGACAGTGAGTAAAAGCTTTATAACTAGGCAGTGTTTCAGATACACTGGGGATGCCACGGATCAACACAGCCAGCTGGCCGAGACCCAGGCACTGCCGGCAGCTAGTGAAGAGCTTTCAGCAGAGGGACACATGCTTGTCCGTGCTCCCCACACACCCCCTCCACCTCCCTCCCTCCACTCCCCCTCCACCTTTCTCCCTCACATTTTTCTCCCCCTCCCTCCTCCTCACATCTCTCTCTCTTCCTCCTTCCTTCTCTCTTTCCCCCTCTCTCCTTGGAGAAAAGGACCTTGCCTCCACCTTCCAAATACTGGGATTAAGCTTGAGGCGCCATGCCTAGCATGCATGTTTGTGGGGGGAGGCTTGTTTTGGGCTTGATTGTTTTGTTTTTTGAGACAGAGTCTCGCTGTGTCATTCTGACTGGCCTAGAACTTGCTATGTAGACTGTTCGTCTGGAACTCAGAGATCCGCCCGCCTCTGCATCCTGAGTGCCGGGATTAAAGGCCTGTGCCACCATGTCCGGCACTGTTTTTGGTTGAGACAGAATTTTGCTATGTAACCATGACCGCTCTGGGGATCCAACTTTGGACCACTCTCCCGTCTCTGCCCCCACAGTGCTAGGATTATAGGCATATCTTTATAGCTGACATACAGAAGAGGGTTTAAAATCAAAATTATTGTGTAATGAATTTATTTCTAGTTGTCTTGTTTTGTTTTGTTTTTTTTAAGATTTATTTATTTATTATGTATACAGAAGAGGTACCAGATCTCATTACAGATGGTTGTGAGCCACCATGTGGTTGCTGGGAATTGAACTCAGGACCTCTGGAAGAACAGTCAGTGCTCTTAACCACTGAGCCATCTCTCCAGCCCTTGTTTTTTGTTTTTTTTTTTTTTCCTAAGAATCAAACACAAGGCCTTGTTCGTGCTGGAAAAGGCATACCCCAGACTACACCCCAGCCCTTTCATTAGCTGCTTTCTATCAGCAGAATATTTGTGTGGCTCACAGTTCAAAAAGCTGTGGACTGTGAAAGTCTGGCTCCCCAGGCCTGCCTCCCTTCTCCTGGGGCGCCACCCCCACTGATTGGTGGTGCTTCCTTCTTGAGTATCTTCGTCCACTGTGTGCTCACCAGTGCTTTGTCTGTTTCTGGAAAAGCTGTCAAGCAGAGGAGCTTCTTCCCTGGGGGAGACCTTTGGGAGGAAAGGGAGGATATCCCAGCCACCAGGTGCCATTGTTAGGAAGCTCTGACTATTGGCTGTCTTCCCTTCAGGGCGGGCTAGGAGTATTCGTCCAGCTGATGCCCATCCTCATCCTCATCCTGGTGTCTGCGCTCAGTCAGCTCATGGTGTCCAGCCCACCCTACAGCCTGAGCCCGAGACCGTGAGTACAGGCCCCAGGTCAGCCCAGCACAGTAGGGAACCTCAGTCCCCATCACAGCTCTGCCTTCCCAACCTGATCTGTGGGGTGCCCAGGCAGAGTGGAAAGCTGGCTTAGGTCAAGAAGGACCCTGTCTCTGAGCCAGGCCCCTTGGACTTTGGAGGATCGTGGCTCCTCAGAAAACATCAAAGAAGTTCCAGGCCTCTCCTTGAGGCAACACACGTACACTGTCCTGTGAGATTTCAGAAACGTGACTCTCCACCTTTGCTGACCCTGATTGGTCCTCTGCTCTTACAGTCTGCTTAAAGCCCTAAGAAAGAATGGGGTTTAGTGAGTCAGAGGAGGGTGGCTTACATCCTAGCTTCTACATGGAGAGCTGTGGCCCCGGAGGATGAGTCAGGTAGCCTTGGTTCCCTCATCTGTAAAATGGAAACAATAGTGTCCACCTACTTGTAAGAATTAATGAGTAACGTATTTGAGATGTCTAGCTCATTGGACGTGCTTGGCATTGTTTGTTGAGTGGATACTCAATCTCAACGGTTAACTTGGGTGAGTTAGTTGACCCTCCTCCAAGGTTCTCAGCTTCTGCTGCTGCAAGCCCATAGCTCCAATCCCTTGGCCTGCCCACTGCCTGAGGCCCTACCAGCCTCCCTCAGCCAGCAGGGGGCAGAGTTGGCCTCTGCTCCTCCTGCACCAACCCTGCTTGCCTGGAGCCTGATGCAACCCCTCCGGCAGCTAGAGACAGTTTGCTGGGGACAGTGGCTCCTCTTGGGTGTCGTGGCAAGCACTCTACCACTGAGCTAAATCCCCAACCCATTCATTTCTTTTTGCTTTGTCTTTTGGAGTTGAGAATGAACTAATTCATGTTAACACACCATTTAGAGACACAGTTCTATCCTCTCAGAGGCTCAGAACCCTAGGTAGGCCCTAGGCATCCATGAGCTTAGAGCCCACACCCTTGTCAAGACCAGCTTCCCAGACCAGCGCCTCTCCTCAGAAAGGGCTTCTCCCCACATGCTCCAGTTCTCAGCAGAGCACCTAAAGGTGGAGTTTGCCATAGGCTGAACTATTGGGGGAGGGGGGTAGTCACTCCGCCTTGGCTGCAGACTTTCATTTTGAGGAACCAGTTGTTCCTGTGGCCGGTGTGGCACCTTCTGCCACTGGGCCATCCCCTTCGAGCTGCCCACTTTGTGCCTGGTGTGTTTCTGGTCAGGTCGGTGGGCCATGTCCACAAGCGAGTCACTGACCACCTGAGCGTCGTGTACTATGTGGCAGACACCTTCTCTGAAGAATACACGGGCTCCAGCCTCAAAACGGTGGAACGGAACGTGGAAGATGATTATATCGCCAACCTCCGAAACAATTGTTGGAAGGAAAAGCAACAGAGTGAGTGAGAGTGTGTATGCATGCCCTCATGCTCATGCATGTGCATGCTTATGCATATGCATGCATATACGTGCACTGTGTGTGTATGTATGTGTGTGTGTGTAACTGCGGATACACATGTGCGTTCTCAAGCATGGGAGGGTGGAGGTAGTCATGGTGGAGGTAGTTGGAGAGGGTGGCCAGGAACCATGCTTGAGAATAGAAAAACCCAACACCTGGCACTGCCCTGTGCCAGCTACCTCCCTGCCAAGACTTGAACTCCAATCCTGGGTCCCCCTCAGGCTGCAAACCCAAAGCCATTGGATGATTTCATTGAGGGCCTCATGAGTTACTGGAGCCTGGTGTAGTTACTAGAGGGGAATGTGTAAAAGACAGATTGGAACCCTTGCCCACCCACTGCTCATGTACCTGCTCTGTCTGTGAGACGATAAGGCTGTAGGACAAGGATAGTGGGCTCTCCGCTGGGCAGGCCTCCCCCGTGTTCTGTGGGAAAGTCACCTCCCTTCCTAAGGGGGAGCTCAGTCTCTGCTTCTCTGAGTTCTCCCCCACTGGGAGGCCAGTCTTGCCCCAGCTCCTGCTCCTTCTTCCTGTTTCTCGAAGTGGGCTCAGGCAGGTGAACCCCAGGCAGGCGGTCCTGGAGCCCTCACCATGTCCTGTTTCTTTGCAGAGGAAGGCTTGCTCTACCGAGCCCGCTACTTTGGTGACACAGACATGTACCACAGAGCACAGAAGATGGGCACCCCGAGCTGCAGTCGGCTGTCAGAGGTGCAGGCCTCCCTGCATGGATAGTTCTGGGCCAGCCACACCACCCAGGTCCAAGTATGAGCCAGGACTGCAACTCCTGGCAGCCTTGGCCTTGGTCATGAGCAGAGTGGGGGGAGGGAGGGAGCCCGGTGATGATGGCAGAGACTCTCTTCACATCCTGACATGAGGCTGCTCTGGGCACTTTGGAAAACAAGCCTGTGGCAGCCCGCCAGTCACCCTGCCCTATTGACCCTGTTCTCCCGTACCCTCTTCAGGGTACCAGGACAGGAGGTACCAAAAAAGGCAGACAGAGTGGGGACCTTTATAATCAAGCCACCTCCCATTTCCCAAGCCTGAGCCCATCACATACTACGTTTTTGCCTGTGCCGTCGCATGTTACTGGGTCTCAAACGGCCCCTCACATACGGTACCCCCACCAAAGACAGGCAAGTCCATGGGGAGTTAAGTGGGCAAGAGCAAGAGGAAATGGAGTAGGTTGAACCAGCCCATCAGCAGACAGGAGAGGTCTGTGGGCCCCTGACCACTCCTTCTCGGGTGGGATCTGAGGCCCTCACTGCAGTGCTCTGCACCTGGGAGCCTGGGAGCCACGAGCATCCGGCCCCACCCAGGCATCTCCCCTGTGGTCTTGAAGAAGGGAACAAAGGGTCACAAGTTCAGGGTCAAAAGCAGTCACTGAGCACAGAAGGGGTGGGGAAAAGTGAAAGTTGCTATTACCAGGCACCCCACCCCCTCCACCCCTTCCCCTGCATGTGGGTAATGGGCTCAGTTCCCAGTGCCCGGAGCGGGTAGCCTGGCCCAAGCCCAGCGGAGTGTGGGCAGAGCCAGGAGTTTTTGGCACAGGTACCCTGCCTACCCCTTCCTTCGCCTGTGTCCCCTGACACAGGGCCAGCTGCAGACTGCTCCAAGGCCACTTGCTAGCTCATGTCAGCTGGGGGCAGCTCATCACACCGCGGAGGACTTGGGCAGAGCCAGCTCCTCGGTGTGGGGCTGAGCTGGATGGTGCCTGCCACAGCTGCTCACCTAACTGTCTCCCTCTCCTCTCCAGACTATGAAATCCCTGGAGAACTTTTGGTGACACACACTGAGCCAAGGTGATGGACTGTATATTTAAGGAAAGACAGACACAGGAAACAATTTAAGTGGAACTGGAGGCCGAACACCGCACAACTCCCCTCTCAGCCAGCGACTGGAGAAAGCTCTTAGGACTGACAGAAAGCCTGCTGCAGGCCTGCTTCCTCCCCTCAGGGCTGGCAAGAAGCTCCATATCACCAGCTCCTAGGATACAGAAACCATGGCAACGAAAGTAGAATCTAAAACTTGCAGCAAATGTCTGTGGGGAAGGACTGGGGGAGGGGACACCCCACTGTCTCTCCTCCCCCCCCTCCCAGGAGCCAGCACCGGTCACCTCACAGGAGAAGCCAGGCACAGGCATAAGCCAAGGAGCAGAGAGGAGAGAATTCCCAGAGAATGTAACAGGAATGCATATGTATGTATATATATATCTATTTATATGTAAATAGACATATATAAAGATATATATATATATAAAGTCTTTTTTTAACTGTGCAGGGATTGGGTTAAGCTGTTCAGCTGATTTCTTCCATATTTTAGAAAACGAGGCCTGTTTGGGACGACAGCCTGGTTTTCACAAGCTAGACAGTAGCTGTAGCTGACAGTATACGGAACGTCAGGTCGGAGGATGCTCTTCACGTCATCCTTAGCCCCAGCCTGGCTTTGATGGCAACAGTAATCATGGTGGTATAAATGCATAGAAAACTTCCAAAGGTCTCCAGGCTTATGGTTAAGGTACGGGGAGCAGGCGAGAAAGGTACCCCTGGAGATAGCTAGCTGGTCAGTGTTGGGCCACGGTAGAGACCCCAGATGGTCTACTAGGGTGAGGCCAGTTCCTCACACTGCCTCCTCCTTGGCCAGCTTCAGGTGGGCTCTCTGCTGTAGTGCCCAGGAGCCCTCCAGCCAGTCCCCTACCCGTACCTCTTCCCCACCCAGGTCCCCAGGTGGGTTTGCCTTACGGGTGCCACAGGGCACAGCTCCACCATTGCCAACAGGTTTTCTGTAAGTTGTGCACCAAGGACTCCAGAAGGCTCTTCATCTGGGAGTGGACCTGAGTGCAGCCCAGCTTGTGAAGAAGAGCCCGTGCCCGTGGGCACCTGTCTTTATCTCCACAGTGGACTCCACCAGGCCTCTGCTCATGGCATGAAGAATCCACGACAACCAGAATGGCTCTCCCCTTCAGGAAACTCCCCTTCAGGAGTTTTCTCACAACAGCCATTGCTGCCAGGGGAAGGGGGAGCTTTCATCTACTCCCACGACTATTATGGCCCTTTGGGAACTGCCATTTCCCCAGTTTTCCTGTGGCGGTGGATGTGGCGTGGTACCTGCCGTCTTCCAAAGCCTTACTTCCCCAAGCTGCCAGCCCAGAGGTGGCATCTGTCCCCCCAGGGTGTCTCTCTCTCTCTCTCTCTCTCTCTCTCAACACCCTAACAAATAGGATTCTTGCTGGTAAAGGAAGTTTGGTTAGGAATGTCAAATCTGGTTTTTTAAGACAAGGTCCCACCCTGCAATGAAGTGGCCACCCTGGCCTAGAGAGATAATGAGAACTGGACCCAGGCCAGAGGACCCCACCCACAGTGGCCCTGGTGCTCTGCCTCCACCACCCCAACTGTCTGGTCTTGGTACCTGTCCCTAGAGGGGCTGAGCCATGTGCAATAAGAACATAGATCCTAAAAGGATCCCCCAAGAAGTTGTATTTCTTGAATTAGAATTCTGAAATTGTACATCTATAAATATATGTTTATTATGTGATTGGCAGTGGTGGGTCTGCATTGAGCAGGGGAATGGGGCAGGGTGCACCCCCCAATTGCCATTGACACCATCCAGCCTGTGCCTCAGGACAAAGGTGGCTCAGATGGCCATGGGGCTGTAGAATGTGGTGCCCCAGGCATCAGTCCTAGATGGGACCTGCTCACCATCCCTTGACACATTGTTTTTCCTGTCCCCGGGCTAGGCCGGAGCCCACTCATGACCTGGGACCTGCGGGAAATCCCCAAGTGGGTCTTGCCATCTCTGGTCCACAGTCTTTCCCAGGACTCCCTCTCCCTGGGAGGTGGGAAAATCGAACACTGAGACAGCCTCGGGCTCCGGGTGAGTGAGATCTGCCCGGCCTCCCGGAGACAGGGCCGCCAGCCGTGAGTGGCGGGCCCAGGCCCCTCCCGCCGGCGCGTCAGCCAAAGGCAGGCAGGCTGCCTGGTGGTGCCACCGCAGCCGGGGAGCTCATTGGCTGTCCCCGAGCAGGGTCACCGCAGCCTGCCCCGGCCTGCAAGCTACCACTTGTTAGCTGCACTTGGCAGAAGGATAGCCAGCTTCCTAACCCCCACCCTCCCTGACTAACTAAACATCTCGGTGAGCCAGAAGGGGTGGGACGCCATCCATCTGCAGCAAAAGGAGGCTTTGAGCAGTATGCCCCACCCACTGTCAGGTGGCAAGAAAAGCCCTTCTGGGCCCCCAGGGACCTGCCCGCTATCTCCTAGACCTGCCTGCTCAGGTCCGGGACAGGAGGGGCTCCATGGGACAAGGGACAGGCACCTGGCCTGATTTTTCCAGACGGTCACATCACCTGACTGTCTAGGTAGGGCAGGTGTGCATAGTGCCAACATTTGGCACTGGTTCAGGACCAGCTCAGAATTCCCTATCAGGCCTCACACCATATGGCAGAGGGAGTCAGCCCATTTCCCAGAGCTGGAAACAGACTCTCGCCAGGAGGCAGGTGATCCGAGGGCCTTCTGGACATTGTGTGTTTGCCTGTTTGGAGCCTATCCTAATCAGTGAATGCTCTGCAGGCAGTCACTGAAACCAAGTTTACTGTTTGACATGACCATGTGCGGTTGGGTTGAGTTGGATTGGGTTGGGTTTTATGAGGTAGCCTCGTATATAGCCCTGGCTGCCATGAAACTCAGAATGTAAATCAGACTGGCTTTCCATTTGTAATGGTGAGCCTCCTGTCCACGCTCCCCTGGTGCTGGGAATTACAGGTAATGTATCTGGGGCCTCTTAGGATTTTGACTTTCTTCTTTCTATTTGAGACAGGTTTTCATGTAGCCCAGGCTGGCCTCAAACTTACTATGTACCAAAGGCTGGCCTTGGCCTCCTGATCCCCCTGCCTCCACCTCCAGAGTGCTAGATTAGGCATGAACCACTACTCCAGGCCAAACCCAGTCTTCAAGTGTGGTGTGAGTTCAGGAACATGGACAAGGGTGAGAAGCCACGCTTGGAGAACTGACATCAGCTGGGATGAACTGCCCAGCCAAGCAGGTGTCTCTCCTCAAAATGGCTTGGGTATCCACCTGTTGAAAGGACTGTGCCCCTCAGTTGGGATCAGCCCCAGAAGAAGCACAGAAAACCAGTTCTGCGGGGCAGCAGTGGCACACGCCAGAGCCAGGCAGAACTCTGTGAGTTTGAGGCCAGCCTGGTCTACAGAGCGAGATCCAGGACAGGCACCAAAACTACACAGAGAAGCCCTGTCTCGAAAAACCAAAAAGAAAACTAGTTATTAGTGTCGGTGTGGACTCAGCTGCCTCACACTCAAGCCTGGCTTCATACGAACTGGCTGGGTAACCTTAGGCATATCACTTAACATCCCTGTGCTTTGGCGTCCTCTTCTACACAGTGAGAAGGGTGCAGACACCGGGCTCATGGGGCAGTTGTGTGGAGCGCAAGAGTTGGCTCACGGGAAGCCCTTCACACGGTGTCTAGTCACAGCAAGCTCCGTCCAGGCGTTATTTGTCCTGTCAACAAAGATTCCCTGATGGTGATGTCAAGTCCTATTCTAGACCCTGAAACCACAGAGATGACAGGACACTGCTCTTGAGGAAACGGGGAAGGCAGGCGTGTGGCCAGTGGGGACAAGTCTTCCCGACTGGGGCCTCTGGGATAAGAGGGTTGATACTTTCATGGTGGGGAGATGCCAGCCAGGGGGAGCAGTGTTGACAGAGGCCTGAAGGTGAGGAGGGACAAGCAGGCACATCCAGGGAAGAATATGTAGGCCAGATCCCCGTCTGTAATTATCACACTGGCCATATACAGTCATCTTGGGCTAGGAAAAAAAACATCACCAAGAATAAAAGCCCTTGAGTATTCCTTCTCCTGCCCGCCCCACGTGTCTCCCAGAAGCATCTTCGCCCTCCATGGTGCCCTTCCTGGCCAGGGTCTGGGGGTGATGCTGTAAGACAAAAGAGAAACCACATGGGGAGTGAGGAGGCTGGGATACCATTTTCCCAAACTCCAGCAATAGGATGTTCCTGAGGGACAGGGCTCAGACCTCCTGTCCCTTCCTAAAGGCCCAGGACACAGGCCAGGCAGGGGCAGGAGGCTTACTCATCCAGGCAACCCTGCCAAAAGCCTGAAGTTAAGGTTTTGTTTATGGAAAGGAGCATCTGGTGCCACACCTCACCCCCGTTGCCCTTCCCTCCCATCTGAGTTGGTCTAAACAAAGTCCCTTACAAAGGACAGGATTGGCTGCGGTAGCTCAAACACTGGGTGAGCTTTCCTTGGGTGAGGTGCCCAGTGGAGTTGGCACTGAGAAGGGCAAGGATCAGGCTTGGGGCTTCTGGGTACTCGGGCTGGCAGCTTCTAATTGTTCTCATCTTTCTGATGGCCCTGGATAAGAAAACACAAGACAGCCGGGTGGTGGTGGTGCACGCCTGTAATCCCAGCACTTGGGAGGCAGAGGCAGGCAGATCTCTGTGAGTTCGAGGCCAGCCTGGGCTACTGAGTGAGTTCCAGGAAAGGTGCAAAGCTACACAGAGAAACCCTGTCTCAAAAAACCAAAAAGCTCACGTTGGGTACCCAGCTGCTGAGATGCACAGATGAAGTCTCCCAGCCTTCAGTGCTCAGCCTCCAGCCAGCAACTCACAGAGGCTGACTCCAGAGGTATCTGCAGAGTTCCCAGCAGATTCCCAGTCTGTCCTTCTTCCCCTGGAAGGACAGACATTTGCCTCGTGCACCATCCCTTCTGTGACTAGACCCCATCAGCTATGTGACAACATAGTGGGGGTCCTGGGAAGAAAGCTAAGGAAGGAACAAGGCTGCAGGGCAGAAGGGACCCCTGGGCACAGAGACAGCTGTCTGCACAGTACTTGTGCCTCGCCACCCCCTCTGCCAGGGCCACCTGTGGGCCACTCTGCAGCCACAAACTCATACCAAGCTGTGTCCATCTAAGGCAAAGGGCCCACTGGATGGTAGACCTCATGATAAGTGTGTGTGGGGGGGGGGGGGGGGGGGTCCTTGGAGGGATCTTTCTCCTCTGCCCTACCTGCTGAGGGAAGCAGGGTCCTACTGAAAATGTCCCACAATTCCTCTCCCTAACAGAAGTCAGGACCAGGAGCCAACTGGAGAAGGGCAATGGCCAGGGAATGGCCACTGACTCCGGCATTCAGCCTGTGCCAGGTGGCACCACCCATGTCTGCAATCAGAAACAATTCTGTTCTTGGCCTTCCCCAAGTGTTGTCCTGGCCACCAGCCTCATGGTCACCTCCGGCATGCATTACCACCTGCTGGCTACCAGCCCATGGCCCTGTGTTCTAATATTGACCTTCTGAACCCCAAACTCTTGTCACCAGCCATCACAGAGAGCTGCCACCAACACTGCCAGCACCATGCAGAGAGCAGTTGCGTCCTGGAAGGGGGTCAGCCTCCAAGACACAGGGCCCTCCTGGAAGGCTGTGGGCCCGTCTCTGTCCAGCACCTTTTTAGACCTGAAGCAAAGTCTAAAAGTCCCGATGAGCCGGGAGGTGGTGGCGCACGCCTTTAATCCCAGCACTTGGGAGGCAGAGGCAGGCGGATCTCTGTGAGTTCAAGGCCAGCCTGTTCTACAAAGTGAGATCCAGGACAGGGGCAAAGCTACACAGAGAAACCCTGTCTCAAAAAACCAAAGGAAAGAAAAACAAAAAAGTCCGGATGGATGTCAAGGTCTGGTCCCAGCAGGGAACAGAAAGCATTCGTCACTTGGTACTGTTTGTAAAATTTCATCATGGTAATACCATCATCTTCCCACAGGCCTCCCCATTTATCATCTCAGCTGCCACCCTCTGTCAGCCACCAAGCTCACAGGTGTTCAAGTTCCTGGGCCCTAGTCTGACTCAGGCCCTCAGGGTCCTTAGTTCAAAGGCCAGGAGTCAGTCTTCAGAACCCCGAGCCCAGCCTGCACCAGCTCACCGCTGAAGTAGGGTAGGCTCACAACCAGGCGATCAAATGGCCTGACCTACATCTGCCAATATTAATAGCTTCTAGAGCCTGGCAACCTGGGCTGGAACAGTCTAGGTTGAAACACAATTCGAGGAACTGTTGACTTGGGTTTGTTCCCAGCTAGGCAGCTGGGAGGTGCTTGGGACCCATTGGGATTGGGGAGGGAGGGGAAATAGGTGAGGGAAGAGAGCCTCTGGCCTCTCCCAGCTTCTCATTCTGTGTGTCATGAGAACCCAGGATGGCCTGAAGACCAAATGTCACTCCAAGGTAGTGTTGATGTCAGTGCGTGTACCCAGGCCTCTGGGACCCTGGCTGACCTGTGCACTGGGTTATACTGGATCTGATCTGAGACCAGGCCTCCTCTCCTTCCATAGCTGGCCCAGGCTGACCAAAGCCCACATGACCATGACGGCAGCCTTATCAGTAGGGCAGCTCCCCTCCTTCCTGCCTCCTCCATCCTTTCTTACCCTGACTTTGCATGACAACTACCTGCAGGTACCATTACCCCAGGGAGGAACCAAAGGGGGGAAGCCTGAGCTGGGCCAAGTGGCCAGACTATGCCTCCAGCAGAGAACCAAGGACAAGTTGCCCAGCTAGACACCCAGGGACAGAACCTGGAGCCCTTCTCTTGAGCTGCCAAATGAGGCTCTTGAAGATGCCACAGACTCTTGTTGCCTTACTGATAGATTTGGTCCTGGAACTTCCCCGAGGGACTCAAGGGACTGGTGGGCCAGCTGCTGAGTAAGGTTTGAGGTTATAGAAGATTTCATCCCTAGGTGGAAGGTTCCAGAAACCCTGCAAGGACAAGGACAGCATCGGTACCTTTCAGGCATAAGCAACTGAGTGCTAAGAGCAGCGGATTCTGTAGAGAGGGGTTTGTGGGAGTGGACAGCCTGGAGCGTCAGCCTCGGTGACACTCCCCTCCCCTGCCTGTCCCGGCTGCAGTTGGAGTTTTGTTGAAGAGAGTCCACTGACTAAAAATAAATATCTAGGGCTGGAGAGATGGTTCAGTGGTTAAGAGCACTGGCTGTTCTTCCAGAGGTCCTGAGTTCAATTCCCAGCAACCACATGGTGGCTCACTACCATCTGTAATGAGGTCTGGCGCCCTCTCCTGGCCTGAAGGCATACATGCAGACAGAACACTGTATACACAATAGATAGATAGATAGATAGATAGATAGATAGATAGATAGATAGATAAATGAGTGAATGAATGGATAAATAAACAATAAATGAATAAATAAATCTTTTTTAAAAATAAAATAAATAAATATCTAAAAAAAATTTTCGGGCAGAATCTCATGTGGCCCAGGTTGTCTTGGAATTCACTGATTTTTTTTTTTATTTATTTAAATGGACTTACCTTTTTGTGTTGGGCTTGCATCGATATAAATGCATCACATGTGTGTCTGGTGCCCAGGGACCTGGAATTGCAGAGGATTGTGAGCCACTTTTGAGGGCTGAGAACAGAACCCGGGTCCTCTGCAGGAGCAAGTGCTCTTAACCACGGAGCCAGGTCTCTAGTCCCTGTGTTCACTGATGTCTTTAATCACGTTTTTATTTATTATTTCATGCGCAGGTGCCACCTGTACATGTGGAGATCGGCGGACAGCCAGTGGGAGTAACTTCTCTCCTGCTGGGTGGGTCCCAGAGATCGAATTCGGATCATCTGGCTGGGCAGCAAGCGCCTTTACCTTCTGAATCATCTCATTGGTCCTAAACTCACTAGGTTTGATCTCCTACTTCTGATCTTCCTCCCTTCACCTCCCAAGTGTTGGGCTTATGGGTGTGTTTCCCCTGGCCCAATTTAAGATACATGCTTAAAAACCAGACCTTGGAGCCTGTGAGATGGTTCAGTGGGTAAAAGCGCTTGTTTTCAGTCCTGATGCCCTGATCCCATCCCTGGCTCCCCAGCAGGGTAGGAGGGGTACAGCTACTGTATGTTGTTTTCTGATCTCCACAGTACCCAATGGAATACACACATACTCATACACACTCACACACACACTCATATATACACTCACACACTCATACACACACTCATACACTCATATACATACATATACACACATACACTCATATACACACTCATACATACACACAGTCATAGACACACTCATACACACTCACACATACACACTCATATACACACTCATACATACACACAGTCTCACACACTCATACACATATGTACACACTTGCACACAATAACACACATAAATGTAGAGGAGCTGGAGAGATGAGCATCGGTTAACAGCACTTACTGCTTTCACTGAGGACCTGGGTTCAATTCCCACCCCCCTCAATCATCTGTAGTTCCAGTTCCAGGGCATCTGATGACACCTTCCTCTGGTCTCTTGAGGAACGTGGTACACATATATACATGAAGGCAAACACTCATACACATGAAATAAATAGCTCTTAAAAATAAGTTTTTAAAAAATTTAAGATTTTATTTCTAAGCCAGACTTGGTGGCACACAACTTTAATCCCAGCACTTGGGAGGCAGAGGCAGGCAGCTGTTTTATGAGTTCGAGGCCAGCCTAGTCTACATAGAAAATTCCAGGGCCATACAGTTGAGACTGTATGTCAGAGATGTTAGATCCCCTGGAGCTGGTGTTACAGGTAGTTGTGAGCCTCCTTCCATCGGTGCTGGGAACCAAACTCAGGTCCTTTGCCAGAGCAGTAGTGCTCTTAACCACTGAGCCATCTCTCCAGGCCCATAAAAGTAAATAATAAATGTATTTCAGAAAACAGACCTTCAGCTGTGGTGGCTCATTCTTATAACCCGAGGGCTTGAGAGGCTGAGAGAGAATCGACACAGGTTCAAGGCCAGCCTGCTCTACCTATAAAAAAAGTCCCAGCCGGGCGGTGGTGGCCCACGCCTTTAATCCCGGCACTCAGGAGGCCGAGCCAGGTGGATCTCTGTGAGTTCGAGGCCAGCCTGGGCTGCCAAGTGAGTTCCAGGAAAGGTGCAAAGCTACACAGAGAAACCCTGTCTGGGAAAACAAAACAAACAAGAACAAAAAAGTCTCAGGCCAGCCATGGATATATAGTGGGGCCCTAGTTCACAAAGAAATAAATAGCAAAGACCTGACCTCGCCCCACAGTGAGGAAACAGGCCCTGAGAAGTGAGTTGCCAGGGTCACCTGGCTCAGGTGTGTCATAGCAGCTACCTGGGTCACCCAGCAGAAAGAGCTTTGTCATCTTGTGGGTGACAGAAACAAAGAGGTGAGTTATCCCCATGAGGGGAGTCCAAGGCCACAAGTCCCCTGGGGAGGGATTCCAGAGAACAGACCTCTGTGTGGGGTCCAAAGAAACCCACTCGATCCTGGATACCCCTCTCCCCAATTCATAGCACAGCACTGAGGCACCAGGAAGTGGCCACCCTGGGACACAAGCATGCCATCAGGTCGTGCTACTCCCCGCCCCTCCCCCCACCGACTGCCCTCCAGACCCCCAGCCACAGCGTCTGGAATCCTCCCACCGAGCCCTGGTGGCAGGAGCCCACCCTGCCTGCCCTTCACTGGCTTAAGCCAGCGCTGTCCCTTAAGCCCTGGGAGGTGACTGGTAAAAGGAACCAGGAAGGGGCCTGGTTGGGCCCTGGGCCTCCAGGAGGGCGGGTGGCAGGGCCACCCTGGGGCTGCAGCAGCCAGAGCCTGCTGGGGGCCCATGGGGGTTGCAGTTACCTGTCTGGGTTTGAGGTGAGTCATTTCCTCCCTCATCGGCCTCTGGCGGGGAGAGGAGGGGTGAGAGGGAAGACATCTAAAAATAGCCAGGCCCCAGACTAAGGAAGATGGCTAGAGAGCTGCTTGGGCAAGGATCCAGTTTCTGGTGACAATAATACCTGCTAGGACCCGCACCCAGACCCCTGGCCTTCTGGCTCGGCGGCGGCGGCGTAGGCCAAGTGTAAGGCCTTGAGAAAACTGAGGCGCAGGGCGGAGAAGAGAGGAGCCTGACAGCAAGCAGGGCTGGGAGGCCCAGGGGCTGTGCTTTAGAGTGCTCCGCCCCGCTGAGGCTGACAGAGATGGACTCCCATCCCGAAGCCCCTCTGCCTTACCTCTCCCACCCACCCATATGGACACACACAAACGCAGTCCTCATACTTACCACTGGCTTGAACTGTTTTCCCTCCTCCTGACATTCAACCCCCTCTAAGTGGGCCTCCTACACCACCCCCCCCCCCCCACACACACACCTGTCAGAACAGAGATCCCCCTGTGGACTCCCCCTACCTTGCTAGGAAGTTATACCTAGGACCGTTTTTCACCGGAGAGAAACAGAAGAGGTTCCAGACCCTGTGGGGTAGGCCATTTGACTCAGTGGATCTAGGTTCAAATCCTGCCCATGTCACCTGAGGACAAGTGGTTCCTTCTCTCCCTGGCCCTGTTAGCCCATCTACATCGGGTCACAGAGTGTGCAGGTCACATACACCGACTTGGAACAGCTCTTCCCAGAAAGCCCATGTGATGAAACTGGAAACCTTATACAGTCCTGAAGATGTCAGGGCTCACTGCCACCTCCTGGACCTATGACAAGAGCCTGTCAGGGCTCCCCAGTGATGGGGACAGAGTGAGGGGTTTGGAAGGAGATGTTTTACAATAGCAACGGCTGTGTGGCTTGGGATGGCCTCGAACTTATGACCTTCCTGCCTCAGCTTCCCCAGCACTGGGATTGCAGGTGCGCCCTCTCTCCCTGTCTCCCACTTTCTGAGTTACCATTGCTGTCTCCACCCTACACGGGGATCAGAGGCCTGAGACATGAACTGGTAAGAGGATTCAGCCTCGGAGCACATCTGAGGACAGCCCCTTGTGCATTACTGGGTTCAGGAAGGGGTCAGTCATGTCCAAGGTCGTCTGAGGGAACACTAATCTCTGACTCTTTCTGCATTTGTCCCATGGACATTATGCCTGAGGAATGTGGAACAGGCCATGCCTCTGATTACCGGCTGCAGTCCTCCCGTCCTATCCTGCCTCCCTCCTTCAGAGTCCCTGACCCTCAGGACCCCCATTGGGAAGCACAGAGAACCAAGACCCACCACCCCAATTGCTTCAGACAATATCCCAGCCTGGAAAGCCACGCCCCGTCCCCACAGATCAGAGGCAGGCAGAGCTAAGCGGTCACAGGCATACTTCCTGTCATAGAGCTAGGGGCAGCAGCCTGGACTGAGCCCTGGCATCCCAGCCCTTACCCCAGGAAGTCTGTTGGGAATAGGAATTCTGGCATTTGCTGGGAACCGTGCCTGTTTGCATGCACGAAGTTTCATGGAAAAACCCAAACCTTGCATCAGCTAGCCATTCGGCTCTGGTAAGAGCCTCTTTCAGATTCTCTGGCTTTCCCCCGACGGGCACCTGACTCATCCCCAACAGTCCCTGGAGACAGGAGAGCAGGCTTCCAGTCCCTGTTGCATGGATGGAGAGATGCACAGGAAGGCACTTTCTGCACTGAGTCAGGGACCAGAGCTGGCAGCTGCCCAAGCTGGCAGACCTCTGGTACAGCTAGGGGTGCTGGGGAATGAGCCTAGGCTGCCACTGCAAATGAACAATCTTCAATGCCTCTCAGGGATCTGTGTGGGAGGGAAGGAGGGATGGAGGGAGGGATGGAGGGAGGGAGGGAGGGAGGGAGGGAGGGAGAGGGAAGGAGGGGGGGAAGGAGGGGAGGAAGGGGAGGAAGGAGGGAGGGAGGAAAGGAAGGAGGGAGGGAGCCAGGCTTAGTTAGCTTCAAGCCCTGGATCAACAGATGACATTTCCAATGCAGACAATGTCAGGTCCCAAAGACTCCCCCCACCCAAGTCTCATTCAGTACCTGTGGCTCCCCCACACTTCTCACCCCCTACCCTAAACCTCTGGGGCTGGGCTTCCCTTCCCCCAGCTTCTGATTCCTGTATCATTCATCCATTTGGGCCACCCATTCTCTCTGGGCCTCTTCGTCCACGGCTCCTCCGTTGGTTGGTCCAGTTGCGCCCTCTCTCCTCTCTCTTACCCCCCCCCGCCCCCCCCCACCTCTCTCCTCTCACAGCCCGGTTCAGTGAGTCCTTCCAGACTCTGCTCTCCCTCACACCTACAATAAAACCAGTCTCCCCAACCATACCTGGGAGCAGTCCTGTCCTCATTGCCATTCAGAAGGCATGGGTATAAATATAAAGGGGGGAAATGGGAAACAGCCTTTGCCCCAGTGACAAAATGGGCCGTGGGCACCCTTCTAGTTCCCGGAAGCTATCATCATGTATTGGGTGAGTCTTTGTGAATAATGGGGCTTGACTCGTTAGCCACTCTTTTCAATGTATTAATTTATGTGTATTTTTGTTTGTTTTTCGAGACAGTTTCTCTGTAGCTTTGGAGCCTGTCCTGGACTAGCTCTGTAGACCAGGCTGGCCTCGAACTCACAGAGATCCACCTGCCTCTGCCTCCCGAGTGCTGGGATTACAGGTGTGCGCCACCACCGCCCGGCTATGTGTATGTTTTTGTCTGTGTGGATATCTGTGCACCACATACATGCCTGGTGCTTTGCCAAGGTATCGGGTCCCCTGAAACTGGAATTATAGACAGTTGTGAGCTGCCATGTAGGTGCTGGGATCCTCTGAATGGGGCGGGGGGGGGGGGGGCGGCTCTGGAAGAGCAGTCAGTAGTCAGTGCTCTTAACCACTGAGCCATCTCTCTAGCCCCCTTGTATTAAACTATAGGATTATAGTCTAATCCCCATAACAACCTAATACTATTTCCATTCTCCCTATCTCAGCAGATTTAGTTTTCTGAGACTCAGAGAGGTTAAGCAACTTATGTAAGGACACGCAGCCTGGTCCTTGCTCCAACAGGCTGGGGACAACAGGAGAGTCAAAGGGCTTAGAACTGTTCTCCAAACAAGCGCCCTAGCGCGTGCGCGCCCACGCAGGGCTGCCCAGGTGTGTCTGCGGGTTGGCACCCAGTCCCCGGGTGTGTCTGTCAGTGCTTCTGGGGGTGGAGGGGCTGGAGCGGAACAGAACAACTGTTGCCTGGGGGATAATGTCAGAAGGCTCGAACTGCAAGGGGAGCCTTCAGGCCTGTGTGCTCCCGTACCCCTCACCCCCACCCCGTGTGCTCAAGGTTCTGGGTACTCCCCCAGCCGACCCTGGAAACCCCGGGTGGGGGAGGGGCCCTCCGCTGCCACCCGGGCCCTGCACCCACCCCCCACCCGGGGAGCCCGCAGACGGGCCGGGCAGCACGTTTGCCCGTGATTGCTCCATCAGCCGCGTCTTCTCGGACTCCTGGCACGTTGCACACAGCGCAGGGCGTGGCCGCCGGGGTTGTCCCGGGTCCAGGGTCCCCCATCCTCCTTCTCAGCCCGAGTCCCCGGCGGCCCATTAACCGGGCGGCCAGCGCCTTCTCCCAGACGCCTCTGGTGGCTGCTGCCCTTTGCTCCGAGCAGACAAACGAGGGAAATGGAGTAAGCCGGCGGCCAGGCAGGAAACAAGGGCCCTTTGTGTTCTTCAGCAACTTTGGGGGGCGGGGTGCGAGGGGACGTGACTGCTGCAGGGATTTCTAAAGCTGAAGAGATGAAGCACCCCAGGACGGCCTGCAATCCTCCTGCTAGGTCTTCCTGTCTCCCAGCGCCAGGGGCAGGCACGGGATTGGGGTGGGGTGGGGTAGGGGGCGAGCTGAGGCGCTCCACAGACTCTTGAGTGGGTGGCCTCAGACTCCTCCTTTAGTGGCTTCCGGAGTCTAGGCTAGGTTTAGGGCTCGAAGGCTGCTGACATTTGGTTTGGGATCCATCTGGCGTTGGCAGGGGCTTTGTTGTTTTCCACTTGGGCAAATCTCTTGACCCCTCTGGGCTGCATGTCTGTAAGTCCACAGTTAGGTTTAGAGGCATGGGTCAGGCTTTGAAGGTCCATTTGAAACATGGAACCATGCCCCCAGGATCTCATGCATGCTAGGAAAGACCTCTATCATCTATGCCCTCATCCTAGAGCTCTGTTTTAAAACCCTGTGACAGGACTATGCTCCAGACACCTACAGAATCCAGTCCAAAGTCCTGGGTATTCACCTCCCCTTGCCTGCCTAGCCTCACCACCTCCTTGATTCTTGCAGCACAAGAAGTCTCCAGCTTCCTTATGCCTTTCCCCATGCTGTTCCCTCTGCACAGAATGTTTTCCTTACATGCCTCAGGCAATGTAAGGAGATTGGGCAATGGGAGATTACCATTTTAATGTCACTTTTGCAGAGAGGACTTTTCACAAAACTGGGTCCAAGTTGGGGTCCTGGTTCCTGCTCAAAGTATCCTGTTCTTTCCTCCAGAACTCCCATCTTGGCGCTGGAAAGTCAGTAAAGGAGACACTGCATTTTCCTTCTCTCTGTCCACCTGGCCCTTCCTCAGGTGCCTGGGATACAATCAGAGCTCAGTGAACACCATGGAGTGAGGGGTACGGAGATATGTGACAACTGATGAAAATCAGTCCCAGCTGACCACTGTTAGTGACTGTCATAGATGATGTGAAGGGGTCTGAGATGCAGCTCTGTATGGCCAGCATGCCCTGCAAAGCAAGCAACCAATCAATCAGGGGTGTTGAATGCACCTCCAAAACAAAAACAAAAATGACAAAAAAACACTCCGGGCGGTGGTGGCGCACGCCTTTAATCCCAGCACTCGGGAGGCAGAGCCAGGCAGATCTCTGTGAGTTCGAGGCCAGCCTGGGCTACCGAGTGAGATCCAGGAAAAGGTGCAAAGCTACACAGAGAAACCCTGTCTTGAAAAACAAAAACAAAAAACAAAAAACCCCACTTTCTCTGCTTATATTTATTTGTGTGTGTATGTGTGTGCCTATGTGTACATGTGGGGAGGAGTGTATATGTGTGTGTGTCCGTGTCCATGTGTGTGTCCATGTGTGCATGTGAGTGTGCATGTATGGAGGCCAGAGGTTGACAAGTACCTTCCTCAGTCACCCTTCACCTTCTGTTTTGAGACAAGGTCACTCACTAGGACCTGAGGCTCAGCAATCAGGCTGATCTGGCTGGCCTGTGAGTTCCAGGGACCCAGCTGTCTCAGCCTCCTCAGCAATGGGGGCTACAGACGCTCAGCACCTGGCTTTTCATGTGAGTTCTTCAACTCTGATCTTTAAAGCACAGTTTCCAACTGAGCCATTTTCCTAACTTTTTGCTTGTTCTTTTTCCTGACAAGGTCTCATGTAGCCTAGAGCTAGCCAGAGCTCACATAGCCAGAGCTAGCCCTGAGTTCCTCTTGCTCCTCTGGCCTTCTGCCTCCCAAGAGCTAGGATTGCAGGGGTATGTGCCTCCATGCCTAGTTTGTATGTATCTCAAACGTAAGCCAAAGGGCTTGAGCTCAGGAGTTAGAGCATTTGCCTTCTTGTGAAATACAACATATAATAAAAGTCGATTGTTTTGTTTTTGTTTTTTCAAGGCAGGGTTTCTCTGTATAATACCCTGGCTGTCCTGGAACTTACGTTGTAGACCAGGCTGGTCTCGAACTCACAGAGATCCACCTGCCTCTGCCTCCCGAGTGTTGGGATTAAAGGCATGCGCCAGTACGCCAAGCTCTAATAACTAATAAATTAAAGAAATGGGCTTTGAAGTTAGACAGTCCACATTAACCTAATCACCCCACTGTGGTAGAACACTTGCCAAACATGGCCCAGACTCTAGATGCTGACCCTAGTACCAGAAGAAGAAGAAAGGCTGGCATAGCAGGGCATGCCCATAACCTCAGCACTCCAGAGGCAAGGCTGGCAGACCTCTGGGAGTTCCAGACCAGCATGGACTACAGAGCGAGATAAGGAAACAGAGAGAGGACGGTATCATAAGTGACTGTCCTCCAAGCCAAAAAATTGACGTCTTGGGGCATTCAGCTGCATCTCCTTGCAAAAGATCATCCCAGCTGGACTTCGTTGATGGAGAGGACCAGTGGACCCTCCCCTGAGTATCCATGCTCTCTATCACCTGTTGTATGCAACTCTTTCTTCGTTGCATGCCCCGGGGGAAGGGCTAGAGGAAGACTGAGGCGGGGGGGGGGGGGGGGGTGGGTATAGAAACCCCTATGTCTTCTGGGTAAGGCTTTCTGGGTGTGGCCTTATGGGAGGAGCACCCACACCCCAGTAAGTAACCCCTCACCTAAGCTTTGTAAGGAAGCAGAATAAACTCACTGGTTCCCCTGGGTGAGCTTTGGTGGAATCGTGTCTCGGGACCTTAGGAGGAGACGTTGCCTGTCTCCCTCTAGGAAGGAATTTTAGCAACACACGCCAAGCTTGGTTACCCCCAAGAGGACAGTGTAGATGCTGTCACAATCTGTTGTGCGCAGGAAACCTCCCTGAAGGACTGTCCCCTCCTGAGTCTCCTCTGTCCCAGGAGCCGCTTCTGTGGCACCAGAGTCTCTACCCAGTGTGGGTGAAAGCACGCCGCCAACCGAGAGGTGACAGGCTGATACTAGGCAGCCATCTTCACCTGCGGGCTGTCACCTGAGCTCCTGTGTGGCTAGCCTAGTACAAGGGTTGGCCCAACTGGCTCACTGGGGCTGTGGAACACAGTCTGGGCTGCAGGGAGGCATACAGGATGGCCATGCCGCCAGCTTGCACACTCCCCAGCTGTCTGGCCTACAGGGCTCCCATGAGACCGAGAACAACTGGCTTAAACCAGCTGAGCCAGGAAAGAGAGGCTGCCAGGGCTCAGGGTCAGCTGTCTGGGCTTCTGTCCCCTCGGGGGCAATGCTTGTTTGTCTGGAGGCAGAAGCGTGCAAGCCCCGGGCTACTGCTGTTCAGCTGAGCATTGGAGGGCTGGGGAGGCAGCAGTTGGTAGAGTGTTCACCTAGCACGCCCAAGGCCCTGGGTTTGATCCCCAGCACTGAGTGAACCGGGCATGGTGGGGCATGCCTGTAATCCTAGCACTTGGGAGGTGGATGCAGGAGGATCAGAAGTTCCGGGGGGCATCCTTGGCTGCCTACTGAGTTCAGAAGCCAGCTTGGGCGACAGGGACCCTGTTTCCAACAAACAGGAGGGAAGTTAAGGCACACAGAGGCCAACTTCATCGTGCATCCTCATCCTGGAGCCTGCTGCTAGCAGCTCCACCCACCCAGCCCATCTCAGAACCTGTTTAGCCCATCTAGGAGATGACAGGTGACACTCTGTTCCAAAGTCACCCAGTTGCCAGTGGTTGCGTGTGACCCTGCCCCCTCTGTGCCTCAGTTTCCTTAGTACAAGAAAGAGGACATGGGAAGTGGTTAGAGTCCTCTGACGCACATCGCCTGTCATGTGTATGTGCTGGTTACTAATTGCCTGATATCTGTAAGTGCTAGCTACCATCCCTGTGGCTGGGATAACAACCCCTGCTCCATCTCTGATGGGGTTCACCTGTGGAAACGCGTGGCTTTGTGTTCCGGTTAGTTGTCTTGCAGAAGATAAGGTGGGAGTACAGCTGGACCTTGACCCTAGAGACTCTGAGGTACTAGGACAATTCATAGATGTCCTGGTTCCCCACAACTATGACTTTATGGGCTTTCAGGATACTGAGTTCTCCGGCCCCTCTAACCCATCCAGGTCAACTTCTAGACAGTCTTTCCCAACACACTCTCCTGGCAGCTGTCACCAGCAAAGGCACTGGGCAGAATGTCAACAGTGCTGCAGAATCTGTTGGGACTTTATCTGACCCCTGGCTTCCATCCCAACCGGAAATACATTGGCTGAAATTCGCTGGCGAGCTGCAGCAAGCCCGGACTGGAGGAGAAAAGCAGACTGGGTCACCCGCTGCCCATATTTCCCCAGTTTTACTAGTTAATGCTGTCGTTTCTTGTTTGGAAGTGGTTTTTAAAACCTAAGGCTTCACACCAAGACCAGGCAGGCTTTGCGGAGAAGGGAGCAAAAGAGACCCGTCTCCCCGCGCAAACGCGCGGGCGCCCCCACACCGCTCCCCCCCCCCCCACGCCGCTCTCCCCCCACCCCTTCCGCAGTCCTCCACCCCCACCCCCAGTTAGCGCACCCGACACTTCTTTCCTCCTGCCCTGTTTCATGGACTCGCTGGTTTGTGCATGCTAGGACTCTCCAAGAAAGGGGCCCATGGCCAGGGCAGCAGACTGCCACACCAGGGTGGGCTGGGACCAGCTTTGAAGGGGGCGGTTCGCAGTCAAGAGCCTCCTCCCTCCCCCACCCTGCTGCAGCCTCGAGCATCTGCTGCAGGGAGGTCCTAGGCCAGCCAGTCGTAACAAGTCTTCCTGCCCAGCACTTCTAGAAAAAAAGACATTGTCCCAGAAGAGAAGTCCCAGGAGCGCCCCACCCCCAGTACAGGCAAAACAAAACACAACCCAAAAAACCTTGTCCTGGGTTTCAGATCAGAAAAACAACAGATCTGGGAACCGAGCTGCATGGGAAAGCAACTGCCGTGTGTGTGTGTGTGTGTGTGTGTGTGTGTGTGTGTGTGTGTGTGTGTGTGTGTGTGTGTGTGTGTGTGTTGATTCCAGCACCACAATAATAAATAATCAATAAGAGTAAACAGAGAAATGAGTTAAACAAGAAAGAGCTTGTGGATGGAGGGAAACGGGAGAAAAAAAAACCAGTCTCCTCAGCCCTGGGATTGCAAGTGTGTTCCCCTCCGGTCCTACCTAGGCTAGTTATTCTTAAGAGCTCCCATAAGATTAAAAGTTCTGAATATTTAGAATTCATGGGCTTGGAATTAAAATAAATACACAAGTCAGCCTGATCTGTAGGACATGCCATGGTGGCACATACTTGTGGTCACATTACTTGGGAGGCTGAGATGGGGATGGTGAGTTCAAGGCCAGCCTGGGCTACATAGTGAGCTCTTGCCTCCAAAGGATAAGGACTGAGGATATAACTAAATAGTAGAGAGTTTGCCTGGAACTGGCAAGGCCCTGAGTTCCACCCTTGGCACAAAAGGAAGGAGGACGTGGAGGGGACATGGGGGACACCATACATTTTGAAGACTGCCTAGGAGAAAACCCCCGAAAGTCACAAACTGTGTGTCACCTTGGCTTTCAGGGTAGCCACAGTTCGCACTGTGGTCATCATGAGTTAAATGTCCAGATCTCATATGGACATTCATGTGTATGTATGTGCACACGAGGGAAGCAGGGAAACACCACCTGAAGAGATAGAGTCCTACGAAGCCATAGAAACTTCACTTTTTCTTTCTTTCTTTCTTTCTTTCTTTCTTTCTTTCTTTCTTTCTTTCTTTTTTGTTTTTTCGAGACAGGGTTCTTTGTGTAGCTTTGTGCCTTTCCTGGATCTCGCTCTGTAGACCAGGCTGGCCTTGAACTCACAGAGATCCGCCTGCCTCTGTCTCTCCAGTGCTGGAATTAAAGACGTGTGCCGCCACCGCCCAGCAGAAACTTCACTTTTCATGAGACAGATGGCCAGCAAACTATCAGACTGAGGCTAAAGATGCATACCCCACAGCCCTTGGAAGGAACCAGGCCTCATTAATATGCTGCTAAGTTTCATTTTTACATTGTTGCAGAGACTTAAGTAGCCCAGGCTGACCACAAACCACTAATATAGCCAAGGGTGACCTTGAACTTCAGATCCTCCGGTATCTACTTCCTGAGTGCTGGAATTACAGGTGTATACCACCAGGCCAGGTTTACGTGGTGCTAGAGATTGAACACGGGACTTCCTGTATGGTAAGCAAACACTCTCCCAACCAAGCCACATCTCCAGCACAATCTGAGGCTCCGGCTTCAAACTGATTTAGGGCAACCCTAACAAAACAAATCCCAAGGAAAATGATATTAAATATACTGTTTTAACCTTGTAGAGATGTTAGCTGCATTTATAAGTTTAGTGATTCGTGTGTTTGGGGGGGGGGGTGCGTGCCACAATGCACATATGGATGTCAGAAGTCAACTTTAAGGGGTTCACTCTCCCCCTTCAGGCTGGAATTCAGGTCCTAAAGCTTGCCTTATACAGCAAGCACCTTTACTGGTGAAGCCATCTCACGGCCTTTCCTTTCTACTTTGTATTTTTAGAGAAAGATCCATTAAGTTGCTCAGGATGGCCTTGAACTTGGGAGTCTGTTGCTTCTGTCTCCTAAGCTCTGTGATGGCAGGCCTGTGCTACCGTGCCTGGCTGAATCTTGACTATTTAGACAGGTGGCAAGTGAGTCTCCCCCTCTGTACTTCTGCTGCGTTTCTAAAGATGAAGGATGGTCAATTTGCCATGGTTCTACTGGGCCGACAGAGTTGTCTGATGGTGTCTCTGTGGTGGCGAGGGCTCGGGAATCCCTCCATGTAGGAATGAGGGGGTCTGTTTTTTTAACAACCTCAGCAGGGGTCAGGTCGAGATCTGCCCACCACCCATTTCCCATCATTCCATCCAGTGTGCAGGAATTAGAGTACGTCACTACATAGGTCTGAGGGAGGTGACATCCTGTTGGATAGAAGGGCCTGAGTCAGTGCCAGTCCCCAGCTTTGCCTCTGACCACCAGAAGCTCTCCAGCTTGCTGGAGCCAGGCTTTCCAGGCTTTTCTCAGTCCTCACATCACGTTCGGGTCCCCTCCCTCCTGCAGCAACCTCTCTTTCCTTGAGTAGAAAGGCCCACAGAAGAGGGAAGATTATAGTTCAGAGTGAAGGCTCCCTTTTCTCTTTCTGCTCTCTTCCCTCCGAGGGTCGGTCTCTCTCTCTCTCTCTCTCTCTCTCTCTCTCCCTCTCCCTCCCCCCTCTCAATAAAGCTCTAGAAAGGTTTAAAAAAAAAAAAAAAAAGCCGGGCAGTAGTGACATACGCCTGTAATCCCAGCACTCGGGAGGCAGAGGCAGGTGGATTTCTGTGAGTTCAAGGCCAGCCTGGGCTACCAAGTGAGTTCCAGGAAAGGTGCAAAGCTACACAGAAAAACCCTGTCTCGAAAAAAACAAAAAAACAAAAAATGAAGGGCTAACAGGGTTAGGAGTGTGGCGCAGTTGGTAGAGCAATGCTGTTTAGCATGCACGAAGCCCTGGGTTTGATCTTTGGCACCTCATGAACTGAGTATGGTAGCACATGTCTATAGTCAGAGCACTCAGGCACTAGAAACCGGAGGATCAGACGTTCAAGGACATCCTTGGTTCCACAATGAATTCTAGCCGGGCTTCCATACAGGAGATCCTGCCTTTACCAAAAACAATACCAACAAGACCAGCAAACAAACAAAAACAACCCGAAAAGCAGCTATCGCCAGGAAGGGTCCTGAGGACTGAGACAGAGAAGGGGCAGTCAAGAGCAGGAGATGGCCCCATGGCAGGTGGACAGCTTGCCTGAGGGCCACAGATGGGGCAGCGATGAGCAGGGTGGCCCCTGAGTCAAAGTGCCATTCTCCAGCAGACAGAATGGAAACATGGTCTTGGACTCACAGCAGCCAAGGAAAGGGGGACAGGAAGTGGCCAGTGTTCAAATTCTACTTCTGTTTCTCCCCGCCCCCCACAAGCCCCCTGTAGCTGTGGACAGAATTTCCAAGTCCCTGGTCTCGTGTCACAGCAGGCCACACGGTCTTTTTGTCCTTTCTCCCAAGAAGGGTTGTGGACAGGTGATGTGTCTGGCTCAAGGCCCCGCAGTCAATATGGTCCGCACACAGGGCTAACGGCAGGAGGGTGAGACAGGAAACCCATGACCAGATTCCAGGGAGGATGCTCCAGTCCTCACCGCCCCCGCTGGGTGACTGTTCCCTCCTAAGCCTCAGAGCCTATGGGAAAAGCCTTCCCAGAGTCCATAATGCCCTCATGAAAGCCACATATGTTCACCTCCTGGAAGTAATTATTATTCCTAGTCTACAGTGAAGCATCTGGTGCCTAGAGAGGTTAAGTTGATTGGCTGAGATCACACAGCAGGGAGCAATGGGTGGCCTGCCCAGGTCAGAGGGAAGAGCATGTGGTGTCCTCAGACCCACGGACTCAGCAGTACACCAGGTAAAACCAGGGGACTTGTGATCGCGCGGGCGAGCTGGAGGCCCAGCGGTGTTGGCAGGAGTCGGTGCAAATGTGTGTGCGCCCGGCTTAGACAGCGGCAAACAGCACGTGGGAGTGTGTTGACGGCCGGGCGTGGGACGGTGGCACCATGTGTGCCATGTGTGTGTGCTTCTGCTGGCAGCCAAACGCTCGGGTCTGTGTTGATAAACAACAGTTTGAGCAAGCAAGTGGCGGGAGCAGGGACCAAAGCGAAGCGGGGCGGTGCTCCGGCCCCCGTGGGGGCGGATCAGGGTGGCAGTGCCGGCTAGGAGGGACCAGGGACTGGAAGTCCGGGCAGGTTGTTTTCTCAGCTGGGTGTGGCTGCCTGTGCCAAGCACCTGATGCCTGTAAACACGAAAACAGGAGTGAGGACACTCTGTCAGGAAGACAGTGTTCTTCCTGGGGTGTCAGCTGCACGTTTGTCAACAGCCAGAGCCAGTGCAAACGCGTCAATGCCTCCCAAGCCGGAGGGTTCCTCAAAAGTCAACTCCTTGGAAGAGGCAGAAGCCCCGGAGCCCAGCGAGGCTCCTGATTGTAACTGAGCCCTGCGTCTGGCATGGGGACAGCCTGAAAGGACATCTGCACTCTGAGAGACTTGTGCGGTTCTACCTCACCTCATTATTGCCCAGCAACTCCTCCAGGAGCTTCCCCTCCATTAGATGAACTCCGCCCCAATTCCAAGCCCCTCTCCCCATTTCTCACCTCCTCCTGGAAGCCCTCCAGGCTGTCCTAGGAGGACTTCAGAGTGATCCCCCAGAGCTTACTGTTAGACTCCATGCACAAACCTCACCATGCAGAGGTTGCCTAATGAACATGCATGCAGATACACACACACACACACACACACACACACCTCATTACAATAAATTAAATATTTTCCCATTCTGGAGAGGCCTGGATTAGTATGTGATAAGGCCCAATCAGGGGCTACATAAATGTGGTGGCGTATCGTATCGACAAGAGTGGTCAGGCATGGTTTGGAAAGGAAGGAACATCAACACACAGAAGCAAAGAAGCCACCCTGTTCCAGTTAACTCAGGGTCCTTTTGAAACCAGTGTCAACCTCCACCAAGAGGAGGTCTGAGGATGCATGGCTGAAGTCTGCTTCCGTCTGAGAATCCCGTTTGGTGACTGAGGGGTAGTGTAGCCGTACAGCTGGCTGCCCTGTGGGCCTGAGGCCCTGGTTGTATCCTCAGCAAGGCACAAAGGAACAAAAACCAAAAGGAGATTCTTGTTTGGTAGCTGGAGGCTGAGGAAGGAAGCGGCACTCAGAGGCTGCCACCAGAAAATGACAGGTGTGTCCCCTGGAGGATCAGTCTCAATGGATGTCCTTTCCTAACAGACTGATAAGAGATAGCCTTGCCTCTCTCTGTGAGAGCCCGTCAAGGGCCAGGCCTGTTCCTTCACGCACCTTGAAATTGCCATCATTGTTTCAACAAGCTCACCCTCCCACCCCACACAGTGCTTGCCGCCTCTGTGAAGTTGGTTGGTCGGGTTTTTGGGGGGCAGTGGGGTGCATATTTGTTTGAGGGATTTGGGGTTGTTTTTGAGACAGTATTTTAGTATTTCAGGCTGGTCCCTGACTCATCATGTACCTGAACTCCTTAAGCACCTAATGCCCCTTCATCCACCAGCCAAGTGCTACATCCCAAACATCACCCCGATACCTAGTCTATTTGTGGGGGTTGTTTGTTTTTTAAGATAGGATCATAGTTTATAGCTTAGACTGGGATCAAACTCTAAATCCTCCTGCCTCAGTCTTCTTGCCAAGGGCTGGGCCTACAGTATCATGCAATGTTTGTTTATCGTGATGCAGGGGAACTCTGCCTCACAGCGCTAGACAAGGCCTCTGACTTTTGTGGTTTTCTTATTTACCTCTATTTTTTATTTTTATTTTTTGAGACAGGGAGGGGTGTCTTACTCTGTTGCTCAAGGTAACCTCGAACTCACAGGAGTCCTCCTGTCTCTCCTCTCCAATGCTGAGATTACAGGCATGCCCCATCGCACCCTATTTTGACTTTCAAAAAAAACAAAAAACAAAAAAACCTGGGGTTGTTGAGGATTTAGCTCTGTGGCAGAGCGCTTGCCTAGCAAGCACAAGGCCCTGGTTTCGATCCTCAGCTTAAAAAAAAAGTGATTCTCTAAAAAAAAAAAATACTGAAGTGTAATTTTGTGTTATCAAAAATAAAGACAACATTTGGATTTTTTTTCCCATAAATAAAACACTTTGACTTGAAAATCCATACATTTTGGACCCAGAGAGACAGCAACTGAAGGTAGCTTGTATCCACCGTGCTGGCTCAGACAGTCATGGGAGACCCTGGAGAATATATAAGGAGAGCAGAGCACCACAGTCCCATGGGCAGAGCAGCCCTAAGTGATGAGCTAGCTGCATCCTGGACGCCCTGCCTTGGATGAGGACGGATGACTGAGGGAGGGGAGGAGCCGGCAGAAGAGGGACCATTCCAGCCCCCACCCTCTCCCCCAACCCTCTGCTTATGAGGCTGTCTTTAGCCACTCCCTCCTGGGGCCCGGGGCCATGACAATGTTTTCTGGGTCCCTTAAGTTAAAGTCTTTACATGCCTTCCTTGCTTAATAGCTGCTTTGGGGGAAGTGTCAAGGGTGGCTACCTTGATGGCAGGGTACACTAATTTTGGAGTTGAAGGGACCTCCAAGGTCATTTAGTCCATTCCCTTGCCTTCGGGCAGTATGGAATGAGCCCAGCTGGGCAAGCCTTTATCTTGTTTTGAGGACTTCCGAAAGGCAGGCCCTCCACACCCTTCCCTAGACACTCATTCTGATGTCTAAACATCTCTTGCCAGGAAGTCCTTCCTCATGTCTAATCCAAAGTCCCCATGGGATGAGCGTCTACCCTGTGGTGCTCAGGAACCACCAGTGACTTGGTCAAAATCCTCATATGTACGTGTCTCAGTCACCCTTCAGCCTCAGTTTCTTCCTCTGTAAAACAAGGCTAGCCATGTTCAAAAGGTAAGAAACAGGGTCGTATGTGTAAAAAGGCATAAAACACACTCCTGTGGGAAGGTTGTCCTTTTTATCAGTTTACAATGCTGGGGTTGGAACCCAGGGCTCTGCACATGCCAGGCAAGCCCTCTGCCACTGAGTAACACTCCAGCCTTCCCCTGACCCTGTTATCATTATGCCTGAGTATTTATTTAATTTTATATGTAAGTGCGAGTCTGAGTGTGTGTATGTATGTGCTCCACATGTATGTAGGAGTCCACAGAAGTCAGAGAGGAATTTAAGCCCTTGGAACTGGGGTTACAAATGGTTGGGGACCTCCATGTGGTTGCTGGGAACCAAACTCAGGTCCTCTGCAAGAGCAGCCAGTGCTCTTAACCACTGAGCCATCTTGCCAGCCCTCCTGTCATTATTAATAAATGTTAACCAAGTCTCTTGGGTGTGCCATTATATATGACCATTTTCAATGTAACAGTATATGAAATAATTTTATTTTATTGATTTTTGTCTTTTTCAAGACAGCATTTCTCTGTGAAGCCCTAACTGTCCTGGAACTACCTCTGTAGACCAGGCTAGCCTCGAACACACAAGGATCTGCCTACCTTTGCCAAACAAGAGCTGGGCTGTAAGATGGCTTAGAGAGGTGACAGTGGATGCCACCAAGCCTGATGACCGGAGTTCTATCCTGAGGATTTACAAGGTGGAAGGAGAGAACCAACTCCCAAAGGGTGTCCTCTGACCTCCACATGAACACTGTGTGTGTGTGTGTGTGTGTGTGTGTGTGTGTGTGTGTGTGTGTGTGTGACTGGCATGTATGTGTGTGTCCCATGTGTCTGCCTGGTGCCTGTAGAGGCCAGAGAAGACATTGGACTCCCTGGAACTTATAGAGAGTTGTAATCTGCTATGTGGGTGCTGGAAGTCAAATTCAGGTTCTCTGGAAGAACAGTCAGGGCTCTTAACCTCTGAGACATCTCTCCAGCCCTCAAATTAAAATTTAGTGCATTTAGGAAAAAATAAAACCAAACATCAATTCTAGGTTTCAAAAACATCATACCTGGGTGGTGATGATAAACACCTTTAATCCCAGCACTCCGAGGCAGAGGCAGGCAGATCTCTGTGAGTTCAATGCCAGCTTGGTCTACAAAGTGAGTTCCAGGACAGCCAAGGCTATACAGAGAGACCCTGTCTTGAAAAACCAAATATCTACCTACCCACCCATCCACTCACCCATCCATCCATCCATCCATCCATCCATCCATCCATCCATCCATCCACCCATCCACCCATCCATCCATCCATCCACCCACCCATCCATCCATCCATCCATCCATCCATCCATCCACCCATCCATCCATCCATCCATCCACCCATCCATCCATCCATCCACCCATCCATCCACCCATCCATCCATCTGTCTAATTGCTTATAGCCAGGTCAACTTACAACAAAACCTAGCATTGTTTTTGTTTGTTCGTTTGTTTTTGCTTTGTTTTGTTTTTTGAGGCAGGGTTTCTGGTTTTTTTTTTTTTTGTTGTTGTTGTTGTTGTTGTTGTTGTTGTTGTTTGTTTGGTTTGGTTTTTCAGAGACAGGGTTTCTCTGTGTAGTTTTGGTGCCTGTCCTAGATCTGTAGACCAGGCTGGCCTCAAACTCAGAGATCCTCCTGGCTCTGCCTCCCAAATGCTGGGATTAAAGGCGTGCACCATCTCTCACACACACATACACACACACACACACACACACACACACACACACACACACACACACACACTGGCGGCATTAATTTTAAGTAGCTCAGTTGGTAGAGCCCCACATGCCTGAAGCCCTAGGTTTATGCCCTTCCTGCACCATATAAACCAGGCATGGTATCATAGCACTGGGTTGCGGGGATGGAGGTGGGAGGGTCTAGAGCTCAAGGTCATCCTTTGACTAGATAGTTTGAGACTAGCCTATATGAGACCAAGGTGAAATCAACCAATCACAGAGTAACTAAGGCTTCAGGCAGCACCCAGCTAGGGCAAAAATCAGGAAGGTGTCTGAGAAAATGTAGGAGAACAGCCCAGTTGGAGAATGAGAGGTCAAGTCTCAGAGGAGGGGAGCATCAGGACAATGTGGGGCACTGAACAGATTGCATCCAGCCTGCAAATGCAATCCTTTCTGGCTTCTAGAACAATCTATCTCCATCCCTCCCCACCTCTACCCTCAAGCTTGGCAGTCTGGAGTTCCATCAAAGCATTGAACATGCAGGGCCATGTGTCCTATTTATGGCCTGGGAGGCCTGAAGCCTCCTCCCCCACACTAGAGGCAAGTAGAGAACCCCACCCCCTTGGATCCACCTGGAGTGTCACTCAGGAATCACCTCTTAGACAATGACAGAAACCTACAACTTCTCAAGCAGATTGCCTCTGCTCCTCTCAGTATGGGAGTTGAAGAGGCCCTGCAGAGAGAAAGGTCCCTGAGTCCCTTATGTGCTAGGGCCCTAGACAGGAGGCAAGGACACATAAGAGTGAAAGAAGCCATGCCCTCCAGGGACACCTACAGGCACACAGTCCACCGGTCACAGCCATCCCTGTTTTAACAGTGCCAGCCCAAGACCAGAGAGGGCTTGAGGAAAATGGCTACATCTGTTCCTAGCCTCCCAGGACCAACCAGGCCCTTCCACTGGAACAGCAGAAGAGGATGAACTTCTAGGGCCCCAGACCAACAGAGGCAGGATTCTCTACCTCACTGACCATGGGGGTCAGTATCCCAGCATCCTCAGCGAGGACAGGTACAGAACTCCCCTTGACAAGAAACTCCAACAAGGAATTACAGGCATCCACAACCCTGCCAGGGCCAAATGCCAGGCCCCAGGGCCCAAGGGTGAGCTACATCGCCAGTCACCCTTCCTCATCTGTGAGCTAAAGACAATGAACCTGGTCACCTTCCTGCATCCTGGGAAGAGGGTCAGGTTAATGAATGCCCAGCACCGGATGTGACTCTATGTAAGATGCCTTTAGGCAATGGCCTTGCTGACCCCTGGTTCTCTCTTCCTGGCCCAGGACCGAGGGCAGCATAAGACCCACAATCTTGTCCCCTCCCTGCCCTGGGTGGGTCTTGGCTGGCACATCCTGATCTGCCTGGTAAGCAACTGCTCCAGTGAGATGGCCACTTGTGTCTGCCTGGGTGGCTGTGTCCTGTGTCTGCTCTGTTGCTCCACACCAGGCTTCTTAGGGTATCTTAAAGATATTGTTATTTTGTTTTAATGCACGTCAGTGTTTTGCCTGCGTGTATTTATGTGTACCGCATGCACCATGCCTGGTGCCCAAAGATCAAAAGACAGAGTTGGATACCCTGGAACTGGAGTTATAGGTGATGGAACCACCTACGTGGGTGCAGGAAACCAAACCAGAGTCCCTGAAAGAACAAGTGTCCTCCACCCCCACCCCATCCCCATTTTTAACAGGGTCTCTCTGTGTAGTCCTGGCTGCTCTGGAGCTCACTATGCAGACCAGGCTGGCCTTGAACTCACAAACATCCACCTACTTCTACCTCCCGGGTGCTGGGATTAAAAATGTGAACCACTACACCCAGAAAGAATTGTCAAGCAGCTCCAGCCCTGGTTCATTCTCTGAATTTAAAATAAATAAATAAAATAATTTTTTGTACTGTTTATTAATTGCGGGAAGCAGGCTGCCAAGCATGCTTATGGAGGTCAGAGGACAACTTGTGGGAGTCTGCTCTTCCCGAAATGGAACTCAGTTTGTCAGGTTTGACAGCAAGCATCTTTATTTATCTTGTTTTTAGACGGCTCCGCTGAGGATGCCGGGACCACCGAGCTCCAAGGTCATCAGGGCAGAAAACCCTGTCCATGCAGGTCCTGGGTGCCAGGAGTACAACATCTTCCTCAGTTGTTCCAGGAGGAAGACCTGGAAAGCTGAGTGCCTCCTCCAGGCAGCCTGCTCTGATCAGCCTTAGGCATGGAGGCTCATCCGCGGTTGGCATTTCTCAAGGGCTTGCGTTTTAGTAATCCCCCAACTTCCATTTCCCCATCCATCGTACGGTAGAGCATGTGACCACTGTGTGGTGGGTCCTGGGAAGAGCAGGCTCTATGCCCAGTGAGGGAAACCAGATTCAGCTCTCTGTTGCTGTAGCAACCACATCTCCCTGAGAGCTTTCTCATTGGTCACTGAAGTTGACACCCCCGTCTCTGCCATTGGGAGGAACCAATCAAAAAACAGACTACGTAAGACCCAGCTGGGTGCGGGTCTGCTCCTGCGAGCTAACTATAATGCGGCTTTCAGTGGGGTCCTGGAGCTCGGGGGTGGCATCTCGCGGGATATTCCCCATGCTGAGCGGGGTGCAGGGAATGGGTAGGAGTCTGGGTTTCTTCCCAGCAACCGAAATGGGTAAATGAGGCTGAGCAGCCCCAAGGTTGGAGAGCCACGGGTTAGGCGAGGAGGAAGAGTGTAAAGGAATGTGGTGAGGGTCTCACTAACCCCGGTGACTGGTTCGAATCTTTATGCCCTCGCCTCTTGTGTGACCTTTTACAGCCTGCTTTTCTCTCTGTGTCACCCAGGGGCGAAGGAGGCGTCAACACCTGTCACCTCGTGTTAATCCTCGGGCTGAACATCCTAAGAATGTTTTTAACTCCCCGCAACACGATCCGGCAGCGGAGGGGCGCTCCCTTCACCCACATTATACATGAAGACACTGAGGCTCAAGATGAGCCCTGTGTCCAGGCGGTAGTTGGTGGGTATCTGGGGGGAGGCAAGCAATGCCATTCCCAGCATTGACCCCACCCCACCCTGACCACAGGCGGCCTGACCGGAAGGATGGTTCGTGCCAAGACTGGTGGTTTCCTTTAGTCAAACTGCGTCAGACTCTCTCTAGGGGGTTAACCGACAGGAACTGGTGACCCAGCCTTGGCTATGTGAAAGATCAAAAAGGGCACGCCAGCTTTCTGGGCAAAGTTCCTTTGTCAGACAGATGGAAAAGATAAAGCCGTTCTTTCGAGAAGGGAGAGCGTAACTTCCCTACATCCTTGAGCTCACACATGTGCCCCAGGGGAGAGGTTAAACCATACACCTCCGCTTGGGGTGAACCCTGGACTCGACATTGGACAGGACCTCGCTTTCCTCACCTGTAAAATGAATTTGATTACTTGTGGGGCATGTGTGGTTCATGTCTGTAGTCCCAGCACTTGGGAGGCAGAGGAAGGGAGATTGCCACAAGTTCAAGTCCAGCCTGATCTACACAGCAAGTTTCAGGACAGTTAGGGATACAGAGCAAGTCTCACAAATCAAAGGAAAAAAGGTGAGGAGTGTGAAGATTAATCCTGAGGGCCAGAGGGATAGCTTGTTGGTGGAGTGCTTGCCTAGAACATTCAAGACCCTGGATCCCCATCCCCAGCACTGTAACTAAATAAGTTGGTCAATTAATTAAATCAGCCGGGGATGTAGTTCAGTTGGTAGAGTGTGCTTGCCTCGCATGCATGAATTTGAATCCAGTGCCCTGATTCAAACCCCAGCACTACGTAAAACTAGTTGTGGTAATAAGTGGAGGGGCTACCAACCACCCCCACATTTCCCCAGAGTACTCTTGAGTAGAAGCAGCAGGAAATATTAGAAGTAGAGAGAGGAGATAAAAAGATAGAAAATACAAGATAGTGTCAGAAGGGCCTGGAACCTTTTCCAAATGGGCCCCAACTGTCTCTGCCCCAGGGTATTTATAGGAATGTCAAGGGTTGGAGCAAAACACCTCCTCCCAGCACAGCCAAGTGCCGACCATCTCAGACACCTATACTCAGGCCCGTGGTCCAATCATCCTCTCTATGCAGACCTGCTGGGTAAAGCCACTAGGAAACCTGAAAATGGTCTCTCACAGTAATGCATGCCTGTAACCTCAGCACAGGAGCTCAAGGACATCCTCAGCTACATAGAGTTTGCAGTCAGCTAGGGCTACATAAGACGCTCTTGCCAGGTGGTGGTGGCACACACCTTTAATACCAGCACTTGGGAGGCAGAGGCAAGCAGATCTCCGAGCTCAAGGCCAGCCTCGTCTACATAGCCAGTTCCAGGACAACTAGGGCTGTTACATGGAGAAACACTGTCTTTTTTTTTTTTTTTTTTTTTTTTTTTTTGGTTATTTTCGAGACAGGGGTTCTCTGTGTATGTAGCTTTGCACCTTTCCTGGATCTCACTCAGTAGCCCAGGCTGGCCTCGAACTCACAGAGATCCTCCTGCCTCTGCTTCCCGAGTGCTGGGATTAAAGGCATGTACCACCACCGCCTGGTGAAACCCTTCTTGAAAGAACAAAAACAAATAACAGACCCTGTCTCAATCATTGATATCATCCACATTATCATCACAACACACACAATGTAACAGTACATGAAATAATTTTATTTTGTTGATTTTTATTTTTATTTTCAAGACAGGGTTCCTCTGTGTAACCGCCCTGGCTGTTATGGAACTAGCTCTGTAACCAAGGCTGGCCTTGAACTCACAGAGGGCCACCTGCTTCTGCCTCCAGAGTTCTGGGATTAATGTGCCACCTCTGCCCAACTATACTCACAGGTTTCTTGGAGTGGCCTATAATGTTTGATGGTCAGGCAGGATGCTCAGCTGGACCCCACCAGAGCCAGAGAAGAAGCTTCTACCCAGAGGTCTTTGGGCTTCACTTCCTGGAGACAGTTCTCCTTGCTAAACAGGGAGGCCCCAGCATGTGTCAGGATGGAAGGTTTAGTGCTGGGTTCTGATCAACCTTTTTCACAGTCCCAAACATCCTTTCCTTTCTCCAGGAAATATTTTTTTAAAGATTAAAAAAGAAAAAAAAAAAAGACCCTGGACACTCCCTGCCCATTTTGCAGACTTGGAGGCTGCGGTTCAGAGAAGTTAAGACAGGTCACGGGCTGGATCGCGTGGCAAGATGGGATGTAAATGTCAAAAAGACTGACTCAGCTGACTCAGCACAGCAGAGAACTCTGGAACCTTCTCAGCTGGGAGAAACACAAAAATGCAGCCAGGCTTGCTCTTAACTCCCAAACAGACTCATTTGGCGAGCTGGAGTCCCGGTGGTGTGCTGGGCTAGCTTCAGCACCATACCCTAGTTCAACTTGTTCTTAATGGGGGCTGGCCTGGCACCAAGTCAAGCTAGTCATCCCTACCTCCAGTCCCCAGCTCTTCTCTCTGATCCCACTACAGTCCACACCTCCATTGAGCCTCCTCTTCTTGCCTGGAGAGCATCAAAGCCTTCCGGAGCTGAGCCTAAAACTATTGCCTACAGGCCTTGGAAGGCTCTCCCATAGTTGGTTACCGTTAGAACTATCCTGGGAGCCAGCTGCTTCCTAGCTTTCAAGCAGAAGGGTGAATATTCAGTGTCTCAGACTGCTCTCTGCAGCAAGTGGAATTTCTACAGCAGCCTGCTACTGGGATTTTCCAGGTCCCTTAAGAAATATATATATCCATGTCTGCCTGTATTTCTGAAAACCCTGTCATTAGGCAGGTAAGATTAAATAGTCCCTAAGATAATATAGCAGATTTATTCTTGCTATATAGTCCAGGCCGGCCTCTAAACAAACTATGTAGCCTAGGCTGGTCTTGAACCTAAAGTGATTCCCTGCCTTAGTTGCCTACATGCCGAACTAGAATAGTGAACATCATTCTTTGACATTAGTGTGAAACAGATTACAGAATCTGCAAGAGCAAGCTCTGTTATCACAAACACCATTTATTGTTTTGGTTTGGGTTTTTTTTGTTTGTTTTTTTTTGAGACAGGGTTTCTTCATGTAGCCCTGGCTGTCCTGGAGCTTGTTTTGCAGACCAGGCTAGCCTTGAACTCAGAGATCCACCTGCCTCTGCCTCCCGAGAGCTGGGATTAAACCATTTATTGTTTAGATATGTGTCCTGAATTTATTCAAATCCCCCCAATGAGAGTGAGTGTGTGTGTGCTCGCTGTCACTAGCCCTCAAAAGTTCCTCATGTATCATTTCATTTAATTCTCACAACTCCTGAGACAGATGCTTTCTTTTTCCTTGTCTTACAGAGCAGGAAACTGAGGCCTGAGGAGATTAGGGGGCTTGCCAAAAGTCTCCAAGCCACAGAGCAGAGACAAGAGGGCAGGAAGTCTGGTTCCAGACCCTACACAGTTTGTCACTGTTTAGTGTACGACTAACACAGCACTGATTAGTGTTTAGTGTACCGATGTAAATAGGGACACCGGCAGCCCCTTCCGCTCATGCAGGTGACTGCTTGACCACCCCATTGTACAGAGGGGAATGTGGAGGTAGCTACATTCAGATGTCTGTGAGTGACAGCTTCAGGATTCCACTCCAGCATTCCCATCTCAGCCTAGCCAGAGCCTAGAGTCGGCTCAGTGGGTCCTGGAGGCAGGGACAGCATGGTGGAGCGGAAACTGGGAGCTCCTGGGAACAAACTTTGACCTTTCCTTCCTTTTGTCTCATCTTCTGACCTTCTCTCTCCTTCCTTCCACTCATTAATTAAGCCATTGGGAACCCACAAAAGTAAAACCCAGGAAGACCAGAACAAATAACAACAGCCCCCCCCCCAAAAAAAAAAGAGCTGACAGTCTCTAAACAAACAAGCTGGGAGTACAGCTCAGTGGTAGAGCAATTGTCTAGACTATGTAAGGCTCTGGATTCCACCCCCAACGCCACCCCAGGCCCTGTTTCTATTCTTGAGTGTGTAGGGTGGGAGCTGTGTTGCATGTTTTAATGGCCTACAGCAGTTAAAGCCTTTCATTTCTTCCTTAGGAGTCTGGGAGAGACTGACCCAAGGTCAACCCAAGGCTAACTCTAACCTCACTTCAGAGCTGAGCCTCTCGTCACCGAGCTGGATGACCTCTAGCCAGAGATGCAGGGAGAGCCCAGTAGGTCCTTTCGGACTGATGTGTGTGCATACACAGAGACACAAGTGCTGCACGGTCACATAAACACACACACACACAGACACAGACACAGACACAGACACAGACACACACACACACACACACACACACACACACACACACACACACTGCCTCTAGCTCCTTGACTCAAGTCCCAGTTACAAGAGGCAGCCACGCTTGCAGCCTCTCAGCTCTCTTCCCCACCAGGAACCAGGCAGGGAAGCGGGTGGGGAAGGTCATCCTGAGGGCAGGGACAAAGACAGGCCCGACAACTTCAGGACCTGTGCATGGAAGCTCCTCAGGCAACAGATAGTCGTGCAGACTGAGAAGGCTTGGAAAGTCTCCTAGGATGTCTCAGAATGACTTTGTTGGGCCTCAGTTTCCTATTCTGTGAGTCGACCTGTCCCCTAGCTGTACCTGAAGCTCGTGGGAAACTTCCTCGGGTCAGTTAAATGCCTACCCACCCTGCTTCCTTGTGAAGTTCTTCCCAGATCTTCGCTGCAGAAGCAGAGACAAGGCTCTCTTGAGAGCTTGCCTGCAGCCAAAGGTTAGAAATGCACCGGGGACCCACTCAGGAGCTGGTGGCATGGCTCCATGATAAAGCATGAGGATCAGAGTTCAGATCCCTCGAACCCACAAAAACTGGGCGGGTGTGTGGCCACCCAGCACTCAGTAGGCAAAAACCGAGGATCTAGCTAGTCTGGGGCAAGCCAGCTAGCTAAACTAGCTGGAGCTGGTGAGCTCTGGGTTCATGGAGAGACTGTCTCTATAAAGTGGAAAGTGACCAGTGAAAATACCTGACATCCACTTTGGACCTCCACACACATGTGCACCCACACACATATATATGCATGCATGCATACCACATACACCCATGAGGAGGGGGTGCCTAACTAGATATTTTTATTATTATTTCCTTCTATCTGAGGTGAGGTCTCATGTATCCCAAACTGGTGTTGAATTCACTATGAAGGTGAGGGTGACCTTGAACTTCTGATCTTCCTGCTTTCACCTCTCAGATGCTGTATTTACAGGCAGGAGCCAACACCCACCAAGTCCAATTTTGATTTTTTTTTTATTAAATTGTATTAATTATTAGTGTGGGGGGCGTCTCACACCTCCTGTGCCATGGCTGAGGCCAACTTTTGGGAAGCTGGTTCTCTCCTTTGGTTCCAGGGACCAAGCTCAGGTAATACCCACTGAGACATCCCCACCAAAACACTCTCCACACGCTTTGAGATCAGGTCTGTCTGTGAGATCCAAGCTAACCTCAAACCCAGGATCCTTCTGCCCCTGTGCCTTATTTTATTTTATTTTTGAGATGGAGTCTTGCTTTGTTGTCTTTGCGACTCTCAAACTTCTAGACTCAAGTAATCATCCTGCCTCAGCCAATGAGTAGCTGGGACTGACTCATCCAGGTCCTGAGAAGTCCGCCATCCCACACAGCATCGACCGAGCCAGCCTTGTATGCCATGAGCTGAGTCTAGGACCTAGGGCAGTGAACATGGGAGCTCTGTCCTACACTAGGAACATAGTCCCAGCAGAATGACTTAGAGCCAGCAGCCGGGCAGGGGGTTGCCTTGGCTCCCACAGTGGAGGACCCAGTGTAGCAAAGGGCTGGGTACGGAATAGAAATGAGGAAGCCTGGGCCTCTGAGCTCAGTGTACCTGGCTTTAGAGTACTGCTGATTCAAAGGAGAAACCAGAGCTGCTGACCTTCCAAACTGCTCCATCTACCCAGGTGACTGTCCCTGCCTGATGCTCTCAGTCAGGGATGCCAACCCGTCTGGGGTTTCCTTGTCCTAGGTGGTTTCCAGCCCCACCCACTTTCCTGGAGCCCAGTTCACCCATGACTCCTGCCAGGCGTGTCCCAGTGTCACTCTGAGTAACCCCAGGGACCAGAGTGACCTCACAGCTCTTGATTCAGCTTTAGTCACTTTATTTCCTGCTCTGGCATCTGGGGGAGTGGCAGGCCCCCATCATGACTTCCTCTGTTGAACCGGCTCTATGTCAGGCAGGGGAAATGGTGGAGACCTGGAAGGGAACCCCTAGCTACTCGGATGAATTCACTCTGACAGCTCAGTAATGATCCTGCCACTCCCCATTTCTAGTAGAAAAGGGGCCTGACCTGGGGAGGACAGCAGGTCCCCACCCATCATTCCACAGACTTCATGACACACCCTTCTTTTTCTTCACTTTCCATAGGACAAAACTGACCTCAAAGAAATGATTTTTTTTTTCTTTTTTGAGCTGAGGATCGAACCCAGGGCCTTGTGCTTGGTAGGCAAGCGCTCTACCATTGAGCTAAATCCCCAACCCATGGTTTTTTTTTTTAAGTGCTGAAAATCCAACCTAAGATCTCATGCACGAAAAGCAAGTCCCCACTACTGAGTTGGACCCACCACTCAAACTTGGCTTCTGCAAGGACATACGGCAAGAAGTTGGCAGAGGTGGAACTGGAACCCAGGGACCTAACTTTGAAACTATTTAGTAAGTACTGCACACCTAACCTCCTGGGTCAGGAAGTGGAGAGGGAGGACTCCCTGCCCACAGAGCCCAAGCCCATTTAGGTCCAGCCTGTCTGTACCCCTGCTCCTTTGCTTTGGGCTGGCCTCGGATGGGACCCACATCTCAGAGCAGCCACTCTCTGTTCTACACAAGAGGATTGTCATTTCCTTCGTAGGCAGGACCTTAAGTTGTGGGGGAGGCCAGCAGGCTTCCCCTGATGAGAACCAGACCTGTGCTGTGCCATGGGATTGTGGGATTCTGTCTGTCTCTTCAAAAACCCCTCCTTCCACAACTGGTCCCTGTTCTGTCAGGATCCCCACCACACACACACACACACACACACACACACACACACACACACACACACACACACACACACAGACACACACAGACACACACACACAGACACACACACACACAGACACACACACACACAGACAGATAGACACATACACACAGACAGACACAGACACACATAGACACACACACAGACACACAGACAGACACAGACACAGACAGACACACACCCACACATACACCCCCCCACACACACCCCCCCACACACACCAGGATTCCTTCCCTCTTCCTGCATGCCAGCCTCTATCTCCCACTCATCAGCCCCTTCTCTGGGTAAGACTATACAGTTCTATGCTGGCCACACACACCCACAGTTGCACTTGATAGGAGAGTCAGCTGAGACTCTGAATTTTACATTGACTTTAGTTTAAATTAATTTACATGTAAGTTGTAAAAATGCTATGCAGCCAGGCATAGCGGCACATGCCTTCAGTCTCAGGACTCAGGAGGTTGAGGTGAAAGGGTTGGTGCAATTTCTTTGGTCTGCCTCATGAGTTCCAAGCCAACCAGGGCTACATCACCAGAGTCCTCAAAAAATGAACAAACAAAAAAGTGACGTACAATTTGATTGTTGGAAAATGTTTATTATATTTAGACCCATTCCGGCATACTTAACTTTTTTTCTCCTTCCTTCCGTTTTTGACTTACTTTTATTTATGTGTACATGTATGTCTGTGTGTCTGCCATGTGAGTGCAGTGCCCTTGGAGGCCAGAAGAGGGCATTGGATCCCTTGGTGCTAGTTACCAGTGGTTATGGTTATGAAACCCCCAATGTGGGTGCTAGGATCTGAACTCTGGAAGAGCAGCAAATGCTCTTAACTGCTGAGCCACCTCTCCAAACCCCTCATTTTTCTGTTTTTGTTTGTTTGAGACAAAGTCTCATATAGCCCAGGCTGGCCTCAAACTCACGTTCCTCTTGTCTCTACCTCCTGAGTGCTAGGATGACAGGTGTATGCCACCATGCCCAGCTCTTGAATCTATTTTCTTTTACTTTTATGGATTCCTTGTGGATTTTACATCATGCATACCAGTCCCAATTATCTCCCTGTCCCCTTGCTTCGACCCTCTGCCCTTGTATACTCCCCCAAAACAAAACCAAGTTTAAAACAAACAAACAAACAAACAACAACAAGAAAGAAAAGGAAAAGAATTTTTAGAAATATTTTATCTAGGGTTGGGGATTTAGCTCAGTGGTAGAGTGCTTGCCTAGCAAGCACAAGGCTCTGGGTTCGATCCTCAGCTCAAAAAATATATATATATATATATATATATATATATATATATATATATATATATATATATATATATATATATTTATTATATATGCAGTGTTCTGCCTGAAGGCTAGAAGAGGGCACCAGATCTCATTACGGATGGTTGTGAGCCACCATGTGGGTGCTGGGACTTGAACTCAGGACCTCTGGAAGAGCAGTCAATTCTCTTAACCCACGAGCCATCTCTCCAGCCCAAGAAAAGAATCTTGTGGAAGCTGAAGTGTGGCCCGTTGAGACACCCAGTTTACTCTTTAGTCCATTTGTCTTCACATGCAAGCATTCATTGCCTTTGATCTGGTTTCGGCCACACCACTGGCAATGGGTTCTCACTGCGGCTCCTCCCACACATCATGTAGTTGTCATGGATCCTGCTGTTTTGGATCTGTAGGTTTATCCCCTTCACAGGCTCCAACAGTTCATAGATGGGGTGGATGTTGGGGTGGGCCAGTTCATAGCCCTGGTTCTGGGCCTGGGTTGGTCAACTCTCTAGAGTTCCCTCAAAGTTCACTACCCATGTGAGCTCTCCAGCACTGCCTCAGCTAGCTCACCCCGTGCAGCCTACAGCAAGGAGCTGGGCCAGTTCTCCTGTTATCCTGGATATCGCTCTGTATAAATAAAATGCTGATTGGCCAGTAGCCAGGCAGGAAGTATGGGCTAGGAGGGACAAGCAGAGAAGAGAATTCTAGGAACAGGAAGGCTGAGTCAGGAGACACTGCCAGTCACCACCATGAGTACCAATATGTAAGATACTGGTAAGCCATGAGCCATGTGGCAAGGTGTAGATTCATAGAAATGGGTTAATTTAAGATATAAGAACTAGATAGCTAGAAGCCTGAGCCATTAGGCCAAACAGTTTAAATAATATAAGAGTCTGTGTGTTTATTTTATAAGTGGGCTGCCGGACTGCCAGAGCTTGGCGGGAGCTGGAGAGAAACTCTCCAGCTACAGGGTGGATGTTGGGGTGGGCCAATTCATAGCCGTGGTTCTGGGCCTGGGTTGGTCAGCTTTCTAGAGTTCCCTCATAGTTCATTGCCCAGATGAGCTCTCCAGCATTGCCTCAGCTAGCTCACCCAGTAAGGAGCTGGGCCAGTTCTGTTCTCAGACCCTCAGATCTGGGTCCCCGTCACTCATATTGCCAGGGTCAGCTCTACTGTTCAGCCCAGGCAAGGTGCAAGGCCCTCTCTTCCAATTGCTGTAGGGGAATGTGAAGGGGGGTGGTCAGCTCTCCTGCTCTCACACCCTCAGGGCTAGCTTACCTGAGATCCTAACAACAAGGTCCCCTTAGGGTGCAGGGCCTGATCTCCTGTGTGCTGGAGCTGGTGTGGGGCAAGGCTAGTTTTCTCACTCTTTACCTCTCTCTCTCCTGCCACAGGTAGCAAAGGGTGGAGGGAGGAGGGCATCTTTCCTTCACCCATGCCACCATATAGCAGACGGGGTGGAGGAGGAGGGGAGGCAGGGGCCGATCAGATCTACTGTTCTCATGTCCTCAGGGTCTGCTCACCTGTTTCCCCAATCCCAGGGTCAGCTCTAGTGTGCTTCCCAGGTGAGGTGCATGCTTATAGTGAGGGGAGGGACCATTTGAATCTATTTTTTTAAACCATTTTTTGTTTTGTTTTTTATTTTTTTCTGGTTTTTTGAGACAGGGTTTCTCTGTGTAGCCTTGGCTGTCCTGGAACTCACTCTGTACACCAGGCTGGCCTTGAACTCACAGAGATCTATCTGCCTCTGCTTCCTAAGTGCTGGGATTAAAGGCATACATTTCCACAGCCTGGCTTCTTTAATACTTTTTTTTTTATTGACCCATGGTGACATGATACTAGTTTATATGTCATATTAAGTAAAATATATTATTAAAGTGTAGTTAGATTTGGGGGGGGGGCTGCCAGCCTACTCCCAAATAAAGACATGGAGACTCATTATTAATTATGACTGCTCAGCCTTAGCCTAGGCTTGTCTCACTAGCTCTTTTAACTTAACCTGTTTTTATTCATCTATGTTTTGCCTTGGGGCTTTTTACCTGTTTTTCTTTCTGTATGTCCTGCGTTCCTGCTTTCCCAGTGGCTTGCTGGCTGTACCCCCACCCCAGTGTTCCTGTAGTCTTTTTTCTTTCTTCCTGAACCTAAATTCCTTCTACTTACTCTTCCTGCCCAGAAATTCCACCTATACCTCCTCTCTCAAAATTAGCTTTTTACTAAACCAAATCAGGTGCCTTAGGCAGGCAAGATTAAAACAACAACACATCTTTACATAGTTAAACAAATGCAACACATCTTTTTACATAGTTAAAAACAAATGCAACACATCTTTACATAGTTAAACAAATGCAAATACAACACATCCTTACATAGTTAAACAAATTCAACACATCTTTGCATAGTTCAACAAATATTCCACACCATTAAAGTTAATTTTACCCGAGGCAGGTATTGGTGGCTCATACCTCTAATTGCAGCACCTTGGAGGCAGAGGAAGGAGGATTGTCATAAATTTGGGCGACAGAGTGAGACGCTGTATCAAGCGAACAAACTGATTTCACTTGACTCTACACATTAATGTGGCCACTGGAAAGACGTTTAATTACATAGACGGCTGGCATTATATTTCCACTGGACGGCACTTGCCTAAACAGTGAGCAATTAGGCTTGGATCCTGGCTCTGTGTGCCCTTGAGTTCTGTCGCCAGCCTCTGGGAGAATATTGAAAGGACAGGTGGTCCTCCCTAGTGGGGCTGCTCAGAGGAACAAGTGAGATGTCTGTAGAGTGTCCGTCCTGGCACCCGGCATGCAGTAAGAGCTCAGGACAAAAATGATTATAGTCGTGATTTTACCAGGACACTCTAAAGTGCGGTTCAGTGGATGTCAGCAGCATCTCTCCAGCCTGCCCAGGGAGGGGGCCCCTGGGGATTTGGCGGAGAACAAGCTTAATAATGTCTCCATTCTCAGGATACTCCCACTCTCCAGTGGGAAGGCCAGCCATTGCTAAAAAAAGACCCAGGCTAAGTCAGGTGGCAAGAAACAAAAACATAGTGGCTTTAGCTGGGATGGCAGGGGTGGAGAGAGGGTGGGGGGGATGCTCCCCTGGGGACAGAGCTCCACCTGATGGTTCAGGAGCCAGCCAGGTGCAGCTCTGAGGGAGAAGTGTGCAGGCAGAGCTGGTGTAGAGGCTACAGAGTCAGCCCCTGTCCTGGCTGCGAGTCCTCCACAGCCCACCGTCCACTTCATCATAATCTTCTTTGCATCCAGTACTGCTGGCCACTGCCAGGTCCCCACATTCACGGAAACCTTGTCAAACAGAGCTCCATGCTGTCATCCCCCCCCCCCATCTCATCCATACTTCCCGCCGCCTCCTGTTCTCTCCCCTCCTTTTCTTCTGCCCTCCTCGAGGAATTCTCCCCTGATGCTTGCTAACCCTGTTGATCTCTGGCTGGGATTCTTCTAGAAGAGTGAATTTTTTGCTCTACATCATCCAAGACGCCCACCCTTCCCTCTGTTCTGTTTTCTTTCTAGGTCAGTCCTGCCTCTGCAACAATCACCCCCCCTCTTTCCTCCACCCCCTCCAGTGCTGGGGACTAAGCTATTCAAAAAGACCTAAGGCTTGCCATAGCCAGGCTCTGGGGACTCTGAGAGGCAAGTCTGCCGAGGCAGAGTGGAAAATCCCTTCTTTGGGGGAAGAAGGGTCATGGAAATTTCTTCTTTGGGAACTCTTTTCCGACTTGGACTCTCCCCCCTTCCCCCCCCAGAAATCAGTCAAGCATTTGCCCAGTGACCTGTGAGGTGGCCATGGCTCTTCCTCTCCACCTCACAGGTCACTGGGATCCAGGGAAGGTGACTGAAGGGAGGTGGGGGAAAAGGAGCAGCCAGTAGTCCAGCCCTGTTTCAGAGTCACTTTGAGATGCCATCCATCCTCCGCGGTCAGAGATGATGAAACAGAGGACAGTGATGAAATCATACAAACGGCAGGTCATTCCTCTGCAGGGTCCAGGCTCTTGTGTTGCTTGGTTTTCCTCACCTGTAAGGCAGAGATAACAGTTGCAGCCACGGCCTTGGAGGGCTGATGATTTAATTTGACTATAAAGGGGCTGGTAAATATGAGTGATCTAGCCTCTGCAGCCTCAGCTTGCTTCGTCACCCCACAGTTGGCAGAATGCCCAGTTCCCAATCTCTGTTCTCCACGGGACCTGTCCCCCCTGCTCACTGTAGACTGTGTCCTTAACACACCTCTTGTCGGAGGAATTGTTTTGAAACATGTGCTGCCCAGGCTGACCTCAATCCCCTGGGCTCAAGCGATACTCCTGCCTCAGCCTTCTTAATAGCTGCCCTTTTGTTGCTGATATTGTTATTTTAAAACAGGGTCTCACTGTGTAGCCCCGGCAGGCCTAGAACTCACTTCTTGCTCGCTGGCTCTTACAACTCAAGTCAACCCATTTCTATTAATCTGTGCATTGCCACGTGGCTTCGTGGCGTTACCTGTTCTCTCGAATCTTGCTTCCCCTGGCAGTGGCTCAAGGTGTCTACCCCACTCTTCCTTTCTTCCCTCTCTGTCTCCCTTGGGTTTTCCCTCCTGGCTTTATCCTGCCCTGCCATAGGCCAATGCAGCTTTATTTATTAACCAAGGGGAACAACACATATTCACAGCATGCAGAAAGACATCCCACAGCAACTGTGAGTCTCAAATTAAATGTTTTCTAACTTGCCTTGGTCATGGTGTCTTATCACAGGAATAAACAAGTAAATAAGATACCCAACACCAAAAGACCACAAAAGCCAACACATTATCACCATTCCTAATTATTATTAATTATACTTTTAGTTTCTCAAGACAGGGTTTCTCTGTGTAGCCCTGGCTGTCCTGGAATTCACTCTGTAGACCAGGATGGCTCACCTCTGCCTCCCATTAAAGGCCTGGGCCACTACCACCCAGCTTCAAACACAGTATTATTTAAGACTGTTTTGAAACCTTGACATTTGGAAAGATGTCGGAAGAAGACAAGAGCAAAGAGAGCCAAGGAGTCCCTGTGAAAGGATACTTGTTCTACAGCTAGCCCCCCCCCCCCCCCCACTGCTCAAACCCAGGACCGGCTTTTCCTCTGCCCATGGTGGACCCCAGTGACATCCTCTTTAGAGTCGTTTCCCAAGAGCATCACCACTTTACAAATCGCAAAGATCTAGTGACTTGTTCTAGGTTATCTGCTACAAAATGACTGAGTCAGAGTCTGAACCCAGATCTCATCAATTCTAAATCATGTGGCCCTGGCCACAAAGGACAAGACTTCCTCCAAGACCTCAAGCCTTTAAGGGGCTGGAATTAGGCTCAGCTAGTAGAGCAGTTGTCTAACACTGTAAGGCCCTGGGTCAATCACCTGCCCAAAAGTCTGTAGAGTTTCCCTACACTAGGTAGTAGGCATACTGAACAACCTATGTTTCTCCTCTTTCTCCTCACAAGGCTGAGGCTGGGAGGATATAGTGTTCCTCAGGCTTAAGGAGAGTGGGTAGCTGACTCTGACACTATACACCAGAGGAACCTAAGAACCCCCATCAGGGCCGGAGGGATACAGAACAAGCTGATAAATGACATCTAGGACTGCCAAGATTTCAACATGGTCATTGTGAAAGATGGAGGTGGGGGAGGCAGAGGAGAACCTTGAAAGGGCTGTACTTTTCTCTGGGCTTTAAAGGAAAGGCAGAGGGGCCACATCCCTAGCAAAGGCCACTAGGAAGATCAGAGCCTGGGGGCTTAGCCAAGGTTTAGAATAAGGCATCTTGGTCGCATTGGTTCTAAAGAACCAGTCCTTCCTCTTGCCTCCATTGGACCAGCTTCAGAAAGGAAGGGCCTACTGAACCATCCCACTCAGGCCTGGAGATACCAAGGCAGGGCAGGGGCTGGCCATAGTTTTCCTTGCTCCTGCTTGGGGACCAGGAACACAGAAGAGCAAGTCATGGCCCAGTCTGTTTCTTGAACAGTGCCTGTCCCCTAAGAGGGAGTGCTGGGCTGTACCCTCAGGCTGAGCATGGGTCAGCCTTTGCCCAAGCAGATGGCCATTCTTCATGTGTAAGATATTCCAGAGAACCCCTGCCCTACCCACCCCTCCCAGTAAGATAGGTAATGACTTTCCTGAAGCTGTGTACCATTCTCTCTCTCTCTTCCCTTTGCTTTATTTCAGTAGAATCTATGTTGCTTTAGCTGGTCTCAAACTCATTACGTAGTCCAGGCAAGTCTAGTTCTCACCATATAGCCCAGGCTAGCCTCAAACTCACTATGTAGATCAGATCAGCCTTGGATTCAAGGCAATCCTCTTGCCTTTGCTTCCCTAAGTGCTGGGATTCCAGGTGTACACTGACTGTCACAAATGGCTTCTAACCAGGTTCATTCATTTCGGAAAATAAGCCCTGCAGGCTCTATGAAAGAGATGTGGTTCTCCTTGGCTACCCCAAAGGTCAGGCCCTGGATGGAATCCCAGAGGAAAACACAGATTTTTTTTTTTTTTTTAGTCTCTTCCTTCAACTCACTGGAGAGATCTGGTTTTCCTTTGTGGTTTGTGGGAGAGGTAGAGATCAAATCTAGGGCCTTTTACAAGCTAGGCAAGTACTCCACACTGAGCTCCATGGCCAACCTGAGAGATCTGTTTTAACTAAGCCCTCCAAAAGGTTGCTAAGTAAAGAACCACTTTCCAGTCTTGGGCCCACAAAGCCTGTCTGAGGGAAGAGGAACAAAGGAAGCAATAGTTCTCCAAAAGCAGTTGGAGTGGGTGGACCCTGGAGTCAGGAGAGGTGGGAAAGGCCTTGGCCTCCCTGGCTGCAGTCCAGCATTTCTGATAAGGAACTCCAATCCAGCCCATTGTCTGATTGGGCCCTTTCTCTGGTAAGAAAATCAGGGGTCACCCCGGTCACCCCTCTGTCATTGTAGTGTTGGGAGACTCTGCTCCTGCCCAAGCCACATCCCCTGAGCTTAGGTTTCTTGTCTAGTGAGAGCTTTGAGCTGAACTGTCTGTCCTTAACTAACTTCTCTCAACCTTTTTCTACCCCTAGATAGTCGTATACTGTGCACCAGATCAACCTAGACTTGCCGCGTAGGTAAGGGCCTGAGGCTCAGCAGGCTGTGACCGGCTTCTCATCGGGAGAGCCAGGTAACCCTCCTGATGGAGACTCTGTCTTCCAGGGAGGCCTGACTCACCCTGCACTTTCAGGTACATTCCAGCACACTCCACTAGCAGCTCCAGCCAGCAGAGCTGAGGGACCCCGGGTTCTCGGCCCTCACCGGGTAGTCCACATACCTGTTACCAGGTTGCCAGGTCGTCCAGGAAGGGGTCAGGGACCTCACAAGGGGCCCCTAGAATCTGATGGAACTTGTCTTCACCAGCACCACCCACACCCACCCAGCCCTCTAATACTTCATTCATGGCACTGATGAGACTCAAGTGTTTTAACAAACATGTTTATTAGAAAAGTAAAAATATTGCATAGGTCTTAATACTTGAACATCAAGTGTATTCATGAACCGTGAGTATCTTCATGTAAACAGTTCTAGATGGAAGACCCAGGCGGCATTCCTCTGGGGGAGGGGTTCCAGCCCCCACCCCCCCCCCCCATCCCCTCACAGTTCCATCCTCCAGTCCGTGGCAGGGGACAGGCTGGACGAAGAAGCTCCCGGGTGTTATTTTTTCAAGTGTCAAAGATCCCGGATGATCCTAACACCCACCCTTTCCTACTCTTACATTCATGCGTCTGTAAGATAGCTGCCTCCAACAGGTCAGTAGTGAAGCTCCCCTCCCCCCCCCCCCAACAAAAGATAAAAAACCAACGACAAACACTCGATCTGAACAGACCGGTGAGATACGCGAACTATCTCCTCCGTATCTCCGAGACCTCCCCCCCTCCCTCAGCACACACCCCCGGCAGAGGCCAGTGCAGACCAGCTGCCCTCCCGGCTCTGTCTTACTACTGTTGTTGTAACTGTCAGTAATAATAATAACAATTAAAAAAAAAAAAGGTACATGCTACATACACATCCAGCCAGACGCCTGTGCGGCCCCTAAGCCTTTGTTTCATGCTACAGTACTAAGGGGCATGTGCCCCAACAACAAGGAGCCACCTGCACACAACCTAGCGACCTTCCTTCACACTTCCTTCTCCCACCTTGGCCCCGCGCCCCTCATCAGGTGGCTCTTCTCCGTTTTCTAACGCGGGCATCAGTCCTTGCCTGAAGTCCTCACCACAAGTTTCCTGTCTCCGCTATGGGGGCAGTGCGGGCCCCCCAGGACGAAGCTCAACACTCTTCAATGAGCAGCTGCTCGGAGCTGTAAAGCTTCTTCTTGATGACTCTGAAGCCGGTGCTGAGCGTCAGCGACTGGCTGTAGCCAGGGACCAAGGAAGAGTTGGCAGAACTCAACAGCCCCTGAATCTTGGGCCAGAGGCGAGAGTCCAGGCGCAGCACCAGGGTCAACTGGAAGGTGGGCACTAGGCTGGGGTCGAGGGCCAGCTGAGCCACGCTGTGGCAGCTCTTGCCTTGCTCCACACAGACGTCCAGCAGTGCCCCCCGCAGGCCGCACGGCTCGCTGTAAGCCAGGCGCAGGAGTTCCTTGCCCACCTGGCTCACCAGCTGGCCTGGCATCAGCAGGCGTGCAGGGCGCCGCGAGCCCAATCGCGCCTGGGACAGGCTCTCCTGCAGCAGCTGCATCAGGTTGGCACACAGATGCTCATCCTCGGGGTCGCTGAGGAGCTCAAAGTCGGGCAGAGACACCCCATCCAGGTATGAGGAGTCTGGAAGAGAGAACACAGGGAACGGTTTTAGAGCGGCTTCCACCGGCGCGGGGGGCGGGGGGGCGGGGAGGGAGGTGTAGTTTTGCTAAGAAAACAGCGTTCCTTCCCACTCCGTGCCTCAGTTTCTCCGCCCCACACTCGTGCCTTCTAACCCCGGAGTAATCTGGTTCTCGTGGGGGGATGGATGGGAAGCCAGGGTGGCTTTGATCGGGGGTACAGCTCGGTTCGTTCCCACCTCCCGGGCCCCTGGAGTCGTGTACCGCACCCGCTCGCTGCTCACCTTCCTCCGGCCCGAAGCCACTGTTGCTGCTGCTGTCCAGGGACTCACAGTCCGAGCTCTCCAGGCTCGCGCAGCGGTCAAGGCCCTCTTCTCGGGCCGCAGACCCCCAGGCGGAGCGCGGCGGCCGATCAGCGGCAGGAGTTCCGGACGAGGACGAAGAGGAGGAGGAGGAGGAGGACGAGGACGAGGAGAAACGATCCCAAAGGCTAGGCATGGCGAGGTCAGACACCAGGACGCTGGCTGCTGAGCTTCGGGTGAGGGAGCGCAGAAGACTCTGAAAAGACAAGAGGGACAAGGACCCCGCGTCAGTGTCGGCGTTGCACAGGACCCAGGGCGCTGGGGCCGCCACAGCCGAGGTCGCCCCCGCGACGAGGTGTGCACACCCGGGAGGGACACTCACCTGCTAGCGCGGTCAGTGAGGGCTGTGGACAAACGCGCCCTGCCCTGCCTCTCGAAGGGTGAACGAACTGGTGCCAACCTCCCCGATCACTGCCCGGGCCTGTCCCTTCGAACCCTCTCGCACCTCCCCCTGCCCGCTGCGATCCCCTAGCACCAGCGCGCAGCAGCCTATAAGGGCTCTCGCGGAGAGGCCACGCCCCCTCCGGGGCGCCGCCCAATCGGGACCCGGGAGTGTGGCCCACCTCAGCCAATGGGCTCCGGGCGCACGTTCGCAACGTTCTCTCCTGCCTGGTGACAGCGGCCTGGCCCCGCCCCCGCGGAGCCCCGGAACGCTCCCGGCCGAACCTCCCCCCACCCCCTTAGCCGCGGCCACACCCCCTTTCTGGAAGGGAATGGAGGCGGCTTTCAGCAGCTGCCAAGGTCCCTGAGGGCGCTCGCGGCAGGGGAGGATCAAGGAAAGGCTTGTTTATTATAGGGTCGCGTTGCTGGGGGGAGGGGACAGCCCTTGGCTGCCCTGGGACGAAGAGTTAGGGGACCCGGAGCGGCGATGAACAAGGGGAGACAGGTACCCCCACTGTCTAGGAGCCCGAGGGCCAAGGGCAGTACCGGGCACACAAGTGGATGCCCGTGGGACCGTGGCGCGGCGACAGACGTCACCCCGCTGTCCCGCGAGCATCAACAACGCGGTGTACATTTTGGTGATAGGTCCAAAGACAGGGCAGCTCAGGGCCTGGCGGCCTCCACGTACCCCATCAGTCTTCCTGTTCCTGCACAGCCCCCCGGGGATGTGCTCATGAGGACATCAGTGCTCCCCATCCCCCCCCACCCCGTGCGAGGTTGTCCCCCAAGCAGAGGGTCTGGGTGGGGGTTAGAGTTCACGGACTCGGATTCATAGCGCCTGATCCACGGCCAGGGGACAAGGACTCCCGTCAAACCGACACACTGACCCACCCGCAGGCCTTAGGGACAGACCACTGCGGGGCCTGTGCCTCCCTAGCCCGCTGCGGCAGAGCCCCTGGCGTCCGCCGGGTCCTAGAATCCCTCTCGCGCTTAATGTTAAAAAAAAAAAAAAAAAAGACTCAGTTCAATGGAACCCAGGACGCAGATCTTCGGGAAAGCCCGAGTGCAACAGCCATCTGGGGTTTCATCATTCAGGAGAGGCAACAGGAAATCTGGCCTGGCAGTGATGCCTGAGGGCTAATAGTGATTGCTCAGGGCGGGAGGAGATTCAGACCGACTAGACTTTTTTTTTTTTTTTTTAATTTTTTTCAGAGTAGAACACCTGGACCCTGATGGAAGAAAAACCAAACTTACATCAGACACTTTGGCCCGGAGGGCAGGAACCAAACCAGATCAGACTGGCGAGTATCAGATCGCTGCAGGGCAGGTTTGTTTGTGACACATGACACTTGCCCGGGAAGTCAGGCCACAGTTCTTTCCAGCCCCACCTCCCACTCCCCAGTTTTATCTTTTGACAGTCTCACAGCTGGCCAGCCTGGAACTCACTATATTGACCAGGCTGGCCTTGAAGTCACAGAGATTGATCTGCCTTTGCCTCCCAAGTGCTGGAATTAAAGGCATGAACCACGTCCCATAGCGCCTTACCGCCGATATTTTAAAAATTAAAAAAGACTGACTTTTAGAACAGCCGGGTCTTATAACTGCAAAAGGAAGGGAATCCAGAGTCTCCCACACTCACTCTCATTTTCCAGGTGGGAGAACCCCTGCTTTAGAACACATTTATGGACACCCCCCCCAGGGGGTGGGATATACTCAGATTAGGAGTCACAGTTTGAAAGACAGCTGCAGGAAAAAGTACTGTGTTTGCCCCTAGGACTCCCAGGCCTAACCGATGGCTTTCTTTCCTGACATTTAGATCTGCCGCTTGCGAGGAGACATCGGATGGGGCGGTGAGATGAAATGCTTCTGCAGGAGAAGGTGACATCATCGTGTGGTGTCTTTCACGGAGTGGGAGAGAGTTGAGGGCCTGTGTGAGTGAATCTTCCCGCTGCCAGGAAGAAAGGAGAAAGAAATCAATTGACCAGCAGGGCACCCATTCCTCCTACGAGGCTGAGCCCATTGGAGATAGACTATGGACGCTTTTTTCTTCACCATTTTGTTTTTTTGTCTGTGCTGGGGATGAATCCGGTGCTTCAGGCATGCTAGGCACAGCCCTGGCTCTAGGCTGCATCTCCAGCCTCCCCTCCCCACTCTTCCCTCTCCTCTTTTTACATTTTTTTTTTTTTTGTAGGAAAAAAAAATACTTCAGAAAAATATGACGCATTGGCCCAGGAAAAACAGTTTTCCTTTGAAGTGAATATTAATAAACAAAAGAATCCCTGGCCAGTTTGGGAAGGGGTTTATTAGAATTCAATCATTCATCCAACAGAAAACCATCAAGGGCTATGTAAGCCTCCCCCCCCCCCCCCCCCCCCCCGCCTTTGGTGATTATTTTTTGAAGCAGGGTCTCATGTACCCCAGGCTGGCCTAGAACTTGACCCCTTGGGTTTCCCCAAGTGCCGGGATTTCAGGCATGCACATGAAGCCTGGTCTGAGCAACACTGGGGGGCAGATTGAACCCAGTGTTTTGTGACTAAGCCACATCCAGCCTCCATCAGTGAATCTTTCTGTTCCTGAAAGAGCTTCCCTCAAATGGGAAAGGGTTGTATTCAGAGGCACTGGATAATTCTGTGGGTTTTTGTTGTTGTTTTTCCCAAAAGCACTCTATCCAGGGGCTGGGATATTGGTTGATAGAGTGGCAGCTGAACACACACACGGGAAGCCCTGGGTTCCATCCCCACAAGGAAAAAACCCACACAAGTCAGGTGTGTGATGTACCTCAGGAGGTAGAAGCCAGAGTATCAGAAATTCAAGCTCATACTAGGTTACACAGAGAATTCAAGAGCTTGTCTTTTTTGTTTTGTTTTGTTTTTCAAGACAGAGTTTCTTTGTGTAGCCTTGGCTGTCCTGGAACTAGCTCTGTAAACTGGACTGGACTTGAACTCACAGAAATCCACCTGCCTTTGCTTCTAGGGTGCTGAGGTTAAATTAAAGGTGTGTACCACCACAGCCCCATAAAATCCTTGTCTTAAAAAGAAATAGTAGCCGGGCAGTGGTGGCACACGCCTGTAATCCCAGCACAGAAGGCAGAGGCAGGTGGATCTCTGAGTTCGAGGCCAGCCTGGTCCTGGTCTACATAGCTAGTCCAGAATAGGTTCCAAAGCTACAGAGCAACCCTGTCTTGAAAAACAACAACAACACTAATAATAATAAAGAATTTGGGCTGGAGCGATAACTCAGCTGTGAAGAGTACTTAACTGGCTTACAGAGGACCCCAGTTCTGTCCCCAGTACCCATGTTGGGTGGCTCACAACTACCCGTAACTCCAGCTCCAAGGAAATCTGATAATTTATAAACATATTCTAAAATAATAAAAGTACATGTCTTTTTACACGTATTTATTAATGATGTGAGTGTGTGTGTGTGTGTGTGTGTGTGTGTGTGTGTGTGAGAGAGAGAGAGAGAGAGAGAGCGCGCGCATGCGAGCCTGTGTATGGAGGTCATATGGGAATCGGTTCTCTTCTTCCTCCACTCTGTGTGTTCCAGTTTGCCGGCTTGGCAACAAGCATTTTTGCCCACCCAGCCATCTCAACAGCCCCAAGAAATCCACCCTTGGTTTTTATTGGGGATTTTGTTCAGCATTTGGTTTTTGTTTTACTCCAGGGGTTGAACCCAGGGCACATGTTGGAAAAGTGCTCTTGCATTGAACCATAATACCAATCATAAGTCTCATTTTTTAGAAAGTGATGAAGAAAAGAACTAGGAACCTAGCCTGGTGATGTTTTTCAGACTAGGAGAGGATGGATAAACAGACTCCTCTACAAGGAGGGCCTGACAGAGGCCTGGACTGGACACCTACTTGATATGACCGGGGACAAGACCTATCACTGCTAAGAGAACGTTTGAACCTAGAATGGGGGGGGGGATCCTGGGGAACTGGGGTGACCTCTTCCCCCCATGTGAAGGGACAGCTTTATCTGCTAGCTTCTGACTCAGGACCCATCATTCAATATCCACCCCTCCCTCCCCCAGTGTCCTGACTGCGACAAGATGGGCTTGCCCGGGCATGCCTCCCCTGCACCCCCAGCCCAACTCATAGGTTTCTCCCTTCCTATCATCTTCCCACCTAAAAGCTTGCGAACTGTGTTCTACCCATTTTAATACCCTTTAGCCAGCACTGTGCTGGGTCCACAGGAGAGTCCCAGGACGTCCCCCACCTGAACAAATGTTGGTATGGACCAGTGGACAGCTTATGAAACATAAAGACAGCACTCCCAGAATTACACAGATGTGTAACTGGAGTCCCAGGATCAGGCTGGGCGTGCAGAGGGACTCTTCAGAGGACTTCCACGCTACCTCTCTAGCCCCTTTGCAACTCAAGCTGGGCCCAAAGCAGAACATTTCCCTTCTTCGGGTGGGGGATGGGAGCGCCACTCGAGGACAGCGCAGTCAGCTCTCCCCGCTGGAGTGCAGCATCCCTAGGCAACAGGCAACCAATCACCCAAATTCACAGAGCCGATCTAGGGACTCTGGAAAAGCAGTGTTTTCCCTTTAAGTGCCTCAAAATACTTGACAGTATTTTATTTCTTTATGTTGGAGCTGGGAATGGATCCCACGGCCTCACATATGCTAGGCAGGCGCTCTTACCACTAACATACACCTCCAAAGTGGAGCGCTTTTTTAAAAATTGAGGCGAGAGTCTTATCTAAAATTAATTGTTTCAAGGTGAACAAGTAGTACATTCAAAATGTTGTGCAACTACCTCCTCCACTTGTTTTCAAACATCTCTATGGCTCCAAAGAAGACAGGTATCAATCCATCACTATCTTCAAAACACCTCCGAAGCTTATGATCCCTGTCAGGTGAGGGCAAACAGGGGGACCTCTTTGTTCAGCCCCAGAAATGTCATTCCCATCAGAGTCTCCCATTTGCGTGTGTCTTTAAGGAGTCCTGCTCCAGGAGACAATTCTCATATGCACACAATGTGCACCCTGCACCCTGCTGGGAGATGGCCCTAGTGGAGAGGTGGCTGACTTCCAACCGGGAGGTGGTTAGTGTCACATTTTGGTGACTTGCACCTCCGGAGTTGGCAATCAGGCCCCACACCCCAGTCTCTGTGGCCAGAATCATGACCACGTAGAACAGATGCCTCACCCTCGCCTGTGCCCTGTTCCCGTGGGACCCACCAGAGCCTGCAATTTAAAGTCCGCGAGCGCTCACTCCTGGTCATCTGCCCCTCCCTCTGTAGGCGGTGCCTGTCCTGAACACCAGTTCCCAGAGCCTCAGTCTGGCAAGCTGCCCCGGTAGGGTTTGGGAAGTTAAACCAGATCTTGGGGGTGGGAGTGTGAGTCTGGGAACCCTAGAATTCAAGATGAAAATCCTGAAGACCCATAGGGTTGTTTCTGCTCCGGCGCTGGTCATGGCTTCCTTGGCTCTCTGGAAACTTCGGGGATAATCTAAATGGAGCTGGCTAGAGAACAGAACGTATCCCGGTGGTGAGGGAGAGGGTGGGGTGGTTAACAGGAGGTGGAGACAATAAGCCTGCAAATGTGTACCCAAAGACTTCTCTGGCTCGTTTACTTAAAACAACAACAAACAGCTTGGTCAGAATAGCAAGACTGTAGATGCACCTGGCCCACTGGAGAGTTGGGAAAAGCTGTTGACAGCTCTCAACACAAGCCTTGAAGTGGGATTTTGATTGTTCTAAGGGAGTGTTAAAAACCCAGTGGGAGGCTTTTTTTGCAAATGAAGCTGCTTTTTGAAATGGAAATACTGACAATACAATATAGTACAGCTTTTGAAAGCAGCTTTTAAAATCTTATCTAGAAAGGACACCCCAAGGAAAAGACACAGTGCCCTTCTACACCCCATGCCCAGAGAGCCCATTAATCCTTCCATCCCCAAGGGGCTTTTGAATCTGATTAAATATTGGAATTAGGGGCTGGGGGTGCAGCTCAGAAATACAGCATGTGCTTAGCATGCATGAAGTTCTGGGCTCAATCCCAGCACCACACACAAGAACAATAACAAAAGGGATTTTTTTTTCGGGTGTGGGGGGGAGCTTGTAACATATAGTTGCTCCTCCCTCCAAACTCTATTTAGATGGGGTGGGTCCAGTTGGGGTCCTTTTGTACAAGTGACTCCAGGCCATTTTATGCTCATCTCTACATCTCTGCTGACCTCTGGGGAAGAAGGGGCAGGGAAGGCCTGGGATGGAGGCTAGGCTGGCTCCTCAGCCAATCCAAGCCTGTCTGTGGGGGCAGGGTACTGTGCCAGGGGTGGGTGAGGGCATACAGCTGCAAAGACAAGGCCTACACGTGACAGCAGTGAGCTCACAGATGGCCAATTCTGCTAGGGTCCTGAGTTTCACAAGATGTCATTTCCTCTGGGGACAGGGCAGAGGCGAGGCGAACCCCACAAAGGGCTGGCTTGATAAACTGCCCCTGTTGAGGGCCAGAGAGATCCTGAGAGCTGGGAGGGTAGATGCAGGATTCTGCCAGACTATTTATTCCAACAAAAGCAAAGACCCAGACAGCCTGACCGCCCGCCCATCTTTTCGTCTCCCACCCTAGGGACCCAGCGAGGCTTGCAACTTCAGGACAGTGTCTCTTTTCTCCTGCACCCATCCCCCCCAGTGGCTCTCATTATCCAACTTTCTGCTGGCTTTGAAGGACTCCTCTGCCATCCTGCGTCTGAAACACTTACAAAGAAAGAAAACGATGGAGTTGGGAGGGCTAGGCAGCCCCTTCCCTAGTTAGTCCCAAAAGACAGGCTAAATAGCTCTCCATTTCCTGCAGTCAGTGGAGGGCCGATGGAGTAATGGACCAGGAGTGCAGCTACCCTGATTTCAAGGCTGTTTGGCTGCTAAGGATGATGGGAGTTGTTTTGGGTATATCCCTGGTACAGATCCCAGGAGGCATAATATGACTTTGTTATAAATGATACAACATTGCACTCTGGTATATAGTTGGTCTATGTTAATATAAAAATCAAGTGACTACGTTATTTAAGCTCTGTTTAAATCGTGTGTGTGTGTGTGTGTGTGTGTGTGCATGTACAGGTCAAAGGACAGCTTTCTGGAGTTGGTTCTCTTTTTCCACCATGTACACCCCTAGAATTAAACTCAGGTCAGCAGATTTGTTGGTAAGCAACTTTACCTGCTAAGCCATCTCGCTGGCCCCCCCTCACCCCTTTTTTTTTTTTAACTTATTTTTCTCATATAGCTCAGGCTGGCCTTGAACTCAAAGCGAGGAGCAGGGACTGGGTGGGCTTTGTTCCTCACACTGGAGATGTGAGTGGGAAATACCAAGTCCTCAGAGATGGGACTATACTGGCAGCCAGAATTAAAATCATCACCAGCCCAGACAACATAGTGCAAAGCTACACAGAGAAACCCTGTCTCGAAAAACCAAAAAAAAAGTTTCTTGGCCAGGCAGTGGTGGCGCACGCCTTTAATCCCAGCACTCGGGAGGCAGAGACAGGTGGATCTCTGAGTTCTAGGCCAGCCTGGTCTACAGAATGAGTTTCAGGACAGCTAGGGCTACACAGAGAACCCCTGTCTTGGGAAAAAAACAAAAACAAAAACAAAAACAAAAGAGGGAAAAACATCATGTGTGTACATATATTTGCATACATGTCAGCGCAGATACTTGAGAAGTCTTGGAAGCCAACATTGGTGTTGGATTGCCTGAAATGTTGGATTCTACCTCATGGGTGCCAGGAACTGAACTCAAATCCCCAGAGGAAGAGCAAGTCTTCCTAACTTCTGATCCATCTCTCCAGCACCTCCTTCTTTTATTATTATTTTTGAGACAGATCTTGCTATTATTGTATGCTTGGCTAGTCTGGAATTTGCTATCCATATAGATCAGGCTGGCCTCAAACTCTAGACAATCCTCCTGCCTCTGCTTCCCAAGGGCTGAGTTACAGCGTGTGACACCAGGCCCAGCTCAAAAGTCTGTCTTTATCTCCATTGGCTTTAGCAGCCAGCAGTAGGTGTTTATATATCTGTCAATTAAAATAATTAATATGTGGCTGGGAAGATGCCTTGGTCAAGAGAGTTCTTGGCCCACAAGCAAGACAACCTGAGTTCAACCTCCAGACCTACATAAAAAGCCAGGCACAGTGGCATGGGCTTGTAATCCCAGTGCTGGGGAGGTAGAGGCAGGTAGACCCCTAGGGCTCTGACCAGCGAGTCTAGACTAACTGGCAAGCTCCAGATTAGCAGGAGACTCCTTCCCAAAAAGACAAGGTGGACAGATTCTGAGGAATGACACCATAGGTTGAAAACAAAACACACACACACACACACACACACACACACACACACACACACCAATATTTGTGTACCATATGTAAGCAGGGTTTGGGTTTATCACTGCCACTTTACAGGTAAGAAAATGGGAGTGCAGCAATGGGTGACTTGTCTAAGGTTGCACAGTAGCAGACTGGAACCATGATTCTAGGCACATCCTGGATGCTGGACCCTAAATACTCTTAGCTGTGAGCCATGAGACAATGTAAAGACTGGGGGAGGGGGGCATCACTGGGCCCAGAACAGCTGGAGTGAGCACTTGTAATCCCAGGGAGCTGTTGACATAAGACACCTCTGGTGTTGGCCTTAGTGCCCTCCGACCAGGTTCTTCCTTCTTCAGAATTCAGCAGGGTGGTGTGTGAGAAGGTGGGGGGTGTGCCTTCCCAGCTCCAGTTATCCTACCTGTAACCCACAAAGGGACAGACTTTGGAACAGACCTCCAGGAACCACGGTTGAATTTTGATCTCAATCTCAAGCCATCTCAAGGCTGGGGCTGTAGCTCACTTAATAGAGTGCTCGCCCGGCATGTAGGAAGCCCTGGGTTCAAGACTCAACATTATATAAATCAGGCAAGGTGGCACATGTCTATAATCTCAGCAACTGGCAGATGACAGATCATCTCCGCTTGCAGAGTGCTACGGAGTGAGTTCAAGGCTAGCGTGAGCTACTGGAGACCCTGTCTCAAAAAGTAAAAAAATAAGTAACAAACGCAGAGAGACACAAAAACTTACAGACTTTGCTCTGTAAATTGGTGTACACACACACACACACACACACACACACACACACACACACACACACACACACGACACAGGGCTGCTCAGTCCCTTTCCCCTCCTCCCACAGCTGAGGTGCTCTAGAGGGCTATCGAGGTGACAGATGCCAAGCAGCTGACTGGGAGTGGGGGCTCCTTCCCACGGACCCCCTGCAGAGGGGAAAGCGAGGACGTGACTCAGAGAACGTGCCTCTGGGGGAACCGGAGAGGGGGCGAGTGGATGGAGAGGGGAAGAAGGGAGGGGCTTGCCAGGCTCCGCCCACCGCCCAGGCGGCCGGCTGCTAAGGTGCTGAGCTCAGCACTTTGGCTGCGGCAGGGGGTGGGGGCGGGCCGCCACGGCGGGCTCTTCTCTGGAGAGGGTCTGGGAAAGATCGCCAAGGAGGGACAAGCCAAGGAGGCCCTCACAGCCCTGAGGCTGTGAGGGTGGGGTCGTGCTAACAAAGCGGATTCTGTAGGGGTGGAGGGCAGGGGGGGTTAGGGTTGGGGTTGGGGGGTGCCTTGCATGCACACACAACCTAAAACATGGTGGGGGTAGGGTGGGGGTTTGTGTGAGTCATCACCTTAAGCCCTCACTTAGCCCCAGTAACCTACTAAGTCAGAGAGGCCAACCTCTGTGTTCTCTGACCCAGAATTTACTTGGCGCTGGGGTGGTGGTGGGGGATGGGGCGCACGGAGGGAGCTGGGCCTGCAGTCTACCATCCACTTACACCCCCAGTAGCGCAGACAGGGACTTTAAAAATTTACAGGCGACCTTGAGGAGGGCAGGGCATATCAGCTGGGCAGAACCAGTAAGCCAACTCTTTGTCCCCACCTGGCACCAATGGCTACCAGGCTAAGTGGGTGGGTGGCTATTTTTGAGCTGACCTACATACCTATTTGCCTCTTTATCTTTTTTATTATTGCACAGTTATTATGGGCGCTTTTCTGTAGGACACCGTGCGGCTGCACAATGAGGCAATGAGGCACTGTCTCACTGGCCCAGGAAGTTTTAAGAGTGTCTGGGGCTGGAAAGAAGGGCATCAGTAGGCCTGAAGAAGCTTCCCCAAGCTCTTCCCCGACCTTGGTGTACCAGCCCTGCAGGCAGAGAACCAGACTCAGACTGGACAGTAGTATTCCCTCTGCCAGCCTAAAGTGGTGGGTCAGGTTCCTTGCCTGGGTGACCCTATGGTTCTGCAGCCCTGAACTGTGGCTTTCCTTTACAGATGAGGAAGCGAGGAGGCCCAGAGATGAGTTGTGGGTAGAACTGGTTTAGGATTTACTGCTTTAAGAGTAGATGGACCCCACCCACCCACCCCACTGTTTATTTTACCTTTGTTCAGGCCTCACTAAAGCCTCCCTCTCCAAGCCTTTTAATAGTTCCTGCTGGTCTTGAGAGCAAGTCTGGCTCCTTACCTCAGCCTAGCAAACCTCCAGGGCAAACCCTTGCCTATCTTGAGATTCATCTCCCTCCCACAGCCCAGGAGGGGGGAAGGCACATATGGTTCCAATTACCTCTGAAAAGCTCTTAAATTTTCCATAAAGTACAGTACGGTAGGCTTCGTGCACTCAGCTTTGCACAGTAACATAGATGCTCAAAATATGTACAGCCACTAAGGTGGATCATAAAGGGTAAGGATATAATTTCCAGTGTTTTTAATTGCACTAAACAGACCTGAGGCTGAGGTGGGCAGAGACAAAACAGGCTCCTGTCAGCTGTCATCTGCTGCCTCTCTAGGAATCTGTTGCTCCTCCTCCCCCCAAAATCTTTGGTCCCTGAGAAGAGTGGGGGGGGGGAAGGGGGATGATTTTGCAAGCATTGTTCTTTTTTTCAATCGGAGTTCTCTTTCTCTCTCTTTTAAAGTGTGTGTGTGTGTGTGTGTGTGTGTGTGTGTGTGTGTGTGTTACATACACAGTACATCTTGTGGAGGTCGGGTGACAACTTGTGGAGCTGATTCTCTCCTGTCCACCTTTATGTGAATTCTGGGGATCAAACTCAGGTCTTCGGGTTTGCACAGCCTGCACCTTTACCCATTGGGCCATCCTGCTGGCCCTTCCTCCAGTTGGATTTTTTTTGTTGTTGTTCAATAGTGTTATAATTGACTTGGTCAGGACCCGTGCCTTGGGGATTAGTGTTCATTCCTCTTGATCTCAATTCTTCCCAGCCTGCTCTTCCTTCCCCATCAGTTAGAGTCAACCGGATCTAGCAGCCATGCATTTGAAGATGTAATCGAGAGATGAAGTGTGTTGGAGGACCGGCATGATACATGCAAGAATAATTTTATGTAGGAGAGTTGAGCATCAGGGGATTTTGGTGTAAGGGAAGTGAGGAACCTACAACCTTTCCCCCATGGGTATCAAGGAATGATTTTGTTCTTTCCAGAGGTCCTTTCTATGGAATAACTGCTACCCAGCTTGTCTTGAACCAGGGGGACTTGCAGGAAGGCTTTCTTAGACAGATTCACGTTCCTTCATACTCCAGCACTGGGGAGTACAGGGCAGACAGTCTGGGGCAGGCCTATTTGCCTTGGAAGCCAGAGCTTAGTCCACAGCTTACATTGAAATGGCCCTGTCCTAGGTCTGAGCCAGTTTTAACTTCTTCAGAGCAAATATATATAAAACTTACGTGCGTGCGTGTGTTTGTGTATGTGCGCATGTGTGCAGGTGCCTGTGAAGGCCAGAAGAGGGCGTTAGATTCCCTGAAGCTGGAATTATGGGTGGTTATGAGCTGCCTGACATGAGTGTGGGGGACCAAACCTGGGTCCCCTGGAAGAGCAACAAGTGCTCTTAACCACTTAGCCATCTCTCCAGTCCCCCCAGATCTCATGCGTTTTATTTATTTATATTTGTGGCACAGGAGCTGGAATGTTATCAAGGACTCTCCTGAGCTATGTCTCCAGCCTGGACTCACAGATTTGAAATATTGAACACCTCCACAGCTCCACAGTTCTCTTCAATACCCAGTCTCCGGGTTAGATATATGCAGTATATATTCATTCATGCAGTCAGTATTTGAACCAGAACTGGATCAAGGTCAATGTGGGATCAGCAAGAAATCTTCCCTGGCCTCTCCCCAGTGGTTGGAAATCTTGCCTCCTCTGAACTTGGATAGCATTGGTTACAGTCCCAGAAAGTTCAAACTGGAAGGGGGCTTTTCCTTCTACACTCTAGACACTAAAGGGGAAGTGTCCCAAGAACACAGAACAGGGAACCAGATCCCATGGTCTCTCTGTTGCAGCTGCCCCCTCTTCAGACAGACCTTCCCTGGTGGCCCTCAACCTCTTTGGTTGTTTTTTTTCTCAAAACACTCGCTCCCATCTTAATCACAAATGCATTTCTTGGTCAGTGCCTGATGCATACTTTTCTGGTCAAACTGCAGTCTCCAGGAGGCTAGGATCTGCGTCTGTTTTGTTCTGGATCGCCCAGTGCCCAGAGTTCCCAAGCACTAAGCAGGAAAAGAAAAGAATACATGAGCATCCGCTGCTGGCCTGAGAGCAGTTCTCTAAGGCACACGAAGGCTGGTTCCAAACAAAACCAAACCAAACCTGCTGAGTTGACAAGCCTGCAGGACAACTTGCCAGGAGCTCCAAGGCCACACCCTGGCCAGAGGAGCTTAAGGTACAAGGGGAGAGAAGACCTTGAAGCAGGGAAGATGTTTCCTCTTGGAAGGACACACCCGACAAACTAAAGACGGGCTTTAGTTTGGTGTGAATGGCGGACCGGGTATTTGAGACCCAGGTAGTTCTAATCGGACAGTGGTTACAGAAAGGAAAATTCACTTCAGTGTCTGTTGCAGAGAAGCTGTTCAATAAAGTACAGTGTGTCCAAATGATGGAAACCCTAGAGGATGTTGAAAAAGGGGAGGTAGCAAGGATGCAGCTCAGCGCTAGAGGGCCGACCTAACATGGTCAAGGGTGCATCCTCAGCACCACACTCCTAACAAGAAGGGGAGGTCTGCTTAGGAAAGATGTCCATGGCATACAGAGGAAAAGGACAAGTTGCAAGACAAACAGATACTATAATGCCCTCCCAGAGGGAAGAGAGAGAACACTCCCTTACACACACACACACACACACACACACACACACACACACACACACACTTAAAAAAAATGGGTCTCATAGCCCAGGCTAGCCTGGTACACTGTATGCAGCTTAGGTTGGCCTGAAACTCATAACCACACACATTTCTTTTCTTTCTTTCTTTCTTTCTTTCTTTTTTTTTTTTTTGGAGACAGAGTTTCTCTGTGTAACATTCCTGGCTCTCCTGGATCTTGTTTTGTAGACCAAGCTAGCCCTGAACTCACAGAGATCCACCTGCCTCTGCCTCCCAAGTGCTGGGATTAAAGGCGTGTGCCACCACTGCCTGGCTACCCACATACTCTTACACACATAGAGCAAACATGAAGGATGTAGGAGAAACTGTTCACAGTTATCTCCGAGGGAGGGGCTTCTACTGATCCTGGCTTATCCTTTTCAGTGCTGGATTTTCAACCAGGAGCACGTACTTTTTTCTTCCTTTCTTTCCCTCCCCTTTCCTCCTTCCTTCTGCTTATTTTTAAAGGTTTATGTTTATTTTCACTTATGTGTACGTATGTGAGTATAGACCATATGTGTATGTAGGCACCTTAAGGACCAGAAGAAGGTGTTGGATCTCCTGAAGCTGGAGTTATAGGCAATGGAGAGCCACCCAATGTACAGGCTGGGAACCAAACTCAGGTCTTCTAGAAGAGCATGCTCTTAACCATTGACCCATCTCTCCTACCCACCTACCCATCTCTCCTACCCACCAACCCATCTCTCTTGTTTTATTCTTCTTTGTTTGAGATGGGATTTCACTCTGTAGCCTAGGATGTCCTTGGATTCACCATGATTCTCCTATCTCAGCCTCCTGAAAGTTGAGACCACAGGCATGGATCAAACCCATATTACCTTACAGTTCTCTCTCTCTCTCTCTCTCTCTCTCTCTCTCCTTTTTTTGTGCTGGGGTCTTCAGCTCCTTGGGGAAGTGCTCTTACCACTGAGCTGCATATCCACCTTACCAGAACATTCCTACTATTGCAGAATTGAGGGCAAGGGGCTGAGAGGTGGGCAGAAGTTGGTGAAACAGAGGCCCAGTAAGACGTATTGCAGAGACGGGGACACTGAAGACAGATAGACTGTGGGGACAGTGGCATTTTGGGGGATGTAGAGGAGGCTCATTTGAGGTGTTTGACCTCCACGGAGCTAGTTACCCTGGGCTGAAGCCTTCATGCTCGTGGCCAAAGTTAGGCAACTTTGACATTTGGGGAAGACAGGCAAGGAAAGGAAGCAGGTCGACCTTTAGGACCCTACGGATTCCCTGGCTGTCAGCACGTCCTTGGGTACAGAGCGTTCCCACTGTTCCGGGGAAACAAACATCTAGGAAGGGCCAGAAGCCAAGCCTGGAGTGGAGGTCTACCTTCTTTTACCCTTGGTGGTGCAGCCCGCCTCTTGCCCGCTAGGGCAAGCTCGGCTCTCATCCAGGCCCGGGGCGAAAGGCCACCGCTTCTGGAGGTTCAGCCCCTTCCCAGGACCCGGAGCAAAGGAAGCCAGAACAATGCAGTGCCTGGAGAGCTGGGGGGGGGGGGGAGCGGGGGAGGCTGACTGGGGGTGGAGAAAGGTTTTGGCTCAGATAAGCTAGTAAGAGCCCGAAGAAGGTCAAAGATAGGGGAATGTTCTGTGATTTTGAAGACAGCAGAGCATTTATCTTATAAACACTTGCTCAGAGCCCAGGGCTGACACTGCCTAGGAGGAGCTGGATAAGGACTGTTCTTGCAGCCTTATCTCCAAGGTCTCAGAGCTTCTGGGGAGCAGCCGAGGCATGCTTGCAGGTGTCCAGTCTGCACCAGAACCTTGTAAAGAGGTGTTCTTACAAAGCAAAAAAGCTGAGGCTGGGGAACATGGTGCCTTGCCCATGATTGCCTGTTAGGAAGTGTAGAAACTTGGATATGAACCTGGGTGTGCCTTCATCCTGTTATAATTTGGCTTCTTGGAGCTCAGGACACATTTTTCCCATGGAAACAGGGCTGTAAGGAGTGGTGTGGCTACCACAGTGGCCAAGTTCATCCAGGCTGTAGCCGAATTAATTCTATGTTTCAGTGCGGTTGGGGATGAATCAGGCTTCTGTGGGCCAGCCTGGAAAGCCACAGGAGAGTGCAAATGTATTGGAGGGTGTGCCCGGCTGGGAACTCTTGCCCTCAGCAGAGATGCCTGACTCAGGGCAAGCAGGGAATCAGGAGGGCAGTTTTCAACCTCTGTGGGTTCTAGTGGTCTGGGGGGTAGCCCGTCGGGCTAATCGTTTCTCCTGAGTGCTTCATGAGAACATGTGTTAGTTTTCATTGAGGAAATCTTTGTCCTCTCTCTCTCTCTCTCTCTCTCTCTCTCTCTCTCTCTCTCTTTTGTTTTCATCTTTTTGGATAGAGAGTTTCATGTAGTCTAGGCTGGCCTCAAACTCTCTGTAGCCAAGGATGAGCTAGAATTCCCGACCGGCCTGCCTCTACCTCCCTAGTGCTGAGACCACAGGTGTGTGCCACCCTGTCTCTCTCCTACCTCTCCACTGCATCCAATCATCTTCCAACAGGATCCAGGATGCATTCCCACCACTAACCGGAGGCAATGCAGGGTGTGAGTAGCTGAGCATGTTAGGAGAGGTGAGGGTGGGAAGCTGCAAGAAGAAGCCTCGCTTTTAGAGAGACTTCATGCAACTGTTAGTTCAGTGAGCATTGGCCTGGTGTGTGCTCGCCACTGTCCTTCCTTCCTTCCTTCCTTCCTTCCTCCTCCTCCTCCTCCTCCTCCTCCTCCTCCTCTTCTTCTTTATGTTTTTTGAGACAGGGTTTCTCTGTAGCTTTGGAGCCTTTCCTGATTCTCACTCTGTAGATCAGGCTGGCCTCGAACTCACAGAGATCTGCCTGCCTCTGCCTCCCGAGTGCTGGGATTATAGGTGTGGGCCACACTGCCCGGCGGCGGCGGCAGCTTCTCCTCTTCCTCCTCCTTCTTTAAGATTTATTTTATGTGTGTGAATATCTTGCCTGCATGTACATATGCACACCAGAGCCCTGGATCTGGAGTTTCAGATAGTTGTGAGCCGCCACGTGGGGTGCTGGGAATTAAACTTGACTGTAAGAGCAACAGGTGCTCTAAACTATAGAATCATCTCTCCATCCTCCACTCTCCTCATTCTTTCCATGGAGCTTCACAGAATCCTAGGCAAGAGCGATTACAGGTCTCTGAATTTTAGAAGTACGAGGCGAGGAGGGAGTGTGTGTGTGTGTGCTCATGGAGGCCAGAAGAGAGCATCACATCCCCTGGGGCTGGAGTGGTTGTGAGCTGCCCTCTGTGGATGCTGAGAACGGAACTTGGGTCCTCTGGAACAGCACAAGTATTCTTAACCACTGAGCCATCTCTCTAGCCCCTAGAAAGAATGAATCTGCCCAGTGGCGGTAACCCAGGCCTTTAACCCCAGCACTCGGGAGGCAGAGGCAGAGGCAGAGGCAGAGGCAGAGGCAGAGGCAGAGGCAGAGGCAGAGGCAGAGGCAGAGGCAGAGGCAGAGGCAGAGGCAGAGGCAGAGGCAGGAGGATCTCTGTAAGTTCTAGGCCAGCCAGGGCGACAGAGTGAGTTCCAGGACAGCCAGGGTTACATAGAGAAACCCTGTCTTTAAAAACCAAAGCCAACCAACTAACCAACCAAACAATGCCCCCCCCCCAACCCAAACAAAACCTCCCCCAAAAGTAAAGAAAAAATGAGTCCTTTTACAGCTGGAGACGTCATTTCTGGGTTCAAGAAGCAGGAGCCAGGCTAAACTCTGAGTGGTCATAAGTATGAAGCCTGAGGCCTAACAGAGGGAGGGGAGAGTTTGCCAAGTATCTACCTCAGTGCAGGGTCTCAATGTCTAGCTAGAACCTACTGCTCCCAGCTCTCCTGCTTTTCAATGCACCTCAGCCATCCCGTAGGGGTTTCTTACTCCCCTGGACTGGAGTGGGGTTGGGGAAGGGCATTGGCTTCCTTTCTTGCTGGCAGTAACAATGCCCCGGGTGCCCCCTGGAATGAGGTTAGGCCTTCCTGGCCTGGCTGGAGTTCCGAAGGGCTGCAGACTTGGTGTGCGCGGGCATGCGCAGTTCTCACCTGCTCTGGGCTCTCCACTGCCAGCTCTGCTTGACCTCTTTCCCGGCCTCCTCCATCTGGCTCTTCTTGTTTTATTTATTTGGCAGGGTCTCCTGTAGTCCAGGCTAACCTTGAACTCCAGATCTTCCTGCCGCTACCTCTCAAGTGCTAGACGACGGACACGTCATTCTCTTTTCTAAAATGCATTTTTAAGCAATTTAATTGGGAAAATAATTGACACAGTAAACTTCATTTTCAAAGTATGCAACCTAAGCTTTAAAAAGTTTAATTGGTACATAATTTATGGATACAGTGTTGTATTTCAATACTTGTGTACAGTGTGATGATTTAATCAGAGTAATTGGGTATCTGTTTCCTTAAATATTTACCATTTCTTTGTGACAAGAACAGTTAATATCCTTTCTACTAGACTTTTTTTTTCTTCAATAAAGATAGGGTCAGTAATCCCAGCACCCAGGAAACAGAGGCAGTGGATTTCTGTGACTTCGGAGCCAGCCTGGTCTACCTAGTGAGTTCCATGACAGCCAGAGCTGTATAGAAATACCCTGTCTCACCAGGTGGCAGTGGCTCATGCCTTAATCCCAGCACTTGGGAGGCAGAGGCAGGAGGATCTCTGTGAGTTCAAGGCCAGCTTGAGCTACAGAGTTCTAGGAAAGGTGCAAAGCTACACATAGAAACCCTGTCTCGGGGAAAAAAAAAAAAAGACTCTGTCTCAAAAACAAACAAACAAACAAACAAACAAAGACAGGGTCTTACATATCCCAGGCTCTTACATAGCTCAGGCTAGTCTTGGACCTGCTATGTAGCTGAGGATGGTTTTGAACTTTAGTCCCTCCTCTGCCTTCACCTCCTGCGTTCTGGGATTACAGGCATCCAGTCACCACACTCAAGTTTCTGAAGTGCTGGGGTCTCATGCATGCTGGGCCAGCACTCCCCCTGCTGAGCTGCATTTGAAGCCCTCTGTGAGATTGTTGTTCTTCTCTTCGTTTGAGATGGATTTCATTACATAACCAGGCCTGCCTTGAACTTGAGGTCCTGCCTCAGCCTCCCAGGTGTAGTGCTAGGATTATAGACACGGGCTGCCACACCCATATGTTAATTAGTTACTTTGAAACATGCAATTAGGTTTGGCCACCCATCCTTACCCTACTTATCTTAGGACATTGGCTTCATTCCCTGTACCCAACTGCGCCCCTGGACCCCTTGGCCATGCTCTGTCTATCCCTCTTCACCTCTTTGACTAGTTCTCACTTCCTCTTTAAATTTCAGTTTACAGACCTTTCCTTGAGGAGTTAGGTCTCTGCTCTGTGCATGCCCCCAGGCCTCTGGGCTCCTAGGAAAAACAGGAACCCAGGGAGCTCTTCTTCCTTATGGCATGTCAGTGTTTCCAGCAGACTGTGTTGTCTCAGAAGGGCAGAGTCCAGGGCTGTTTTCCTTTGTTGTGTACTTGACTTTGGCAGTTGCATGCCTATTGTGCTGAGCAGGTGTTCAATGTGCAGTTGGTCCTGGGCTGGCTGGCCCCTTAGCTGGAGGAAAGGGCTTCCAGTGAGAGGCATTCAATGACTGCACACAGAAGGCAGAGGGTGTGAACGGACAGAAGGTAATGATTTGAAAGAGAGGTGTGCAATCTTAACAGAGCAATCTGTAATCCAGAACCGAGGCTGTAAAAGTATCAAAAATCCTCTCTGAACCAGAGAGCCTCTGCTGTGGTTTGGATGTGGTGTGTCTCCTAAAATCCCCTGTCCTGGAAGTTTGGTCCCTAAAGTGGTAGGGTGGTAAGGCCTTTAAGGGCCTGGGGAGGGCCTTGGGCTCAGTTGGTAGTGTTTGCCTTATAGGTAGGAGGCCTTCGGTTCAATCCCTAGTAGCACACAAGCCAGGCGTGCTGGCACATACCTGCAATCCCAGCACTTGGGAAGTGAAGGCAGGAAGATCAGAAGTTCAAGGTCACCTTCATCTACATACCCAATTCATGGTCAAAAAGGGATCCATGAGATTGTATGTAAAAAAAAAAAAAAAAATAACGAAGTAGAGGCTGCGGAGATGGCTCAGTGGGTAAGAGCACTTGTGACCCTGGCAGAGGACACAAGTTCAGTTCACAGCACCCACATGGGGGCTAGAGCCGTCTCTAAATGTACAGTTCCAGGGGATACGCCACCTTCTTCTGAGTTCTACGGGCACAAGATGTGGTGTCTATATGTACACAAGTAAACCATTCACACAAATAAAATAAACAAATGAAGCCCTACAGCTAACTAGGGCTGCGGAGATGGCTCAGTGGATAAGAGCACTCGCTGCGCAAGTATGAGGACCTGAGTTCAGATCCCAGCACCCACGGAGAGTGTGTGTGCTGAGTGTGGCCCTGTGCACCCCAGTGCTTGTGGGGTGGGACAGAAACAAGGGGATCACTGGGAGATGCTGGCCACCAGCCTAGTGTGGAGGGTTGAACACACCACCAGCAGCTTCAAAGAGAGACTCTCTCTCAAAGGAATAAGGAGAGTTGTTGTGGAATATTACTTTAACTAGGCAAAGATGTGTTGCACTTGTTGATGCTGTGGACTATCACTTTGACTGTGTAAAGGTGTGTTACTTTTGTTTATGCTGCATTTGTTTAAGGATGTAAGGGTGTGTGTTTAATTATGTAAAGATATGCTGCAGCTGTTTCATCTTGCCTGCCTAAGGCACCTGATTGGTCTAATAAAGAGCTGAACGGCCAATAGCTAGGCAGAGAGAGGATAGGCAGGGCTGGCAGGCAGAATAAATAAAAGGAGAACTCTAGGCTTAAAAGAGAAGAAGGAGAGAATGAGGGAGATGCTAGCCAGACAGGAGAAGCAGTGAAAGGAAGAGATACAGAAGAAAGGAAGGATAATGAGCCCCAAGGCAGAAGGTGGAGGAGAGAAACAGGTTAATTTAAGTGAAAAGAACTTGCTGGAAACATGCTTAAGCTAGGCTGAGCATTCAAAACTAATAATAGGTCTCCGGGTCATGATTTGGAAGCTGGTTGATGGCCCCAAAGAAAAAGCCTGGTATAGAGAGTGACAGGAGAGGACAACCTGATATGACCCCTTGGCCTCTGCATATTCACACATAGTTGCACATACCTGTACACAGACATGTACACACATATGCATACACATATCACATAAATACCTACACACACACACACACACACACACACACACACACACACAAGTGCATAACACATGAATATGCCATACAGAAGAATTAAAAAATAAAAAGGGCCAGCAAGGTGGCATTGTGGGCAAAAGCACTTTAGGACAAGCCTGAGGACCGGAGGTTGATCCTTAGAACCCAGTGGAAAGAGAGAAGAGGGTCCCAAAAGTTGTCCTCTACACCCACATCATGGTGTACACAAATCCACAATAAATGCAACAGAGAAGAGAAAGCACTGATTGCCTGGTGGCTCACATCTGTGCTTCTAGCACTTGGGAAACTTAGACCAGAGGGTTGTCTGGAGTCCTAGGTCAGCCTGGGCTAGATGAAACTGTCACCAATGAATCAAACGTCTATTGAGGCAGGGGGTAGAGCTCAGTGGTTGACTCTGTGTTTAGCATGCATAAGGCCTGGCATTCTATCTGTAAGCATTGCCAAGAGAGGAAAAACAAACCAAAAACATAGTTAAAAGGCTTGTATTCTCAAGTATCTTTGGAAAACTTTGAAGGCAAAGGCTCATTAAAATAATGGGCCAAGGTGGGCAGTGGTGCACGCCTTTCATCCCAGCAGTCGGGAAGCAGAGGCAGAGGCAGAGGCAGGCAGATCTCTGAGTTTGAGGCCAGCCTGGGCTAAAGAGTGAGTTCCAGGACAGTTAGGGCTACATAGAGAAATCCTATCTCAAAAAGAAAACAAACTAACTAAAACAAAAAAAACCCCAAACCAAACAAAAAGCTAAAACCCAAAATAAATAAAGAATAATGGTTCAGTATTAATTTCTAGCATCCAGGAGGCAGGTATACATATTGATGCTGGTGAGTTCTCCCCATTTCCTGAATGTCTTGCTATGAGGGACATGAAGTGTTCCTATGTGACAGTATCATAACCTGGAACATGTCATGGAGATGGCTGGGACCACACTCCATAATGGGAGACAGGAGAAACACCTCTGCAGGGCAGCCAAGACTGAGGCACAGCACTAGGACCCAGAGGCTGAGAGGGGTGCAGCCCCCACGGGGTAAGTTCAGAGCCAGAACACAATGTTCTCAGCTCACCCACAGGAAACCATGAAGAGAAGTGCACACAGCCTCTGCTGGGCGTGTTCTCCTCTTGGCCTTTTATTCTTTCTCCTAACCTCAGTCCTCACTTTCACATCCTGTAACCTGCAGAGCCGACCCACCCCACCCTGCTGGGCTGGTCCCAGGCCCTAGGCCCCAGGCCCTCAGGAGACCAATCAAGTCAGGAAGCCCAGGGTCTCTAACCTTGGTTTCCTGAATGGACGCTTTGTGGCGGAAACTTTTATAGTGCAGGAGGCAGGTTCAGACAAAGCTGCGCTTTTAGCCTTGGTGAGGGGAAACAGCTGATGCCTCGGTACCCCCTCCTCCCTTCCTCCCCAAGGCCAGGCCCCACCTGGGACCAGTGAAGGCGGTCAGCCTGGGGAGCTGGGGCCATGCTTGCAGCAGAACACCCTGTGATGTGGTTCCTAGTTTTTATTTCCACCAGTGCTATAATATGTTGTCCCATAGAGCTATTTTTATTGAATGAAAAAAAAAAAGCAAACGTCTGCAAAACCAGCGGGCCTGGTACAGAGAAGAACAAGGTGAACTTCTTCCTTTTTTTTTTTTTTTTCTCCCCTGCAGCCTGCTAACTCGGTTTGTGGTCTGGTGTCCCTCACACCGAGGGTGCTATATTCAGTCTTTTCTTTTCTTTTCTTTTTTTTTTTTCTTGGAGCTGAGGACCGAACCCAGGGCCTTATGCTTGCTAGGCAAGCACTCTACCACTGAGCTAAATCCCCAACCCAATATATTCAGTTTTAATTTTTGACTCTGTGTCAGTGTGTGTTCAGCTTTTTGAGATCTCTAGAGGGCCTGGATGTGCTGGCCCCACCATGGTAATGCTCCTGTCTCAGCTTCCCCTGAGTCCTGTGTTTACAGCTGTGAGCCACCACACCTGCCTATATGTACGGTTTTGGCCACCAAGGCATGGCTTTAAAACCCTTGCCACTGGTTCCAGTGTTTTCTTAGTGACTTCTCCAAACACAGGGCTACTCAGTGGCTGGCCTTGACCTTGCCATGTAGCTGAAGATGACCTTGGAAACTTGATCTTCCTACCTTTACCTTCTGAGTGCTGGGGTTACATGTAGATGCTGCCATACCCAGTTTTACTCAGTGCTGTAACCCAAGGCCTTGTGCAGGTTAGGCAAACACGCTACCAACTGAGCCACATCCAAAGTCTTACTTCTGGTGATGGTGGCTTCTTTTCTTCTTCTTCTTCTCCTTCTTCTTCTCCTTCTCCTCCTCCTCCTCCTCCTCCTCCTCCTCCTCCTCCTCCTCCTCCTCCTTCTCCTCCTTCTCCTCCTTCTCCTCCTTCTCCTCCTTCTCCTCCTCCCCCCCCTCCTCTTTGTGGCTTTCTCCCCCTCCCCCTCCTCCTCCTTGGTTTTTCGAGACAGGTTTTCGATGTATAGACTTGGCTGTCCTAGAACTTGCTCTGTAGACAAGGCTGACCTCAAACTCACAGAGATCCCCCTACCTCTGCCTCCTGAATGGTGGGATTAAAGGCATGTGCCCTCCTCCATCACCCAGCTTGGCTTCTTTTAAATATAATATTTTTATTTCTTTATTTTTATTTTATTTTATTTTGGTTTTTTCGAGACAGGGTTTCTCTGTAGCTTTGGAGGCTGTCTTGGAACTCGCTTTGTAGACCAGGCTGGCTTCGAACTCACAGAGATCCACCTGCTTCTGCCTCCTGAGTGCTGGGATTACAGGCGTGCGCCACCACTGCCTGGCGTAATTTTTTTATTTTATGCATATGTTATTTTACCTGCATGTCTGTTTGTATATCCAGTGCAGGCCTGGTGCAAGTGGAGGTCAGAAGACAACATCAGATCCTCTAAGATTGGAGTTACAGATGGTTGTGAGCCACCACATGGGTGCTGGGAACCAAAACCAGGTCCTCTGTAAGAACAGTAAGTGCTCCTAACTGCCGAGCCATCTCTCCAGCCTCCGAGACTCCCAAACATCATCTGGCTTCTTAAATAGGGGCTCAGCCATTGAAAAGAAGATGTGGCTCTTCCTGGAAGCTCCCTTCATAGTGTCCTGCTCTGGCCTTTTAGTCTACCCAACTACCGGCTGGCAAGTGAGTCTCTGTGGGGCCTCACTCCAGTCCAGTAAAGAGATCTAACAAGCCATCTCCAACCTTGCCTAGGTTTTAGGATGCTCTTGTGAGAATTTCCTCCTGGGGGAAAGAGGGATAGACGGACACGGGGACACACACACACACACACACACACACACACACACACACGAACACTACTAAGTCTTTCCCCCCTCTTCATGAAGTCTCAATAACAGAGAGTTCGATTTCACTCAGGTTCACCCTGTGAACCAATGTGTTTCTTAGGGTTACTTAGCATGGGAGAGAGGAGTTACTGGCATGTTCTTGGGTGACCCCAAAGCATCAACACCAGAAGGTCTGCATACAGCATGCGTGATGGCTTTTCATGGCAGTACAGATGACACCCTCTCCCTGGAGTCCTCCCAGCCTGTATACCCTAGGCCCTCCTGAGACATCCAGAGTCACAAGCAATTAAGACAGAATTGCACACAAGTCACAGGGAGGATACTCAGGTGAGGCTCCCATGATCATCCCCACCTCTCCTGGGGAGGTCAGCGGTCAACAAAGGTCAACAAATCGGCAGTGGGCCCAGCTGAACCCCTGAAGAGGAGGGCTGTCCAGTTCGGAGGATAGTCCTGCACAACAGATGCTTGCCTTGGGGAAGGAACGAAGCAGGCAAGTGGCTGCCGCTCCTGGAGAAATCCACCCAAGGCCCAGCACAATAACAGACCCAGGTTCTTAGTTTTTTCCACCTTGCTGGGTGATTCATGTCTGTCACTTTCTCATCCAAGGCTCCCATGCCCTCATTTAAGGACAGTTGAGGGCCGGCAAGGTATCTTAGCAGGTAAGGGTGCATGTGGCCAAGCCTGATGATTTGGGATCAGTCCCTTGCATACACATGGAGGAAAGAGAAAACTAACTCCTTCCTCCAAGTTGTCTTTGGACCGTCACATGTATGCACATACATGCTTATACACACACATAGGCAAGTAAGTGGAATAATTGTTTTGAGTTAAAGAGAGTTGGGCAGGATGCTACTAAAAGGTGTTGAATTGCATCTTTCCAAAATTCACACTTGGACGTTCTAGTCTCAGTACTTCAGGACTGATCAACTTGGCAGGGAGATCTTGACAGAGGTAATCAAATGCAAATAAAGCCTGTAGGTTCCTAATCCAACTATCTAAACAAAAAGAGAAGTGTGTGTGTGGGGGGGAAAGACCCCCAGAGGGAAGACTAGAGGTGCACTGGGAAGGCTGGGATGCAGCTCAGATAGTAGAGTGCTAGCCTAGCATGCTCGAAGTCCTGAGCATTGCATAAGCTGGGCGTGGCTCAGGAGGTTGGTGGCAGGAAGACCACAAAGTCATTATCAATTACAAATTGAATTTGAGATTCTGGAGGTGCATGGAGGCATCTACAAGCCACATGGAACATTCTAGAACAGAGCCTTACCTCATCCTCACAAGGGTCCTTACTGACACACACACAAAGTTGTGAACTTTGGGCCTCCAGAATTGAGACGTAAATTTCTGCTGTGAGTGGGGTCAGTCTGGGACACTTCACAGTAGCCCCAACTAACAATGTCCCTAGGTCCCCTTTAGTTCCTAGGCCATAACTCTCCCTGGCTATCCCTGCCATGCTATGGTGGCTTCCTCCCAACCACATGGCCTGTCTTTTACCCTTCTCAGGGAGTAAATGACATGTGTGGGAAGTCCCTGGCACAATGCCCCACATGCAGCCACGCCTTTCTATATTAACCAGGGTAAGAGTCCTTAGTGTTCTCAGAGCCCGAATATTGCTAGTACCCCATACTCTATGCTAAAATAGAGGCATGGCCTTGAGCCCAGGCCTCTCCTATCTTTGTTATAGAAGGTCCTTTCTTCCTTCCCACCTCAGCAGCTTTTAAATCTAAAAGCACCCAGTTAGCACTTGCCAGAGCAGAACTCTTTAATGGAAGCTCATTTTGGCCACCGAGTCAGCAGGTTTAGAAAAACTTACATGATTCCATGTCCTTGGGTAAGAAACACTTGCGCCTGTGGTTGATTTGACTTTCCAGAGGAGTATGTCAGAACTGCCGAGCTCTGGGGTTACAGCCTGGTGTTCCTATTAGTCTAGTGACAGCACCTGTCGCTGGCAGGGTCTTGATGGGACCTGGGGTGTCAGTTTATAATTTCAGACTGCAAGGTGGAACGCCCCTAGGAGTTGTCCCCAATGTGGAGAGATGGCATGGAGACTGTCCTGTTTCCTTTGAGTGTGGGGGTTCTGGAGGCCATATCCCTTGAATTCCTGCCATAGCCCTGGTACTCCCCTGGGGTCTGACTTCCCATCTCCAGGTATGCTGTCAAGATGTGTCCTGAGAACGAGGCCACAGGGTCAAGTGGCCTGGAGTCCTCTCTAGACAATGACACAGGACTGGGATAGGAGTGTAGTGTCCTTGGCTGCCTTTCAGCTGCTCTTTGTTTGAGCACCCTGACTTTGTGGGATGTTCCAGATGGACTCTGTTTTTGAAGGCCGAGTAGAGAGCTGAATGGGTATTATGAGACTCAGTCAGCCCCGGTGTGACCTTGGGGTCTGCTGAGCAAATTCAATGTTTATGTTTGTGTGGCTTACCTTCCGGTGCATGTCCAGAGACTTCTGAGAATTAGGGAGAGATGGCCTGGGAGTCGATTGAGGCTTTCAGGGCCCCAGGAAGGGAGGAGGAGAAGCAATCTGGGGGAAAAACAACTCCCCACAAAGTCGGCACACTCCTCTGAATGTGATCACTCTAGGCTGCCTCTTATCCTGACTCTTGGCCGGGAGCCCAGAAGGGAGGGTCCTTCAGTAATTCTCTCCCAGCTTAGGACATACGCCTTTCCCCTAAAGCAAATAAATAACTGCAAAGCTGTGGTGTAGTTTCCAGTGTGGGCAAAAGGCCTGCTCTGCTCCTAGTGTTCTGCACAGATTACACCTGACATACTGGGCCAGCCAGTGGCTCTGCCCCCAGCCCCGGAGCCGATCTCCCAGCCTTTCTGTGGACTCTCTTGCTTGCATCCCCTGGCTCTTCTGATGGAAAGTAGAGCACAGGGAAGGAGGCTCCGAGCAATGTGCTGCTTGCTTCCTTCTCCCGCACCACTCCCCTGTTTACATGGTGTGTGTTCCAGCTACACCAAGTGACTGGGAGTCCCACAGATGTGGCCCTGTCTTTGCACACGCTGTTCCCTGGACTTGGAACACTGGTTTGGCACCTTCCCCTCTGCTGGGTTAACTGGTACATCTTTCTCAGCCTGGGCTTATCATCACTAGGAAACTGTCTTTCCCACCCTCCTTGTTCCCACCTCCTGGTCCTCTTGACTTCTGCAGCCTTTTGGACTAGGCCAAGCCCACAGCTATTACACTGAATACCCTCTGGGTTTGCTGCTCCTTTGTTCAAAATGGTTTCCAAATCTCACCACAAAGAGTCACACTTGAGCCTGAAGGCTACTGAGCACCAGGAAAAAGGAGAGAAGGCTGTAGTTTTTGTATTTGTGTGTGTGTGTGTGTGTGTGTGTGTGTGTGTGTGTGTGTTTCATCTATGTATGTATGTTCATGTGTGTGCACATGCACATGGAAGTCCAAAAGTGACATTGGATGTTTTCCTTTATTCATTGAGGCAGCATCCTTCAACTGAAGCTAGAACTTGCTGATCTTGCTAGCCACCTTGCTCCAGTGACCTGTCCCTGTCTTGAGTATGGAATTACAAACAGATCACCATGCCTACCTGACATTTGTATCTACATGGGTTCTAGGGATCAGCTCCTTAGGTTTACATGGCAAGGGCTTTACCCAGTGAGCCATCTTCCCAGCTTTATTATTTATTGCCCTTTTTTTTTTTTTTTTTTTTTTTTTTTTTGAGACAGTGTAGTTTTGGTGCCTGTCCTGGATCTCGCTCTGTAGACCAGGCCGGCCTCGAACTCACAGAGATCTGCCTGGCTCTGCCTCCCAAGTGCTGGGATTAAAGGTGGGGACCACCACCACCTGGCCTTACTTACTTACTTTATTTTGGAGCTGAGGACCTATTTATTTAGTTATTTATTTAGGAGCTGAGGACCAAACCCAGGGCCTTGTCCTTGCTAGGCAAGCGCTCTACCACTGAGCTAAATCCCCAACCCCCTTACTTTATTTTTAAGCAGGGTGTTACATAGCCCAGGTTATCATCAAACCTTGCTATGTAGCTGAGGATGACCGTATACTTAAATTTTTAAGAAAATTTATGAGTGCACTGTCTGCATGTATGTCTGAAGAAGCCAGAAGAGGGCATCAGATTCCCCTGAGACTGGAGTTGCAGATGTTTGTGAACTGCCATGTGGGTGCTGGGGATTGAGCCTGGATCCCCTAGGAAGAGTAGCCAGTGCTCTTAACCAGAGTCATCTCTCCAGCAGGGAGGGACCTTGAGCTTCTGTTCCTCCTACTTCCAAGTCTTTAGTGCTGGACAGATGTGCAGCGCTCCAGCTGGTTCGATAGATACCGGGAATGGAATCCAGGGCTTCAAACATCCTAGGCAAGTGCTCTCCCGAGCCATAGGCCCAGCCCAGCTGCCTGTACTTGAACTTGGCTTGACTATGAGGCACAGCCAGGCCTGGGAACTGCGGCCCTGTGAATGGTTTTCATGGCGTTGTGTTGTAACTCAAGGTGTTGCCCATGCTGGGTGAGCACTCTGCCAGAGCGGCTGCCCCAGCCCTGCTCATTTCTGCCTCTTGCACGTTGTTGCCAAAGCCATACATGTCCTCAGTGTCTCTGTTTTCACTTCCCTCTCTCTCTAGCCTAGGACAGCAATTTGCTTATGCCCTTGCCCTGACCATGCAAAACCTCTACCACGGGCTATTTTTTCCTTTCCCATTGCCAGGCTGTGGGAACTGCTTTATGCACTTCCCTCAAGTCTGTGAGGGGCAGTGCATGGACGCCACTGCTAGAGCAAGCCTTCTGAGTCTGGGCAAATTCCTCACCCCACACATCCCCCTTCCTCCTGCCCCTTACTACAGGCAGGAGATGGGCTTGCCTTAATCTGGGAATAGGAGCCATCGGATGGGACCTCCCTCAACTCCAGTCGCCTCACCTACAAGGTCACCATCAGCAGCATCCGTTCCCTCTCCCCAGTGGTTTCCACATGTCACCTTCTCTCGCACCTCTATCCTCCTCTTTGCCTGCCCTTCTGACAGGAGGACTTTAAGGGACCAAGGCTTTGGCCCATCCTCCTTCTCCTCCCCGCCGAGCTGAAGACAAGGTCAGCAGGCTGAGGTCTTCACCCCTAAGCTCACTCACAGGGCTGCCTGAGATTCTGCTGTCTGTGCCTCTTGACTTCTGTGGTGCCCCCTTCCTGCTTCTGCTGTCTCTCTGGTAGCTCCCTGCCAGCGGTCTCCCCCCTCCCCCCACCTCGCCCGTGCGTGTTGGCAGTTCCTAGGGAACCTTTCTGGGTACAATTTTCTGCTCACTTCATGGGCTCTCGCTCTCTCTGGACTATTCCACCTGTACCCTACCTTTGTTTCCCTGTGGTGCTGGGATGGAACCCAGGACCTCAGGCATCCCAGGCAGACTTTCTGCTATTGATTGACACTCCTCACCCTTCCTTTGGTTTAGCAAACACCTCTAGGCTGTTGAATCTGGAATCTGATTTACAGCCCGCTCCCCCGGTGAGCCTCTCCTGCCTTTGAACCCTTATCTTTATGAATGGTAGGACCTGACACGTGAAAGCTGGCTGTCTGCCCTGAGTTTGGCAAATTCCACTGAGTCCTTTAGAGGGTACTTTTTAATTTTTTTATTTTAAAGGTTTATTTATTATGTATACAGCATGTATGCCTGCAGGCCAGAAGAGGGCGCCAGATCTCATTACAGATGGTTGTGAGCCACCATGTGATTGCTGGGAATTGAACTCAGGACCTCTGAGCCATCTCTGCAGCCCAAGAGGGGACTCTTGAGCAGCTCCCAGATGAAATTCACCCTTCAACTCAAGCTGCAGCCGTTCTTCTGATTCCCAAAACCACTTCTCCGGGGCCTCTCACTACCAGTTTGTTACCATGCCCTCCAACTCAGCTCTCTGCAGCAGAGGGAACTGGCATTTCCCCTCCTCAGCCCTCAGGGGCCCCCACGGTCTGAGGGGTCGAAGGTCACACTGCTTAGAGAACTTGCAGGTCCTAGTCTCACTGCGTGACCCTACACTCACTGAACCATCCACGGCAAGCCCGCAAAGCATGGGGCCTGCTCCTCCCGGGGTTCTCCACACATTTAATTCCCTTCACCTAGGAAGTTCTTTCTCGGGGTTGGGGATTTAGCTCAGTGGTAGAGCGCTTGCCTAGAAAGCATAAGGCCCTGGGTTCGGTCCTCAGCTCCAGGAAAAAAAAAAAAAAAAGTGTGACACCTAGGAAGTTCCTTCTCTTTCCCATCTTTTTATGTCTTGGACTAACTGTACCCCTTCTGGAAGGCCTTCTTAGACCTCTGTGACCCAGCTGGGTCACTCCTTCTCTCCTGTGGTATCTTTATCTTTTTTTTTTTTTGGTTTTTTGAGACAGGGTTTCTCTGTGTAGCTTTGCCTTTCCTGGAACTCTCTTTGGAGTCCAGGCTGGCCTTGAACTCACAGAGATGCGCCTGCCTCTGCCTCCCAAGTGCTGGGATTAAAGGCGTGCGACACCACCGCCCGGCGCTGCTGTGGTATATTACAGCACCCTAAACTCTCCCATTTCCTTTGTTGTGCATGCTATTTGCAGACTCCCTGGGGCCGATGGTTCTGTCTTGCTCTGCAACACGGCCTGTCATCCAACAGACCTACCCTCGCTACACATGCAGAGTCAGTGCTCAGCGTGTGTTGTGAAGCTGCCCCCCCCCCCCCCCCCTTTTCTGGAGGCAATAACCTACATGCTTCATTACCTGCGCTGGACAGTGTGTTGTGACAGTGACACGCACTGGTTTGGGAAGGCAGCTCCTGGGGAGACAGGACAGACTGGAAAATTAATGTGTGAAGCAGAGGCTGGCTTGTGGATGCTGACACAAGGCACTGCTACTGTGCCTCTTGCAGGCGGGCAGGAAGCCACCAGCATCACTGGCCTTCACTCATCAAATGGATGGAATCATGTGCCACATGGCTGCTTTGGAAGTTTCTATTTGTTCCACAGTTTATATCCATCAGTGGGGCAGATGAGAGGAAGTGCTCTGGGCTAAGTTCTAGGGTAGCCTTGTCTCTGCCCCGTAGTTTCTGGATTACCTCAGACAGTACTCTACTGTAGAGTTCTCACTGGAAATTGCTAGTAGTTTTTAAAAGGACCAGAGAAATGCTTCGGGATGTAGCTTAGTGGAGAGCACTTGTTTAGAAAGGTGAGGCCCCCAAGCTCAATCATGTAAAATGTCCCTCACAGGCCCTTGTGTTTGAACGTGTGGTCCCTGGCTGGTAGTGCTGTTTTAGAAGGTTGTAGAAGGCCCGGTTAGCACACTGAAGGCTGTAGGAGAGGCTGGGAGCGTTAGAGGCTCACTTAGGCTCCCAGTCTGGCTCCCAGCTTTCTGGTTGGAGTCATGTAACTGGCAGCTGTTCTTCCAAAGCCCTAGATCAGGTCTGGCCCATGCCTTCCTTGTTCGCTGACGTCCCCAACCCATACTGTGAGCCCAAAGAAACCTCTCCTGACTTAACTGAATTCTGCCAGGTATTTGGTCACAGGGTCAAGGTCAAATACAAATGCCAGCACCTGAAAGCAAAGAAGAGCCATTAAACACAGCTATTTACTTTTGCAGTGTTGGACATGGAGCCCGGGGCTGTGTGCATGCTAGGGAAGTGCTCTATCACCGAGCCACATACCCAGCCTTGTTATTTTCCCTTATGTGCCTTGCAGTGTTCTAAGCACTGAAGACCTGGCAACCACAGCAGATGGCATCTTCCTCTTTTGTAAGCAAGGTGAACTTGTCTCTCTAGTTGTAAGACATCCCCCCACCCCCAGCCCTGCACCACATGCTAATAAAGGGATGCATAGGCCAGTGTGCCAAGTACCAGGCCCCAGCTCCCCCTGCCGCCTTTTCCTCCTCCTCCCCTGGAGCCATCTCCTTCTCAGACTCTGCTTTGGGAAAACAGGAAAAAAAATCTGGTGTTATTTATGCTTTGCCTGCAGTCCAAGATTTAACTCTCAAGTATCTGTCACTTAAGACTTATCTCTTTTTCGGCACTTCAGGCAATTATAAAGAGGCCTGTCAAGATATTTAGGCAAAATTAGGTGCTTTGGCAGAAGAACAGAGAGAAGCAGGAGGCAGTTTCTGCCTGAGCCCAATGTCTCTGAGGTCTACAAGTCTTTGTCTTCCCTCAGCATGGTGGCCCTCTCCTGGTTCCAGCTCCTCCCTTTACAGAGATAAAGGCCTTGCCTTAAAGGTAAGGCCCAGAGTTTCTACCAGACTAGTTCTTGACTGGGCACAGAGCTTCTAACCATGTGAGGAAAGAGAAGCCACAGCTGTGCACGAACAGGAAAAGAAAGTCCCTTGCATCAGAAGCTGGTGTACAGCCCTGGGGCACTGACACTCCACATGAGCATCAGGTTGGGGGGGTGGTGACAAACAGAACCCTCAATTCAAACTTGGGGCACATGCCTATAACCTCAACACTCAGGAGCAGGAGGAAGACTGGGGAGGAGTTCAAAGTCAGCTACATAGCAAATTTGAGGCCAGCCTTGGCTACATGAGATCCTGTGTGAAAAACAAAATAAAAAAAGGTGTGTAGGTGGTTTAGTCAGTTAAATGTTTCCCATGTAAGCATGAGGACCGGAGATCCTCTGGACGCACATAGAAAGTTAAGTACATAGAGTGTATCTGTAATCCCAGTACAGGGGAGGCAGACAGATCCTGGCTCAAGAAGAAGGGTGGAGGGTGACGGAGGAAGACTCCTGTTCTCAGCCTCTGGCCTTCACACACACACACACACACACACACACACACACACACACACACACACACACACCCCTACCTGCATATGCATGTGTCCACACATATACCACACATACAACAAAACACAAAAAAGCCCAAATACACCAAACTGTATCATGGGAAACTCTGGGTCTCTAGCTGGCATGGCTGCACATGATCTGTAGTACCAGCTACTTGGGAGGCTGAAAGAAGTAGACCACTTAATCTCAGAAGTTTGGGGCCAGTTTGGGTCAGACAATATATCCAACAAACAACCCCACTCTAAAACCAGTACTTTACGACTACAACTGTTATTGAAGATTATTGTACGTGTATGAATGTTTTACCTGCATGTATGTATGTACACCACATTTGTGCTTGATGCCTGAGGAGGTCAGAAGAGGGTAGTCATTGGATCCCTTGGAATTGGGAGTTACAGATGGTTGTGAGCCACAATGTGGGTGCTGGGAATGGAACCCAGGTCTCTGTAAGAGCAGCATGTGCTCTAAACCACAGAGCCATCTCTCCAGTTCCTAAACCCTGCACTTTAGTTAAAAATGCAAAGTTTGGTTGGCCTGGTAGCGCACACCTGCGCTTTCTACTTTGGAGATAGGTGGAAGAGAATCAGGAGTCCAAGACCGGATTGGGTTACAGGAGACCTGAATTCAAAACTAACCCGGGGACACAAGACCCTGTCTCAAAAACCAATCATAAAAGTTCACTTTGGAGTATCTTAAAGGGAAAGCAGCTAATTAGGTTTGTCATTTGTGTTTTATTACCTCGGGATATGATGACCACCATGTAGTTCATTCTTGCCAGCTTCAGAAGGAAAGAGCCTCCACTGTGCTTGAGTCCTCCTTATAAAGCCCTGGAGGTAGCAGGCAGGGCAGTCACAATTCATTGTACATTGGTACATACGCTCTTAGGCTTTCCTCCTTGAAGTGTATGTATGTGAGAGCATACCCATGTGTGTGGGCTAGAGGACAACTTTACATCCTCTTCAGGAACGCCAACCGTGCCCTTTGAAACAGTCTCTCACTGGCCTGGAGTTCACCAGTAAGGTGGACTGGTTGCCAGCAAGCCCGAAGGATCCTACTTCCTCCTCCCTCCCCAGCACTGGGACCCCAGTGTCCTGCCATGCCTGGCTTGTATGTGGGTTCTGGAGCTTACACTCAGGCCCTTGTGCTTGAGAGGCGCTCTCCTGACTGAGGCATCTTCCCAGCCCTAGACACTTTCTTTGTACAAGGTTTAGGGTTGGGGGCACTGGACTAGAGTAGGATGTTTTAAGTCTCAGCTTTGGGGTTGATCTTAGCTGTCTGGCTTGCTCTAGGCTTCAAGTTCCTCTTCATGGTGTGTGTTGGAGGATATTATGCAGTTTGCACGCAGAGAAAGGGGTAACTAAGGCTTGCTAGTTACTGGCCCACACTGAGTGCACAGATCAGAGTCGAGTCAGACGGTCCATTTCTAGCCCAAAGTATGGAGGAGACAATGGCCAAGAAAGGTGCAGAGACACAGTGCATCTTCAAAAAGTAGGCAGGGTCCTGTCAGCAGGGCTGGAGATGCAGCTGAGTGATTCACAAAAAAAAAAAAAAAAAAAAAAAAATCACCAATGAAGCCTGTGGTTCAGCTCAGGTCTCTTCATCTCTCTGTTCCCTCTTCCATTCTCCACCCCGCCTCTAGCTTCTCTCTTAGGGCTCATGTAGCCCAGGCTGGCCTTGAAATCCTAATAATCCTCCCACTTCCTCCCAAGTGCTAAATTACAGCTGTGTGCTACCAAGTTTCTCTTTAATGTCCAGGGGCACATTAAGAAATGCCCTGCTTAAACAAGTCAAAACTCTGTCCTACGTCCCAACACAGAGGGCAAAGGAAGGGGACAGTCAGTGCTGCAGTTTCACACAGGAAACGAGGACGACAGCTTCTAGACTCACTGAAAATCTGACCCACGGGCTGTGGGCTGGCCCTTCTCAATCCCTGCACGGCTTCAGACAAGAATGGGGGCTCCACAGTCAGTCAGTTTCTGTCCACCCCAATTTACAAGACTGTCTTCTGCCTGAGCTATGGGACCCTGAGCAGTTCATCTTCACCTGGCTCAGCCTTTGTCAAGAGAACAAGGTCAACTCCTCCCTGTCAGGAAGAGGGTGTGAAATAGTTTGAACTCCTGAGATTAAGGCCAATTGCTACTAGGATTAAATTTATTTATAATTAAGCAACTCTAAGCAGATCAGGTGTGAGTTATTAATGAGCAGAAAGGTAAATGCTGGCTAGGGCAAATCTGTATGTAACATCATAGTAATCTGCCTAATTGTGAAGCGTGGGGGTCCCGTGATGAGGCACAAAGGCCACCTCTGCATCTTCCAGGTTTTTCTCTATCATCATGTACAAACCCAGTGAAGAGAGGAGGGTAATATTAACACCTAGGAGGCTGAGGCAGGGGGACTGCTATGAGTTTGAGGCCAGCCTGGTTACAGAGTGACAACCAACAACGCACCCTCACACCTACTGAGTGGCAGTGAGCTCAGACACTGCAGCCAACAGCTCAGAAGTAAGGCAATGCCATCTAAATTAAAGCAGGTCTGGAGAGGAGGGGCCTGAGAGTCTAACAGGGAAAGGAATCTGGTCTCTCCTCTCTGTCCCCAACCCCTCAGACTTGGAAAGGATAAGTGCCAATTTGGAACTCTTTTCAGGATTTATTTGCTTCAGAATTGCTCTCATATCCCCAATGAGCTGGACCACGGACTTCTGGGTCTACAAGGAATTAGGTCACTTTATTTTTTCAAGTGCTGCAACGTTCAAAAAGCAATTTTGGGGTACAGGGACGGGGTGGGGTAGCACCATTTAGCATATCGTAAGAGGTGAGAAAAATAATCTATAATATTAAATGTCTAAGAATAGAGGAGGCAAGAACACCTTAAAATTCCCCATCTGGCCAGACCCTGAGCTGAAATCACACTCATCTGTGAAGAGAAATGTTTGGGCTGTGACTGTGAAACTGTGGATCCTGACCTTGGGTTTGATGGGGGAAAGTTTCCAGACGCTCTATGAATGACAGGATAGTCCCCATTCAGTTGGCCGATTCTGGCATGTGTCCACCTGGCTTGGGAGAATCATATAACTCTCTGAAATCCCAACCCTCCTGGTTCTCTGAGAGGATCGCCCTAATCTGATCCCCAATACTTGTTTTGTTTTGTTTTTGAGACAGGTTCTCTCTACATAGTCCTGGCTGTCCTGGAAGTCTATGTAGATCAGGCTAGCTTGAACTCATAGAGATCCTCCTGCCTCCGCCGCCTAAGTGCTGCCCAATACTTTTAAACAAGCATGTGACAAACTCAGCAGTGTCTCACAGGAGCAGTTGTGGCCTATTAATAGAAACAGAGGAACCAAGCATGGATGTGAACTCCGACGTGCGGCTCCCAGGACAGCTGTCAATCTCTGGGTGGCTGTGCCTTAGGGGCCACTGTGCAGGCGACATCAACCCGAAGAGGGTGTGAACCCCAGTAACTGCTCGATGGGTTTAAACCGCCACTCATCAGCCTCCAGCTCTTCCACCAAGCCGGCCAGTTTTTCCATCCGGGCAACTTGCTGATCTGCACAGAGTCAGAAGGGACAGAACACAACAGGGCATTTCCCATGAGACTGTTACCGCCATGACCCCTGGTCAAGACTGAATTTGTAGATGGGCTTTCCTACTTGCGATTTAGTGATGGCGCCTCACTTTATGTAGGTCTGAAGACTGAGGACGTCCCCACCCAGCCTCCATCCATCTGCACTCCTTTTTCCCCCTTTGCTGGCAATGGAGGAGACTGAACCCAGGGTCAAGTGCCCCACCGCCGGGCTGCATCAGCTTCCATGTGTACTGCCCAGTATGTGTGTGCATACACATGTGTGTGCATGTTTGTCAGGCACACGGTGGTCAGAGGTTGGCACTGGGTGTCTTCCGGAATCCACTCATTCTCATTAACCTTTATTATTTATGTGTATGCATGTGAGTGTGTCTAGGGAAGCCAGGAGAGGGTGTCAAATCCCTTGGAACTAGTTACAGATGGCTGCCAGCCACCATGTGGGTCCTGGGAAGGAAACCCAAGTCCTCTGGAAGAGCAGCCAGTGCTCTTAATTGCCTAGCCATGTCCCCAGCCTCTTCTCCGAGTGTTTTTCTCTTTTCTCCTGTTGTGTTAATCCATCAAGGTCCATCATCCCTTTATCTCCCTTCAGGCTCAGCCCTCACCGTGACCAAATACATTTTCTCTGAGTCTGGAAAGTTGGGTTTTTTTTTTTGTTTTTTTTTTTTCGTTTTTTTGAGACAGGGTTTCTCTGTAGCTTTGGAGCCTGTCCTGGACTAGCTCTGTAGACCAGGCTGGCCTCAAACTCACAGAGATCCACCTGCCTCTGCCTCCCGAGTTCTGGGATTACAGGTGTGCGCCGCCGCCACCACCACCCAGCTGGAAAGTTTTTATATTAAAATAATATTATACACGATTATTAAGAAATACAGTGGACTCTCTTAAGAAGCCCAACCCACATGGGTATGTACTCTCCTTTTCCTAAGGGTCTTTCTATAAATCTATGCTTAATGTATCGAAATGTTCCTGCCCGCCTCCCCCAAAAGCAAGCAGGGTTTTATTGCCGTACCCAGGTAGCCCCCTGCAGCAAGAGGGAGATTCAGGAGTGAGTTGTCTAAAATTCCTTAATAAACGCTCCTTCTCTTCGTTTAAAAAAGAAGAGAACACACATGCAAGAGAAAAACAGACAGACATAATTAAACACATACAGAGACAGAGGAGGAGACACACACACAGATGGGGGCCCAGGAGAGAGGTGGAGGGGGGGGTAGGGGGAGGGAGAGAGGATTAAAAGTAGCAAGGAGTGGTAGTTCAAGCCTAGCACTTGGGAGGTGGATACAGGATGATTGCTCAGAGTTCCAGGCCAGCCTGGGCTACATAGTGAGTCATAGAGTGAGAAAATAATAATAAAAATAATAAAGGAAAAAAATACAGCCGGGCAGTGGTGGGGAACGCCTTTAATCCTAGCACTCTGGAGGCAGAGGCAGGAGGATCTGAGTTCAAGGTCAGCCTGGTCTACAGAGTGAGTTCCAGGACAGCCAGGGATACACAGAAAACCTTGTCTTGGGGAAAAAAACCAAAATAGCCTGGCAGTGGTGGCATATGCCTTTAATCCCAGCACTCAGGAGGCAGAGCCAGGCGGATCTCTGTGCGTTTGAGGCCAGTCTGGTCTCCAGAGTGAGATCCAGGACAGGTACCAAAACTACACAGAGACACCCAAAAAACCCAACAACAACAAAAACTACCAACAACAAACAAAACAAAAACCCAGTGGTTACAGGCTGGGGTGAGCCTCAGTGGTGGGGCACATGGCTAGCATGTGTCGTGCTCTTTGTTTGGGCCCTAGCACTGTAACAGGACAATTATCATTGTCACACTCTCAGTATGTGCTGGATTCTAGAAGATGGAGCTAGACTCAGTGGCTATGTCTGTAATCCCAGCACTCAGGAGGCTGGAGCAGGAGGACCTAGAGTTTGAAGCCAGCTCAAGCTACATCACCTAAAAACAAATCACAGTATCAACAGGTCCTTGCTCTCCAGGCCACAAGGATTCATTCAGATGCTCCCATGGGTTTCTCCATGGAGGAACAGTCTGCAGGGGAAACGGTTCCCTGATGCGTAATGGAGACTTGGTGACACGTGTGTGCACCAGGGGCTCAGGGTGCAGACAGGGCCGAAGGTGCTGCACAGACACTGGAGGAAGGTGGTGCATGATGGGAAGCAGTTGGGGGGGGGGGGGTGTGTGTCTCATGAAGGGCAGGTAAAAGCACAGAGGAGCAGGAAGCATCGACTCCTAGGAGAACTCAACCCGGGACTTCAGACCTCAAGGGGGTTTAGTCTGGACAAGCTGTTAGAATGTCCTTCCATCCAGAAAGTCCCTGACAGTTTGGCGCTTCAGTCAGCACAGTGACCTTCAGAACTTGTGCCCCCTTGCTTCCCGTGAATGTATACTCGGAGTCGAGACAGCAGCTCACACGCTTACTTACCGTGCTTCACCTGTTTAAGCGTGGAAGCCACTTGATAGCTGAACACCGACTCACAGAGGAATCGCTCAGAGCCATCTACGAGGAAATAGGGCGCAGGCATTAGTTTTAATGGCTTCTAGAAAAGAAGAGAGCCTGTCCATTCCTCCCCTGCTTCTCCATCTGAGGTCTAAGTGTTTCTGGTGTGAACAAAGGGTCCTTCAGAATACTGCTCTGTAAAGCTACCTCTTCTATACCTAGAATATTAAAATAGTACCACTTGCTTGAGAGTTCAAAAATAGTGTTACAAAAACAAAAACAAGAAACCTTAGCCTGATGTCCTGGTCACCACTGCCCCCCTCCTGACCTGAACAGCAGGCCAACAAGGCAGCTGACACGCCCAGCGATGTGGTGCTTGTGTGACTTAGGACAAAACTCCAATCACTTATTCTAAAAAACCAGAGCCAAGGGAAAAGGGGTTATTGACTTGTACTATATCAAGTTGTACCACCATGACTATCACAAAGCCCTGCTGGGAAACCTCATTCTGTAAACACAGTTGTAACCCTGATTTTCCAACGGAGCCAACCAAGCACTGTGATCTGAATGACGCTAAGGGGGTGGTGCAAGCCCAGAACTTAGCACTGAGCTGGGGCCAAAACTGCCAACAAGAAGGTGGCTAGCTCTGTCATGATGCTCAGAGGATGATTGTGAAACCCGACACCCGTCAGTGCAAAGGCTGATCCGGCAAAACACATCCCCAAAGACACACAATTCACGTAGGCAAATTCCATGTTTTAAAGGGCAGCAAACCCCCCGGGGCAGGTGTTTCATTACAGCGTTCTCTAGCAAATGGAAAGAGGGGTCCAGCTGTCTCTCTCAAGGTAGCAGTTCACACTAGCACTGCTAGATGTCAGCACTCACTCAGCAGTCGTGGATTGGTGTGTCACGGGTTTTAAGTGACACACCAATCATTCTGGGAGCTACCAACACATTCTGGCCTCATGCTGAGTTTCACACAAACCTTTCTTTACAAGTCCTGGTAATCAAAGGGAAAAGTACAGCTGACTCATCTGAATGGTGTGAATACACAACCAAACAGGCTTCCTGCTAATATTACATTATCTTCAATGGTGGGGAGTGGGGAGGCCGAAATTACTCTTGGGATGAGCAGGCTGTAAGTTCAAGTCTCCTTCCTAGCCCTGGCTTTTTATCTTTCTTTCTCAAGGAACTGGGCGCCACACCCAGAGCACGGCCATGCCAGGTGTACTGGCTGCTGCTCAGCTGCACCCCTTGCCCCTGACTGGTGTAAAGATGGAGACAGGCTGCTGACATCATGGAGTGTGTCTAGATAAGAGCAGAGAGAACAGAGAACTCCAAACTCCACAAGGGAAGGGAGCTGCCATGAACTGGACAGCAGTGATGCAGTGTGCTGTGTTCTGGCAGGTAACTACCACACTGGCATCCTTCTGAACGAGCTCCACTAGCACTCGGCTTCCTGTGCAAAGAGCAAAGCACAACGGACTAGCGCTACCCCCAGGTGGGAAGTACGGGCTGTAAGGGCCAAGTGACAAGGGAGGAAGCCTCTGGAAGTGCAGCCTCCTGCTCTCATTTAATCATAGGACAGTGTGCATAAGTCATCGCACTGGCCTAGCTTTCCTGGTAATGAGTTCCAAAGCAAAAAGATAGCAGCAGCTCACCTTCCAAATAAGGTGCCTGGGTACTACTGTCCCATGCTTCAGCGTGAGGATGTATCCTACTCATGTGCAGCTTTGTATTGACTACAAAGTCCCCTGCTCCTTAAGCCACGGTCTATCAGATGTGACATCTGCCAATCTACAGTTTGGGATGTCTGCAGAGGAGTCAGCCAGAGGTGACCTGTCTCCCAGTTATAATTGTAATCAACACACTGGGCACCAGTGCACCGGTGAGAAATGTTCAGTAAATGGCCCCAATCTAACACTATCGCCAATTCCATTAAGTTCAATGCTATGGAAACTCACTGAGAAGGTATTACTTCACAGTAGGAAATTAGACAGTCCAGGTGATTTATAAATCAGTGGCCTGTGAGGTCCCTAAAATAGAGCCACTTCTGGGCTGGAAGGCAGCGTCTCATTTACTCCCTAATAACTGGGTGAGAACAATCTTGGCCGAGGGAAGGAGACTGTTAAAGCTTGCTTCCTGCTGCTGTTAGCAGCCAGCAGATGCACCAAAGTTTAATTGAGAGGTTAACTACAGGTTGTTTGGATTTACTATTCTAGATTTAGGAGCAGGCAGCATCAAGATGAACCTGTTGGGATTCTGACACACACCCAACCCTGACTCCTAAATGCTTCTGTTCCTCGCTCTCAAAGGCAACCTTGCTGTGCCCCCTTTCTTTTTACAGAGTTCCACTCTTTGCCCAAGCTGGCATAGAAGTCTCTACGTAGCATAGGCTATCACTGAACTCACAGCAATGCTCCTGTTTCAGCCTCCTGAGTGTTGGGATTGTCTGAATCCATCAACATTGTTTCCACTTTCCTCTTTCATCTGGCTGTGTCAGAAGATAGGGGCTGGGCCCGCAGCTCAGTTGGGAAGGTGTTCATCCAGCAGGCACCGAGCCTTGGGTTTGGTCCCCAACATGGACTAAACCAGACACAGTGCTATGTGCCTGTAATCTCGGCACTCGGGAGACAGGAGGGTAAGGAATTCAGGAGTTAGAGGCCAGCCTGGATACCGAGACTCAAAGATAAACACATGCAACAACGAAGAACAACGGTTTGATGTACGCATCTTCACTGTGCAACAATGTCATCTCCAAATCTGACACCACTGCCAACTCACATTTACGAGTGCTACATGGAAGGCTATACACAAGGCTTATGTAAATACAGTACCAGTTCACGCAGGAGACCTGAGCACCTGCTGACTTCAGTATCTGTGGAGATGAGGCATGGGTGGGATAGGGAGGGGACGGCGGAGGGGAAGAGAAGCAGAACCAAACCCCAGCAGAAACTGTGGGGTAACGACGGTCTTTTCAGTGTTAAAAATCTGGCATTGATTTATGGACGTATCGGAAGTCATGGGGTGGTCAGAGGACAACTTCTGGGAGTCAGTCCCCCCTTCCACCATGAGACCCAGGGATCAAACTCAGGTGGTCAGGTGTGGTGGCAGGCACCTTTTACCTGGTGAGATGGTTCTCCAGCCCCTTTTCTATTTCTTGATGTTAAATGGTGTGTCAGATACTTGATTTGACAAAGTCAGATGTTTTCCAGTCTAAGTGTGAGCAGCTTTTAAGATGGCTGGGGAAAGCCTGGGATGAAGGAGGGCCGGCCACAACTGCGCACTGAGCATTTAAGTGTAACAAATCCGTTCTGCAACAGAATCCAATCAATGCCCCAATGAGGTAAATGCAAAGGGCTGGGGTAAGACTAATATATGTCCATGACGGTTTTCTTGAAGCAGTGCTAAGCACTGATCTCTTCTGCGCTATAAAGCTCATTAAGCAACTTAAGTGCCTTCCACTCGTCATCTGTCTGTGGGAAACTCCTTAACCACATCTCTGCTGCACAGAGCTAGGGTTGTGATTTACTCTTAGTGCCACATACGGAGACAAAGCCCCGACTTCCAGTCAGATGTGGTGAGTATTAACAGAAAGGCAAGGGCACAAGCGCGTGCGCATGCCCAATACACCACCCTCCAGACCACACACGGCCTGCTGCTTCACCACCAATCACATGCAAGCCACCCCAGCGCCTTACGATGCGAGAGCCTGCCTGTGTTTCTGTCACAAAAGATTCTTCTGTTTGTCCTGGCTTGCTAGGCATGCAGCTGGGTCAGAGTGCTTGCCTATCGTGCATGAGGCCACTGGGGTCAATCCCCAACAGGACAAGAAAAAAAGAAGCAGTGATGGCGTCTGGCATTGTTTAACCCGACACCGTTATTTTTTCAGTATCTGATATAAATGACAACGATCACTCCAAAAAGCCAGCCCCCAGATAGAGCTGGTGCCTTTCTCACAGAGGTCTCCTAATTAATTTAAAATATATCCATGCAAATATGCAAGATTTATATAAAAAAAAAAGACCATTTTTATAATTCAACCCAAACTTGCTTGACTCAAGTGATTCTGAGCCCTTAATGGCTCAAAACATTTAAAAGCATTTGCCAGTGTTTTTAAAGTATAAGAAGACTATCTCATGAGAAGGCCCTGGATACTGGTCAAAAAACAAAGATTCGGGGCTGGAGAGATGGCTCAGTGCTTAAGAGCACTGGCTGTTGTTTCAGAGGTCCTGATTTCAATTCCCAGCACCCACATGGTGGCTCACAACCATCTGTAATGAGATCTGGTGCCCTCTTCTGGCCTGCAAGCATGTCATGTAGGCAGAACATTGTATACATAATAAATAAATATTTAAACAAAACAAAACAAAAAAACCAACAAAGATTCCTGTCTTAGTCAAAAATTCAGGATCTCTAGGGTGAGCCCAGACATGCGCATTTTATTGTTTTGTTTCTTTTTGAAAAGAAAAAGGGTGTCATTGTATAGCGCTGGATGGCCTGGAATTCACTATGTAGACAAGGCTGGCCTAGAATTCAGAGATTCGCCTGCCAAGCAAGACATGTACGTTTTAAGTTAATGTCTCATGTGAATTTTATGCTCAACACGAACCTGACGCCTCCCAGTCAGTGGCCAGCGCCGTTTCATGAGCACTGCCTGTGATCTATTTCTGGCCAGCCAGTTTGCAAATGTGTGATAAGACAGTGGCTGTAAATCTGTCTCCAGTACCATCTAAACCACGTAGTCACACAGCCATGTCCTGCAGTGGGCTATAAGAGTCACCTTCACAGAGGTAAATACTTCCCTTTGATTTCCCCTTCAGGCCTGTCTGGTGGGGTTAACCCATCTGCAGACACTGAAAAGACAATACATAAACAGGTGCCACAAGGCAGCCTGGAGTCAGACATGGAGAGGGGTCCTGACTCTAGGGCCAACCCTGGTCGGGTCACTTAAGGTCTCTGGCTTCAAGGAGTCTAGGTGGCCCTCCAGCTGAGCTGCTTGCACAGGCACAAACCCAGCATGAACTCACCTTCTAACATCTCTCCAGCTCCTTTGGGGTAGGTGAACAGAGCTTTCCGTGGCGGGGCCAGGTCTGAAACACTGAAGCCAGATCCGGTGACGGAACTGCCACTGACCCCACCAGCTGAAGATGAGGACGAGGAGGCAGCCATTCCCTCCAGCAGAAGTCTCTCTTCACTATAGGAGGAAACACAGCAATCGACAGGTTTATAAAAGCCAGGTGACAATACTTCATTCTAGCCCGGTGGGGCCAGCTTTCCCCACCCTCCATCTGTATACAGTTCTTTATGATGTCACTCAGGTTTTGAAGTAAAAACGTGCTTAAAAATAGCTTGCCAAGCTGGGCGTGGTGGTGCAAGCCTTTGATCCCAGCACTCAGGAGGCAGAGGCAGGCTGATCTCTGTGAGTACGAGACCAGCCTGGTCTACAGAGCAAGTTCTAGGACAGGCACCAAAACTACACAGAGAAAACCTGTCTCGGGGTGGGGGGTGGGGTGGGGGGGGGGGGTGGGGAGGGGGAAGCTTGCCAAGCTGGGTGTGGTGGTGCATGCCTTTGATCCCAGCACTCAGGAGGCAGAGACAGGTGGATCTCGGTGAGTTTGAGGCCAGTTTGGCCTACAGAGTGAGTTCCAGGACAGCCAAGGCTATACAGAAACACCCTGTCAAAAAAAAAAAAAAAAAAAGAAAAGAAAAGAAAAGAAAAAAAGATACCCACCTCTAAGATAACAAGGAGTCCTATTTTCTCCCATTAGCAAATTGTGCCATTGAGTGTGGGACTGAGTGCGGATGATTTATAGGTTATGAAGAGTGATATGTCAGTGCCAAGGCAGAAATGGACCCAAGGATAAATATTTCTGCTCCACAGGACAGTTTGTCTTGGGTACATCCTCACCATACCAAGAAGTTCACTTATCAAGTTTTCCAAATAAGAGTCCAGAATAACATTGTGTTCTGTTCCCAAGGAAGGGAGATGGGTTAGGAAATACATATTGGCACATTCATTAAGAAACTGTTAACCTTTTCATCTAAATGTAATGCCTAAATCTAACACTTGATGGCGACCAAAAACTGGAACAAAATAATTCAGGAACTGATCTCAGAAACCATGGATCTTTATGAATTGAGCATCTGTGGGCTTAATCATGTGCCACATCTGAAAACCCAGATCCCAGTACTGAGTTCATGACTTCCCACAAAACTTCAGAACAAGAACATAGCGATTTCAGAAGCATATGAAATTATATTAAACACATACATACATTCTTGCTGTTTTGTTTTTTGAGACGGCGTTTCTTTGTATGGTCTTGGCTGTCCTAGAAATAGGTCTGTAGACCAGAATGGCCTTTAAGTTCACAAAAATCCACCTGCCTTTGCCTTCCAAGTGCTGGGATTAAAGGGGTGTGCCACCACTGCCTGGCCAGTGTATAATTTTAAAATGGTTACGACCACATTTATACCATCTAGAACTTTCTGTCACCATGGAAATGTTCTGATAGTCTAGTTCTGTCCAATACAGTAGTCATGAGACTCATGTTGTGGCTATTAATGTAACTGAAGAGCTGTATGTTCACTTTTTTTTTTTTTCTTTTTTTCCAAGACAGGGTTTCTCTGTAGCTTTGGAGCCTGTCCTAGACTAGCTCTGTAGACCAGGCTGGCCTCGAATTCACAGAGATCCACCTGCCTCTGCCTCCCCAGTGCTGGGATTACAGGTGTGCTCCACCACCGCCCGGCGCTATATGTTCACTTTTAAATGCTAAATAAAATTTCAATAAAACCATGTAGCTTGTGGTCTCTCACTCCATAATGGATCCTAGTATTTAAGTGAACAAATGACTTTACATGGTAGTAGTGGTAGTATGCACAGGTATGCAATATTCCAGTTACTCAGGAGGCTGAGGCAGGGGATTGTGTACTCCAGACTACATAGCCAGGAGCCTGTTTCGATAACAACAGACAATGGCTAATTTTTACATTATATAGGTTTTAACATTTTTTTTTTTTTTTAAATAAAAAGGCTATTTATTTATTTATAGAGAAGGTCTTAATTTGCTGGCCTGGAACTTACTATGTAGCTTGGCCTGGCGTGAATGAAACTCAGGGCAATGCCACTGTGTCAGTCTCCCAAGTCCTGGGATTACAGCCACGTAGCACCATGTCTGGCTTAAAAAGGACAAAACGAATTTTCCAGGGCCGGGGAGCTGGCTCGGTTAGTGGAGTGCTTGCCTAGCATGTAGGAAGCCCCGGGCTCAGTCCCTAGCACCATATAAACAAGCTGTGGTGGTAAAGAAGTAGAATTCTAGCACCTGGGAGGCAGAGGTAGGAGAAGCAGAAGTTCTTGTTCCTCTTTGATTCTATAGCAAGTTCAAGGCCAATCGGGGATTCATGGGATCCCTCAAAAAAACACACCAAACCCAACCCAACCCAACCAATCAAACAATACGTACAAAGTTGGCACTCTTGTTTTTTAAAACAGGAAAGTACTAAAGAGTGCTACATTACTATAAATGTCCAGAGCATCTGGTTTCCTTCTAAGGAAAATGGTAAACGATGTGGGAGATGGTGGCTGTTGTCTCCTGATTCTATGGCAGTGACCTGTGGTTGTCAGAGAAGCAGAGCTTGGTTTCTAGTTCCACCAGATGGCCATCCATAGGTTGCACTAATGAACACGGACATGGAACAATGACATTGTAAGGCTATTGCTATCATTAGACTATTATAAGTGCAAACTCATTAATGATTTTTTTTACCCTTCCCCCCCTTTTTTTGTTTTTTGTTTTTTGTGTTTTTTTTGAGACAGAGTTTCTCTGTGAAACAGTTCTGGCTGTCCTGGAATTCATTCTGTAGACCAGGGTGGCCTTGAACTCACAGAGATCCACCGGCCTCTGCCTCCCGAGTGCTGGGATTACAAGCGTGTGCCACTACCGCCTGGCTCTTTTTTTAAAATTTGAAACAGCTTTTCACTGTGTAGGCCCGGCTGTTCCGGAACTTGCTATGTGGTCTAGACTGGCCTCAAATTCACTCAGTTGCCCTGCTTCTCAGTGCAGGTGTTGAAGGCGAGGCCACAATGCCCAGCTCATTAATGACACCCTTAATTTTGCGCTTAGGTTATTACTTTCTGAATTGTACTTGTACCCATCAGGGAAAGCAACCTTTCATGTGGAATTGTAATTGCTCCTTTGCACCACACTGTCTCAAAATACAGCCTGCTAAAGTTTTTAGTGTTCCTTAAAAGAGACAAGTATTGATGGACCAGGTCCAAATCTCTAACCAGATGCCTGGTGGGATTTAAATGAAGCGTACAGACCACTCAGCCACTTCCCCAGAGAGCAGCTCTGGCTTTACTTCCCCCCAGTTCAGAGCAGAACCCCCCAGAGAACTGTTTATTTTTCTCAACTAAGATTTTTAAACTCTGATCTTTTCAACTTCCACCCTGATAATGTTCTATTTAGTTGCTGACGCTTTGTATTTTGCATTTTGAGATCAGCTGCTCAATAGAGCACCCAGGCGGCGGCCAGGCGGCTTCAAAGGCTAGCCACAGTGACTCCAAAACTGAGGGTCATCAAAGGAACATTCTTTCATCCTATTTCTTCCCAATTCTCAGAACTAGTATAGCTCCATACACACAAGAGTCAGGGTGGAAAAACAGAGCTCGAAATCAGCACAAAGTTAACTTTAAAGAAGCCACTGTCTGCAGAGACATATCTGCAAGATGTCTGCTTCTAAAGATTTGCTTAAGGTTTTTTTTTTTTTCTTTTTATTTCTTCTCTTGTTGGTGTTGGCGACAGAAGCCAGGACCCTGTGCATGTTCCACTCTGAGCTACACCCTTCAGTCTCTAGTTTTGAATTGCCATCATGAAGGGGTAAACAGGAGTTAAGCTGACAACAAACCCTAGGTTGTAAATGCTGAGCAGAGGGATTAACTAAGTGACTAGGGTAACTCTAAGTCGCCACTCATGTAAGTATATCCACAGAATGCTTACACAGTTCACAGGAATCACTGACTTCCTAAAGGTTGTCTAATTTCTTTTTTTTTTTTTTTTTTTTTTTTTTGAGCTGAGGATCGAACCCAGGGCCTTGCGCTTTTGCGCTCTACCACTGAGCTAAATCCCCAACCTAAGGTTGTCTAATTTTTGAAGCAATGGCTTGTTGATCTGCTGCTGTGCATGAGGGTTAGCTAGCACAGCGATTAAGGTCTGACCACCAGGCGGTACTGGTGCACGCCTTTAATCCCAGCACTCGGGAGGCAGAGCCAGGCGGATCTCTGTGAGTTCGAGGCCAGCTTGGTCTACAGAGTGAGTTCCAGGAAAGGCGCAAAGCTACACAGAGAAACCCTGTCTCGAAAAAACAAAAAAAAACAAAAAAAAGTCTGACCACCAGGCTTGAAGAGTTGGCTCAGAGGTTAAGATGCTTGCTGCTCTTGCAGAGGACTGGAGTTAGGTCCCCAGTACCCAAGTTTGGTGGCTCCTGTAACTTCCACTTGCAACTCCAGCTCTGGGAGATCTGCTGCCCTCTTCTGGCCTCCTTGGTTGCAAGCATGCTCGCATGCACGCACAAGCAAGCAAATAAAAATAAATATATCTTTTCTTTTTCAATAGTCTCAAATGTTTTTAAATCATCAAAATAAAAAGGAAACCAATAAGCTGGCTCCCAAACGTCACAAGAACTGGTTGGTATGAAAAGAAATTTCTGTTTTTTTTTTTTTTTCATGAAGCCTGGTAAATAAATAAGTCTTTAAATAAGAGCTGACTATAAACAGCTGCCTGCCTAGGGCTCTATCCTGACTTTGCTATCTGCTGTGTGACTGGACAATCAGTTGACTTTTCCTTAGATGCCTCACCTGTAAAATGCAATGAGTAATAGTGCCTGCCTTATGGAAGTGTTATGAAGATTAAATCAAATAGGCAAAGCAATTAGAAACAAAACACAAATCAGTAGTAGACACTGGCACCGCGCCCCCCCCCCCCCCCCCCAAGACTCTGGCTTTGTAGCCCAGACTGTTCTTCAATTCCAGACTCTGCGGGATGGGCCTACTAAGTGTCGGAATTACAGCTATGCACTATCACACCCAGTTTTCCCTACGCAGAGCCCAGTTTCTCATACTTATTAAGCTCTACCAGATGTACTCCTAGGAAAAGTTCAAATTCTCTTTGACATAGCTATGTGAAAACTCCTGGAAGAGAAAGGGAAGGGTCTCCCTCTGTTGACAACGGTATCTGTTATGTACTTCATCCATTCTACCACTGGGCTACACCCTCAGTCAGCAGGTTCACTTTGTTTATCATCTTATTAAGAACTCTGCAGTGGGGCTGGGAAGATAGCTCAATGGATTAAGTGCTCCGCACTGGAGGAGTTAGGGATCCCTTGAACTCACTTAAAAGCAACGAATTCAGGTGCGAAGGTGCAGTAGCTGCCTGTCTTCCCAGCACCTGGGAGTTGAAGATAAGCGATTCCCAATAGCAAGATGATTAGCTAGATTAGCCGGAATTGTCTCGTTCTGGGTTCAGGGAAGTTATGAAAACTATGGAGGAAGACATCGGACATCAGCCTCGAGCCTCCACATGCATGGGCACACACACATGTAAATATCTAGCCTGTGGTCTTGGGTCTGGAGAGAATATAGTTCAGTGGTAGAGCATTTGCTTAGTAATGGTGAGGAGAGAATGCTGTCCTGTTAGAAAGCAGAACACAAATCACCTTTGTATCCTTGAGGCATGGTATCATGTTTCCTGGGTGAATGATTTATAAATATTAGAACAAGAACTGGCAGTTCAGTAGACTGCAGGGGACCGAGATGGTTGGAGTCATGAAGGTCAGTCCGTTCTGTTTTTTTTTTCTCTCATTGTGTGGAGTATACAACTTTGCCTACCAGGGGGCTGCTAGGCCAGTAAGAGGCACTCAGTAAAACTTAGCTGCATGCTGATGAACTTGGCTCTATGAGAGAAACTGGGGCTGACAGCAGAGACGCTCACAGGAAAAATAATGGTATTTGTGGGACACAATATGGCTTGGTTAAATACTTACTTTGTGTACGACAGAGATGACCTTGCACTCATAAATTACTTATTTTCTCACCAACAACAGACAAAACAAGAGATCCTTCTTAAAAATTAAGTCTCGGAAAAAAACACCGGACGCTTAAGTCGATTCGGATCCAGTACGGAGGCTAATTATGACAACCCTTGGGTTCTACCAACCAATCATTCCAGTGTGTTCCACCTGAACATACGGGTCACCATCCGAATCAAATAGCGAGGTAGCAGCTCTATGTATAGGTGGGACGAAGAACCAGGCCGGGTCGGGGAGGAGTCAGCACACCAGCCCTGGCTACGCTAACTCCAAGCGGGGCTCGCTTCCCACCCCGCAGTTCGGGAGGAAGCAGAGGCTCGCGGCCGGCCCACTGCGCAGGCGCCAACCCTCCGCCCGCATGCTCAGTCCGAGGACATTGCACACGCCCGGCGCGGGTGAGCCTCCGGGGTCTCTTTCCACCCTCTCTCTGTTAGTCCTGGCAGGTAGGGGTCCAGAACCACCGACGGTTCGTTCGGGAAGCCTTGGCTACTTACCCGAGTCGCTTGTGCACTTTGCCTGACAGCCCCGCCCCCGGGATCGAGCCGTGCGGCTCCGTCCGCTACGACGACGTAGACGGCGGGCGTGCGCGTGCCCGCCCGGCGCTGCGGGGAATTTTTTATGGCGGGCACGCGCACGCCCGCCCCTGCGGCGGTGGGAAAATCCTAGGGCGGCGCTCTCGCGCATGCGCAGCGAGGGCGTGGGCGGGGCGGGGCGAGAGCGAGCTTCCGGAGAACACTTCCGGGTCGCTGCCGCCCCGTCATCTTCCGCGTGGTTCTGGTTATCTTGCTGCCGCGCGGTGTTTTCTGGTCCCTGCCTCTGGCGTAGGGGTTCTTTGTTTACTTCTTCGATTTAGGACTTCAGCTTCTCCCACGAAACGATAATTACACGAAGACATAGATACCGCTTCCTCTCCAAACCCCCATGACACAGGGCTAGTGGGTTTCCGTCCTTCTGCGCAGCCTCTCTGCCTGGAGCTGCTGCAGGAAAGGTAGATGAGTATGCATCACAACCACCTCGCGCTCGGGGCCCAAACTTTACTGCATAAAGACGACTTTTGTACAGAGCTGCTCTTTGAAGTGGGGAGAGGTTGCTAAAGAATAGCACACCAGCGTGTCCTAAGACTGTTGATAATTACATCCTCTCGTCAACGTTGACTTTGTGTGTTCTCAAAAACACAAATCCACACCTTGGTAGTGAGTGACTTGGCAGAGGTTTGGACCAAGCATTTATCTAGATGGGATTATTAGGTTTTCTTTGGCATTTTAAGTACATGGGCTTGAAGACTCAGTCACCTGTGGCGGGAACATGGGTTGAACTTAACCACTGCTAGTTGATAAGGAGTCTTTATTTCCTAACTATTGATTCAAGTGGTGACTAGAAACTTCACTTTTCTCAGTAAGTGATGCAGTTTGTTGGGCAGTGACCTCCTCACTAATGTGTTGGTCTGAGAACTATGTTAAATCGTATTGTAGTTGTACTTTTTGTTTGTTTGTTTGTTTTGTTTTGTTGTTTTTCGAGACAGGGTTTCCCTGTGTAGCTTTGCGCCTTTCCTGGAAACTCACTTGGTAACCTAGGCTGGCCTCGGCCTCTCAAGTGCTGGGATTAAAGGCGTGCGTCACCGCTGCCCGTCTGTAGTTGTACTTTGATAAGGAAATTAGGTCTGATTGTTAGGTGTGTATTTCTAGCACCTTGAAAAGTACTTAGCGCTCTTCCATGGATATTGTATGAATGGTTCCACATTGTATTATTATATTGAAAAGAAAGAATGAAGCACTTTGCACATGGTTAAATAAATATCAAGACTGCATCCGCTTAGGTTAAAGACACTCAAAGTCACTGGCAGTCACTGGCTGTATTCTACTAATGCCTCTTACGGGAAAGCTGATACATAGATTACAAATGGCTGTCTGGAGTGAGTCAGGAGATGTAATAGAATGGTGGGAAATGCAGTCCTTGCCTTCTGAGAGCTTACACACAGTGGCCGGCCAGCGGAAAGTGACACTATTTTTACTTAGGATGTGCTATGAACTACAGCCCAGTTATGTCCATTCGGGCCTACATAATGGCCCATCTAATAGGGGTTTTTATTTAATTTTTATTACATTATTTATTTTGTCTGCGTGTGTGGCAACTGTAGGAGTCAGTTTTCTCCTTCCACCACGTGCGTCATTAACCTTGGGAACCAGTGTCATTATCTATTCAGCCATCTTACTGACCTAACCTTTCATTTCTAATTCTAAAACAATGGTAAAAGGATGATTTATTTTTCAGGACTCTACTAGACCCCCATTTGGAGACAGTGTCATGGATGTTCTGCGCCCACAGCTTATAACATTCGATGGACGGAATTATAGGAAGAATCCCATCCAGGAAAAAAATTATCAACATGAAGAAGATGAAGCTTACTATCGAGGTAATCCTAGTTGCTCTTAGGTCAGGTGAGAAGTAAAATGTTCTTTGTAGTGTAGGGGCAGTTCTTTGTTTTATTGCTGTTCAGGGCTCCTGGCAAAGCTGATCTCAGATGAGGCATTCTTGGTTGCCTTTCATATGTCAAGAGAGATTTCATCTGTACAGAGGCTTAAATGCCATGAGGAGTAATTTTATTCATTATTATTTAAATTTGTGTGTGTGTGTGTATATGGATATATAGATATGATCATGGGTACCCAAAGATGCCTGAAGAGGGTGTTAGATCTCCTGGAGCTGGAGTTACAGGTGATTGTGAGCTACCCAGTGTGGGTGCTAGAAACTGAACTCAGGTCAACTGTAAGAGCATTAAGGGCTCCTAACTGCAAAGCCCCCATGTGAAGTAATTGCAGTTTGTTATTACTATTAACTTTTAATATTCTGTGCCAAAATTAAGCCCCTTTACCTGTGAAATTGTAAAAGAATATAAATCATTATTATTATTATTATTATTATTATTATTAATTTATTTATTTTGAGACAGGGTTTCTCTGTGTATCCCTGACTGTCCTAGAACTCACTCTATAGATTTAGAACCACCTGCCTCATCCTCCTGAATGCTGCGATTAAAGGCATGCACTATCATGGCCTAGCATTTTTTTTTGTTTTTTGAGACAGAGTCTCTCTATTATGTAGCTCTGGTTGTCTTGGAACTCATTGTGTAGACCAGGCTGGCCTTGAACTAATAGAGATCTTCCTGCCTCTGCCTCCTGAGAGCTGGGATTAAAGGTGTGCGCCACCACGCCTGGCTAAGAATATGAGTTATTGAAATAAACACGTGAAAGATTTAGTTCAGTGTCAGATAACGTTAACTGTTGTTACTATGTTATTTTTCTGTCTTCCTTGTAGTCATGCATTGACTGTTCCAGAGACACACCCAACTTTATTTTACATATGGTAATTTGGTAAATAAAATCAATAGTTGAGATGGGTTATAAATATTTTCAGGGTGATGACCATGTGGTTAGGTTTAGTGCATAAACAGGGCCTCTTAGGGTCTTTGCAACTTTCCCTTTTTGGTTCTTAAGGGTGTCCACTAGACCTTAACTTTGGGGGTCACTTTCCCTTGTGATCCTTCTTACTGTGTGCTGTCAGCCTTGAGCCTTGAGCTCCTATTTCCATTCTGATTCTTTGTGTGGGTCTCTCCTTACTATGTAGTTCAGGTAGTACTCTTCTTGCCTCAGCCTCCTAAATGTTGGAACTCCTCCAGGCATGTGTCACTCTGCCTGGCCTCTCTTTTCTCTATGTTGAGGTTTAAGGAAGAAATCCTTCTAGTATCATCCTTATTTATTAATAATTCATTCAAGTAATTCTGTGCCCTAATACTTAAAGAGTACTGACTTCTAGACTTTGAAAGGGTGAGTTCATATTGTGTGAACTTCATCTCAATAGAATAATAGTAAAACATATTTCAGCATCTTAACTTTCTAAGAGAAAACAACTAAATACTGCTTTCCCAAGGTTCTGAGACTGAAGGATTTAAAATAACCACCGTGTTCTTTTTACTCTTTATTTCTTCTGAGCAGACTTGGCGGGGGGGGGGGGTGGGGGAGGTACTAAAGCAGCTGTTCTTTGCACACGGTCCTGCCTTCTTAAGCCCTGAGAGTGATTGACAGCTGCGAGGAGGCTGTTTCCACTGAGCAGCCCCATGCAGAGATGGTATGGTTTCTTTGCAGACTCCATGGAGTATTCTGATGAGCCCTGTGATGCCTATGAGGTGGAGCAGACCCCTCAAGGATTCCGGGCCACCGTCAGTGCGCCTAGCCTGCTTTACAAGTGAGTGAGTTCCCCATCAGCTTCCAGAGATGTACTTTCAGGAAACTCAGCAGGAAGCCAGCTCTTCAGTCTTTTACACTTATTATAATGCTTGATTACTAATGACAGAGGAGTTCAGTATTTTGAGTCCTGAAATGTCACAGGACTGATTACAGATTAATATAATCATCCTGTGTTTATGGCCACATCCTGTTGACTTTCCCTTTAAATGTCCTTTGGAGCTACCATTTACCTTATCTTCACTGCTACCTCATTTTTCCTATGGATATCTTTTTAAAAAAAAATTATCTAATATGTCTGTGTGAATATTGACATGTATGTATGTATACTACCTGTGTGTGGTGCCTAAGGAGGATAGAGGAATTTGTTGAACCCTCTGGACTGGAGTTAACTGACCGTTGTGAGCCACATGATGTGGATACTGGCAACTGAACCCAGGTCCTCTGCAAGAGCAGCAAGTGCTCTTAATCACTGAGCATCTCTTCGGTCTCTCTGTGGATTTCTTAAAATAGCTCTAATGGTCTCTCCACATTCCTGCTTTCTTCTTAGTCCTTCACATTGAAAGTGGTATGATTTAGAAACAATTTTTTTTGAGATTTGTTTTTAATGTGTGTTATCTTATCTGTATGTCTGTACACCATGTGTATGCAGTGCCTGTGGAGGCCAGAAGAGGTCCAGGTATTCCCTGGACCTGGAGTTACTAGCCTCCTTGTGAGTGCTAGAAATTTAAACCAGGTCTGGAAGAGCAGCCAGTGCTTTTAACCACTGAGCCGTCTCCAGCTTTCATTTTTTTTTTTTTCTTTTTTTTTTTTCTTTTTTGGTCTTGCTTTATAGTTAAGGCTGGCATGGAACTCTTGATCCTCCTGCCTCAGCCTTCCATTTACTGAGGTTACAGGTGTGTATCACCTCACCAGGCTCAGAATGATCTTTTTAAAAGGGAAATCTGATTCTTTTACCACTTCTGCCTAAAAGTCATCTGTGGGGGTGTGAGATGGCTCAGCAGGTAAAGGCACTTACCATGCAAGCCTGGCTACCTGAGTTTTATCCCAGAACCTTTGTAGAGGTGGAAGGTGGGAGCTGACTTCACAGAGTTTTTCTGTGACCTCCATGTAATGTGCTGTGGTGGACGTACCCACAAATGCACTTATGTGTACACACATTCACACTAATAATACATTTAAAAACTCTTATCGGTGGTTTTCCACTAGAGATGGAGTTCTGGGTCATTAAAGTCATGGGCAAAATCATGAATATACCCTAGCTGATTCTGCTTTTATTTTCTTTTTGCTTTAGGTCTCTCTCTGCCTTGTGTTTAAGGTTAGAACTCCCAACTGGTATTTTCAGTTCCTCATATGTGCTGTGTTTTTTCCAGCATCTGAGTTCATGTGTGTGGTGTGCCTTTTGCCTTACTCTTTCCTCTTTCTTACCTGGTTCTATTCTCCTTCCTAGAAAAGCTTGATTTGACCCAAGCCATCCCTGCCAATCACTGATAATCCTACTGTGTGTTTTTATGATACCTCTGCCTGTGGTCTGTAGCATTTATCATAGTCTGTGTTTGTATGCGTTGGTGTATTGCTTGCTGCCCCCTCTGCAGATGGGAAGCCTCTTGGAGGCAGGGACTTGTTTGTTTCATTAATCCTTAGTGCCTTACCGAGACGGTTGTGCTTTTTCGAGGATCACTGTTGTGAATCGCTTATGGACTTCTGGTCATTTCAGCATGTGCTTGTGTGAGTGCTCTCTCATGGTCTCCCCCACATTAACCACTAATAGAATGCTGTCAGAAGCTAACTGGCTTCTTTTGGACTTGCCTGGGAAGATCAGCTGGTCTAAAAAGTCCATCAGCCATTGCTGTTTTTCTGTTATACTGGATCAGTTAGGTCCACTGGGAGGAGAGCTACAAATATGGAATCAAATGCATTTGAACTCTAATAGTTTTATCCTTGAGAACATTCTGAAATACCTACTGTGGATAAAATTCTTCTTGAATGTAGCCAAATGGGAAAGCAAAGCCAACCCTGACAGCTCACTCACTTTCTTCCTAGGCTTTGATGACATTTCCTCCTAGGAGGCATGATTTCAGAATGACATGACTCAGCTTCCTGAAAAACAAAATGAGTGTAACATGTCTCGGTGTACATAGGTCCTACGGCCGAGGTGTGTGAAAATTCCTGAATGTCTAATTCTCATGATGGCCTTTTGAATTCTGTAGACTCTTAAGTTCTTGTGTTCCTGATGAACATATGGGTATTAGGTCAGATGTTGGTCCTACTAAGTCCTAATTAGTAGGTAACATTCGCTGAGAAGATTACCCCTGGACCCCCACCCTTTTCTTTTTTTCCTTTCTTCTCCCCCTCTCCTTCTATTAGGGCTCCGTATAGCCCAGGCTGACCTGGAACCTGCAGTCTGCCTACTTCAGTCTCCCAACTGCTGAGATTACAGGTGTGCACCACATGTACACCATAAGATTTCTTATTTCATTTCTATGGGCTTATTTGGTCAAGGTTTTGCAGTGCTTGGGATAAAACCCAGGGCATCTTGGCACATTGCCAGATAAGTGCTCTACAACTGAGCTGTATCCCCAGATGAACATCTCATTGTTGGAAAAAACTGACCTATTACAGCAGATCTTAGTGGAAATGATTAGGCTTTATTATTCCATGTAAAGACAATTGACTAAAGGTTAGGAGCTAGCTCAAGCAGTAAAGTATATGTGAGGTCTCAGGCTCAGTTCCCAAACACCTCTCTAAAAGAATGGTTTTAGACGTAGTTACCTGTGGCATTGGGTGTGTAATTGAAATTGTAGAAGTTGAAATAATGTTGATGACAGGGAGGTCTTTCCATTAACTTAATATCCTGTGATAGTGTTTTATAGACTCTGAAACTCCCCTCCTGGGATCCAGTAGTCTCATTCATGCTAGCACTTCCAATACTGTGGGTTCCGGAGGATAACCTTGGCTTGTCAGGATTATTTATACTAGAGGCCCAGGTGAAGACTATAAACCAGTCAGTAGGAAATGGATGAAATGGGGTAGACGATGGTTGGGAGGGGCTGATAGGAGGTGTCATGGGTTTGTCCCATTTGCAGGGGGAGGTTAAAGTTGTCCACTGTGGTTGCTGTGAGTCATCAGATTGTTAGTATTCAAAACCTGTACATGAACAAAAATTTATAGTATATGATATGTATGACAATAACAATATAATATATATTAATATATTAAAACATGAGTATGTGCTGTGCTTAATTTAGGTCACATGTTTACTTCCTGTTTCTCCTCTTTTCTTCCTCTCTCTTTCTCTCTCTCTCTGTGTATGTGTGTATCCCAGGCTAGTCTTGAACTAGTAGTCTTCCTGCCTCAGCCTCCTGAATGCTGATTCCAGATCTCGGGAAGCATGGTTCTTTTTGTGCTCTACAGACTATCTGAATGGTAACTCCTGAACGCTTTTCAAAGCTCTTTACCCTTTGTGGTGTTTTGAATGAGAAAGGTCCCCATAGGCTCATATATTTGAGTGTTTGGTTCCCAGTGGGTGGACTGTTTAGGAAGGATTGGGAGGTGTGGCCTTGTTTGAGGAGGTGTGCCACTTTGGGTGGGCTTTGAAGTTTCCAAAGCCCACACCAGGCACATTCTTACACTTTGCCTCGTGTTTGTGGATAAGATGTGAGCTCTCAGCCACTGCTGACAGTGCCCTGCCTGCTGCCATGGCTCTTCTGTTTCCATACCGAGTCACTGATGGCATCATTTGCCTGGGAGTGAAGAGAGCATGTTCTATATAAAGCTTAGTGACTTGCAGTTCTCTACTAATACTGCACTTTTACTGAGGTGTGTTTCTATTAGGGAGTGTCTCTGGTCATGTGGAACTTAAACATGTATTTTTTTTTTTTTTTCATATTCTAGGCACATAGTTGGAAAGAGAGGGGATACCAAGAAGAAAATAGAAGTGGAGACTAAAACATCTATCAGTGTTCCTAAACCTGGACATGAAGGAGAGATTGGTAAGACAGACATAATTATGTTCACACTGATTTCTTTGACTTATTTATTACAGATATGCAGAAACGTATATTAAGTTATATTTATTTATTGTGTGTGTGTATGTCTGTGGGTACATATAGTGCCATGACACATGTATGGAGGTCAGAGGACAATCTACTGGAGTTGATTCTCCTTCCAGTATGTGGGTTCTGGGGTTGAACTTAGGTTGTCAGGCTTGACAACAGTAAGTGCCTTTATCCAGTGAGCATCTCACTGGTCACCCCCAACCCCTCTCTTTTTAGACAGGGTGTCATGTGGCCCAGACTGACCTTAAATTCACTGTGTAGCTGAGGCTGGTCTTGAACTCTTCATTCTTCTGCCTCTATCTCCCAAGTGCTTGGATTGCAGGCATGTGTTACCATTCCTGGCTAGAGAGAGAGAGAGAGAGAGAGAGAGAGAGAGATGCGCATGTTCCTATTTGTGTATGTATGTTCATGTGGTCCTGTGGGTATGCATGTTTCTGTGCATGTGGAAGCCAGAGGTTGATATCAAGTGTTTTTTCTTCCTCAGTTGATCTCCATCTTAATCATTTATTATTTGTTCATTTTAGAGATAGGGTCTCTCACTGAACCTGGAACTTGCTGATCTGGCCAGACTGACTGGCCAGTGAGCCCCAGGACCCCTCTGTCTCTTGTCTCCCAAGCACTGGAGTTATGGATGTGCTCTCCACACCCAATTTTCATTTGGGTTTTGGGGACCCAAACTCAGGTCATAATGCTTGTGCTGTAAGCACTTGACTGACAGGCTACCTCTCCAGCCTCAGATACTCCATTTTCAAATGTATTCTGTTTACATCGAAACTCCATTTTCAAATGTGTTCTGTTTACATCGAATTCACTAGTAGTTTTCTTTGCCATTTGGCGCCATTGCTATATCCATGATCAGAGCGCTTTCAGATCCCTAGAGATGATAGTGTCAGATGGCGTCTACCTGTCAAGCACTGAGGGTTCTTGAGCCTGGTAATGTTTTTTTTTTTTTCCTTTGCTTGAAGTGATCACTGGTCAGCATCGAAACGGCGTAATTTCAGCCCGAACTCGGGTTGATGTTCTCCTGGACACATTTAGAAGGAGACAGCCCTTCACTCACTTCCTGGCCTTTTTTCTCAATGAAGTTGAAGTTCAGGAAAGATTTCTGAAGTTCCAGAAGGAAGTGCTGGAGAAGTGCTCCATGGTAAGTAGAAAACAAAATCTGTTTTCTAAGTAAGAAATGGTTCATAATTCAAACAAAATACAGACATATCTGCCCAGGTCTTTCTATAAGGTAGGGAGCATCTCTTTCTCAAAACTAATTAATTAATTAATTAATTAATTAATTTGTGTGTGTGTGTGTGTGTGTGTGTGTGTGTGTGTGTGTGTGTGTGAGAGAGAGAGAGAGAGAGAGAGAGAGAGAGAGAGAGAGAGAGAGAGAGAGAATGTGTGTGGGGTGTACCTGCCCATGTGGAGGCTGGAGGCTGATTCTTCCTTCTGTCCTGTTCTCCATCTTCTTTTTTTGTTACTTGTTTTTTGTTTTTTGAGACAAGGTTTCTCTGTGTAGTTTTGGTGCCTGTCCTGGATCTCACTCTGTGTACTAGGCTGGCCTCGAACTCACAGAGATCCCCTGGCTCTGCGTGCTGGGATTAAAGGCATGCACCACTATGCCCAGCTGCTAACATAGTCTTTATGTTTCTGCTTTTCGTGATTGTAATGATGCTGTCCTAAGTAGTCTGATTCATTTCTTACTTGAATTCTTAGAAGTGGAAAAGGCGTGTGTGTGTGTGTGTGTGTGTGTGTGTGTGTGTGTTTGAGTCTTTTCAGGTATATATCCAGATTCTCTTCAAGAAATTTATGTACTCCCATGTAAGATTGTCTTTAGGTTTCTTTCCCAGCAGATGTTCCATTTCCAGACTCCTCATTCCAAAGTGTGTTCCACAGGAAACCCAGGACACATGATGGAGTGAGACGCTGTGCAGGAAAGGTTTTGTCAGGTGGTAGTATTTTCGAGTCACTTGCAGGTTCTGCATATAGGTCACATTTTAAACAGCCGTTTCAAGGCAAGGTATAAGCACAGCTATAAAGAAGCTTAAAAAGACACTGAATGTGTTTCATACACCAGATGGTGCAGCCTAACACGTATAACATTAGTTCTCTCAACCAAGTTTGCTGAAACATCTCCCAGAGGCTAGTGAGGGAGAGGGTGGGGGAAAGGTGCTTGCTGCCCCGCCTGACAAGCTCGAGGGCAGATGCTGGGTTATATGGAGACAACTGACTACTGAAGTTGTCCTCTGTCCTCCACATGTGTGCTGTGACACGCGCTCGCTCGCATACATGCACACACACACACACTAAAGGGGTTGGGGGGCGCCGCAGAGACTGGGTGGGAATGGAGACGCTTGACCTACTAGGGGACCATATGTCCTAAAGAAAACCGACTCTCCCTCCCCTGGCAGCCATTAACAGTCAGTAGCCCTCAGCTTCCTCTGCTGGAATGTTCCTTGCTTTGCCCTTGTGCAGGTCTTTTGCAGGCAACCATAGCTGCTGTGAACTAATGTCTGCATTAGATATTTATGTACAGATGCTGTTTGCCTCTGGACCTTTATCTCTCTTCTATTTAAAGATTTATCTACTTGTCATTTTATGTGTATTAGTGTGTTGCCTATATGTAAGTGCACCACGTGTGCAGTGCCTGTGGAGGCCAGAGAGGAGGATGGGTCCCTTTGAACTGAAGTTATTGGATATCCTTAGCCACCATGTGGGTGCTTGGGACTGAACTTAAGTCCTCTGCAAGAGCAGCCAATGCTCTTAATTGTTGAGCCATCTCTCCCTCTTGGACCTTTAGCTCTTTGAATCTTTCTCCTCTTCTCCTTTCTGTTTTCTGAGCCTTGGGAAATTTTGTTTGTTTGTTTTTCAAGACAGAGTTTCTCTGTGTAGCCCTTGCTGTCCTGGAACTCTCTCTGTAGACCAGGCTGGCCTCAAATTCACAGAGATCCTCCTGCCTTCTGCCTCTCAAGTGCTAGAATTAAAGATGTGCTCCACTACCGTCCAGCATGGTTTTTTTTTTTTTTTTTTTTTTTCTTTCTACTGTTCTTGAGAGATTGTTTTAAATACAGATGGTCTACTTAAAAGTTCAAAGTTTAAAAAATTCTTTTCTTGGGGGCTGGAGAGATGGCTCAGCAGGTAAGAGCACTGACTGCTTTTCCAGAGGTCCTGAGTTCAATTCTCAGCAACCACATGGTGGCTCACAACCATCTGTAATGAGATCTGGTGCCCTCTTCTGGCCTCCAGTCACCAGGCAGAACACTGTATACATAATAAATAAATAAATCTTAAAAACAAAAACAAAAACAAAAAAAACCCAAAAAACAAACAAACAAACAAAAACTTCTTAAAAAATTCTTTTCTTAGTTTACCAGGATGGAAGTATTAAAAATTAAAATTATATTCAGAATTATCTTAACAGTGAAATTAGCTTTGGATTCTAATTTGTATATCTAGAGCTAGGGTCTCTAAAATGTATAGAGTTCTGTGACTGTCATCACTGTTCAAATCTAGAGCAGGCTCATGGCCCAGGCAGCCTTTCAGAGCTGCTTATCCCATCCTAGTGGTATTCATTTTTGTCTTCCTGAATGTCATGTTCATGGAATCATCTGATAGGCTGTTGACCCAGGCCTCTTTCACTTAGGGTGTGTGTGAGTGTCTCCCGGGCTGTAGAGGTCTGTAGTCCATCCTCACTTAGGGTGTGTGTGAGTGTTCCCTGTCCTGTAGAGGTCTGTAGTCCATCCTCACTTAGGGTGTGTGTGAGTGTCCCCTGTTCTGTAGAGGTCTGTAGTCCATCCTCACTTAGGGTGTGTGTGAGTGTCCCCGGGCTGTAGAGGTCTGTAGTCCATCCTCACTTAGGGTGTGAGTGAGTGTCCCCCGGGCTGTAGAGGTCTGTAGTCCATCCTCACTTAGGGTGTGAGTGAGTGTCCCCCGGGCTGTAGAGATCTGTAGTCCATCCTCATTCCCCTGAGTTGGCTTCTACTTCATGGATGCTATAGTTTTGCTTCTTCATCCATGTGTTACTGGACATCATTTGGACTTTTCCAGTTTCTGGCAATCATGAATAGAGTTGATATGAACAACTTCGTAAAGGTTTTTATATAAACACGAGCCTTCATTTCCCTAGAGTAAATGCCCAGGAGTGAGATCCCTAGTATGTGTTGTAGTCACATGTTTAACTTTATAAAAGTATTACCGGGGCTGCTGGGATGCTCAGTGGGAAGAGGGTTGGCTGTGTAAGCATGACAACCTCTGTTTGGTTTCTGGGACCCATGGAAGTTGGGAGGGAAACTGAGTTCACAAAGTTGTCTTCTCACCTCTGCATGAGTGCTGTGGCATGCAGACATACCTCTCATCTCTCTCTCTCTCTCTCTCTCACCACACACACACACACACACATACACACCCCCCCATACAAACTCACACACCCCCCATACAAACTCACACACACCCCACACACAAACTCACACACACCCCACACACAAACTCACACACACCCCACACACAAACTCACACACACCCCACACACAAACTCACACACACCCCACACACAAACTCACACACACCCCACACACAAACTCACACATACCTCTCAACACACACACACACACACACACACACACACACACACACACACACACACACAGACACACACGCCTGGTTTTCCTCCTGGATGCTGGTCCTTTCAAGAATGTAGGGCTTGCAGATATTCCTCCCAGTATGTAGTTTGCCTTTTTCCCTCTTAACAGGTATTTTGTATGGAATAAATGTATTCTGTTTTGATGGTCTAGTTTATCTTTTTTTTTTTTGTATCATATATCTTCTGATGTCACAACTAACTTTTTTTTTTTTTTTTTTCTGGTTTTTCGAGACAGTTTATCTGTGTAGCTTTGGTGCCTTTCGTAGAATTTACTCTGTAGACCAGGCTGGTCTTGAACTCACAGAGATCCGCCTGCCTCATAACTAACAACTTTTTGCATAGCTGTAAAATGTGAAACTTCACTTATGCCTTCTTTCCGATTCTCTATGATTTTATTTGTTTTATTTTTAGCTATTTAGTTCAGTTAATTTTTGTATAAGGTGTGAAGCTGTGGCTGTAGCTGTGGCTGTGACTGTTTGCCTTGTGTGTTCAAGGCCCCTGATTTTCATTTTTATTGCTGTCCCCTACCCCCTAAATGAAGGCAAGTTAATTATTTTTTTAAGACTTACTTATATTTATGTTATGTGTACATCTGTGTACCATGTTCCTGACGTGCCTATGGAGGCCAGAAGAGGGCGTCAGATTCTATAGAACTGGAGTTAAAGACAGTTGTGAGCCATCCTGTGGGTTCTGGGAACCAAACCTGGCTACTCTGGAAGATCAACCAGTGCTCCTAACCACTGAGCCACCTCTCCAGTCTCCTCCCTTTTGTGCATGGATGTCCATGCTGTGTTTTCTTAATTCTGTAATGAAGAGAGTAGTAAAAACATTTGGGCTGGGTGGTGGTGGTGCACACCTTTGATCCTAGCACTTGGAAGGCAGAGGCAGGCGGATCTCAGTGAGTTCGAGGCCAGCCTGGTCTACAAAGTGAGTTCCAGGACAGCCAGGACTGTTACATAGAGAAACCTTGTCTTGAAAAACCAAACAAACAAATTGGAATAAAATACAATAGTGGTTGCTAGCTGTAGTTTTCAGAGAGGTGGCCTAAGACCTGACTCTGGAGTCCTTATACTCACTTGCACTGGAGCAAATGAACTTGTCTAATGGCCTGATTGGGAGCACTGTAGGAAGAAGTAAATGAGTTACAGAGCTCAGCACGGTGCCTGCTCCATAATAAATACTTAATAAGTGTTAGCTGTCCTTCCATAGTTTCTGTTGGCTAGGTTAAAGTTGCATCATAAGAGCATTAAGATTAGATGGGGTGGGGATGTAGCTTGGATGGTAAAGTGCTTGCCTTGCACGTTGGAAGCCCTGGGTTCAGTGCCCAGTACTACATCAACAGGATATAGCGGCGCACAAGTGAGACACTGTCTGGAAAACATAGATGAGGTGAAGCCAGCTTTCATAGTCATAGTAGTGGCAATGACACGCCCAACTTTTGAAGCTCATTTGAAAAAATGTATTTCTAGTTTTCTAAGACAGGATCTCATTTATCTCAGGCCTGACCTTGAGTTCAGCATGTAACTGAGGTGAGCTTTGATTGTTCCGCCTTTGCTTCTCAAGTGCTGGGCTCACAGGCAGGTACTGCCATGCATGGCAAAATCTTTTCTTTTCTTTCTTTCTTTCTTCTTTTTTTTTTTTTTTAAAGATTTACTTATTTATTATGTATACAGTGTTCTGCCTGCATGTACGCCTGCAGACCAGAAGAGGGCATCATTACAGGTGGTTGTGAGCCACCATGTGGTTGCTGGGAATTGAACTCAGAACCTTTGGAAGAGTAGCCAGTGTTCTTAACTGTTGAGCCATCTCTCCAGCCCCAAAATCTTTTCTTTATTCCTCCCTTCTCCCTTCTTTCCCACCTTTCCTCTTTCCCCCTTTTCCTTTTGTGTCTGCTACTCTGTCTATATTTATTGTTTTATGTTACTTTTAAAAAAGATTTATTTAGTGTGGGAGGGGTGGAGGGATGGGGGGAGAGAGAGAGAGAGAGGGAGGTTGAGAGTATGTATATGTGCACCATGTGCATACTGGTGCCTTTGAATGCCAGATGTTCTCTTAACTACTGAGCCTTCTCATCTAGTCCATTTATTTATTTAAAATTTTGTTACTTTATGTGTATGGGTGTTTTGTCTGTATGTATGTGTATACACCATATATGAGTCTGGTGCCCGCAAAGGCTGGAAAAGAGTATTGGATCCCCTAGAACTGGGGATACAGAGGGTTGTGAACTGCCTTGTGGATGCTTCAAATCAAACCTGGATCCTCTGGAAGAGCAGCCAGTGCTCTTAACTTCTGAGCCACTTCTCCAGCCCCATCAGTCCCCTTATTTTGTCTTTTTAGGTGATCTCATGTGTAGTCAGAAGTTTTCCTGTGCCCCACCAGGTCCCATAGCTGCTCGGACCCAAGTAAACACACAGAGACTTATATTACTTGTAAACTGTATGGCCTAATGGCTCAGGCTTCTCGCTAGCTAGCTAGCTCTTACAGCTTAACTCAGCCCATTTCTATTCATCTATATGTTGCCACAGGGCTTTGTGCCTTACCGGTACTTTCACACCTTGCTTCTACTGCTGGCGGCTTGCAGCATCTCCATACTCTCCTTCCTTCTCTCTCGCTAGTTTGAATGTACCGCCTAGCCTTATTCTGCCTCACCACTGTCCACACTGCTTTATTCATCAACCAGTCAATTAGAGCAATACATACTCACAGTGTAAAGAAAGACATCCCACAGCACTCATGTGTAGCATAGGCTGGCTCTGAAGCCTTAAATCTGCCTTAGCCTCTGAATGCTGCATTATAGGTGTGTGCTGCCCTGTTAAAGCTGGATTCGGGGTACAATTTACAGTGAGATATGTGGGTATAGACGTATTGGAAACTAAGTGCTGTTGTGTATCGGTTGTTGAGAATTGTAAAATTGATTACTTAACAATGAGACTATGAGGGTGAGTAGATGTACAACTCTGAGGGACATACTGGACATCATAGATATTGTATAATCTATCATAAATGACAAAATTGGCTTTAGTGCTGAAACAAGGTTTATGTGTATGCCAGACACTCACATGTGTGTTAGAACATAGTTTTCATTGAACATTTCAAAGCAAGGTGATTTTCATGTTGCCTGGGAATGGAAGGTGGGTTAGAAGTTCAAAAGCACAGGCATGAGAGAGATGGTTCAGAGGCAGGGCATTGGCTTGGCCCAGCAGTACAAGATGAAAAAAAAAACAAATCCAGAAACACCAAGGGCCAAAGCGTCGATTTTTTTGCTGGCAGCGAGGTTAGTCAGTTTTGAAATTCTATTCCTTGTAAATACCAATATAGCTGAAGCTCAGTCTTGGTTGTTTTCAGTGTTATGAATACCTCATGTGAGACAAGTGCATTGTGACTAGTCTGTCTCTTTTGTGTGTGTCCGAACACCTCTTCATCTTCTTGCTTTTCTTTTGGCTACTGTCACAGGCTGATAGGGAGCAAATACTGGAAAGCTCACTTTAATTCTACCAGAATGAGATTGTCTGCTATGAAATCATGCTGGCCTTAATCAGCCTGAATTACTTCCGTCCTGCTTTCAGGGAGACTTCATACTGGCATGGCCTCCTTCCTGCTTTTAAACCATTCTCTGGCAGCAGCGGGGGAAGAGTACAGCATAAAAGAGGAAATAAGTGAGGGACTATTATCTCCATTATATTAGAGAGGTTTTCTGGTGAGCTTCATTCCGGTGTTAGGATGACGGTCCAGTGGCTTTAAAAGCCTGTAGTCATTTTCTAGAGGCAGTCTGCACATGTGATCCCAGGGGCAAGTGAATTCTGTCCTAGAAACCTTGAGGACCTTGTTCACTGAGGTAACAGGTGTATCCTCAGAGGCTGCATGCCCTGCGATTTAGATAGAAAAGGGGTTAGGGTGGAGTCAGCAGTGTGTTATCCACGCCTTTAATCCCTGCACTAGGGAGGCAGAGGCAGGTGGGTCTCTGAGTTTAAGACCAACCTGGTCTACGTGGTAAGTTACGGGCCAGCCTGGGCTAGCTACATCATGAGACTCTTGTCTGGGGGAAAAAAGATGTGGTGAGATGGTATCAGCATTGCTTAATTTAAAACATAGGAAAATGAAATCCTTCCCTCCCTTCCTTCATTGCCCCCCCCCCCTTTTTTTTTTTTTTTGGTTTTTCGAGACAGGGTTTCTCGGTGTTGTTTTGGTGCCTGTCCTGGATCTCCGATGTGTAGACCAGGCTGTCCTCAAACTCACAGAGATCCACCTGCCTCTGCCTCTTGAGTTCTGGGAGTAAAGGCATGTACCACCACCGCCCGGCCCTTCACTGTTTTTTGAGACAGGGTCTTGCTTTGTAGCCCAGGCTAGCCTGGACCCCACTCTATAACCCAGGTTGGTCTCAAATTTGAAGTGATCCTCTGCTTCAGCTTCCCAGGTGCTTAGATTGCAGGTATGAACTACCATGCCTGGCATTATTTTTCTACTTACATTAAAGTTATCCTTAATTTGTCCTGTTTATGGTGGTATTGTAAATAGCCTTTTGAAAATTGTAGTTCTCTTTTTGTTTTAGTCTTCAAATGTCTCACTGTTATGTGGAAATAATTGGTTTGTGTTTATTGACATTTTCAGGTTCCCTTTTATAGATTAGTGTGGAGGGCTACAATAATAAAGCACCAAAGCCTAGAGGGCTTACACAACAACATTCATTTCTCACAATCCTGGAGCCTGGAAATCTGAGCTAAATAAGTCGGTGGGGTTGATTTCTTCAGGATCAATCTCCTTGGTTTGCAAATGGTTATCTTCTGGCTTCTTCACATGGGTTCCTCTTTGTGTGTTCCTGTGTCCTAATCATCTCTTACATGGACTCCAGACATCAGCTTGGAGTCCATCCATACAACTTCATTTTTACCTTAATTATCTCAGCAGAGGATCTGTTACCAAATATATTCTTTTTTTTTTTTTTTTTTTTTTTTTTTTTGGTTTTTTGAGACAGGGTTTCTCTGTAGCTTTGCACCTTTCCTGGAACTCACTTGGTAGCCCAGGCTGGCCTTGAACTCACAGAGATCCGCCTGCCTCTGCCTCCCTAGTGCTGGGATTAAAGGCATGCACCACCACCGCCCGGCTTCTAAATATATTCTTACTCTGATGGTCTCGTGTAGCTCAGGCTGGTCTTGAACTTGATACACAGCTGAGGATAATCATGAACTCATGATCCTCCTGACTCCGCCTCCTAAGAGCTGGGATGATAGGCATGTGCCACCATCCTGGGCTTCAGAAACCTCATCCTGTCCTTTTGTCCCCTCTCTTGAACTACTTCTCTTAAAATAAGTGGTTCTTCTGTCCCTTTGATAGAATGCTTGTCCTTGACCTCCCCCTTCACTCTCCAAGGAAATGAAATTTACTTTTAGCAGTGTTTCCTGAAATTACCTTCTTTGTGTTCATCAGTTATGTAAGGCATGTTATTTGACTATAGACGTTATCACCATGGTCCCCATGCTTCAGCTCCCCAAGCCCGAGTAGTTAATGTGGGATTCAGCCGCTCACAGACATCGATAAGGTAGCTTTCATCTATGTGATCTGCAGGTAAATGGCACCTTATTCTTTCAGTCTGTCCTTGCTCACATTATGATTCGTAAATGTCTTACTGTCTGTAAGTTCAAGAAGTATATTACAACCCTGTGTATCTCTCAATCATCTGTAGCTAGTGATGCCGCTCCAATTCCACTTTATCTCACAGCAGGCTCTGGTAGAAAGCACGTCAGTGATGAAAAACAGTCATTCAAACTGTGTGTGCTGGAGCGTTCTGAAGGCTTATAGATCTGTCTGCAGCAACCAGGGATTTTTCAGGCTGCCTAGAGAACCTGGATCGGTTATAGCTCCTGAGACATTATTTTTATACTGTGTAAAGCTGCCACTGGGCTGAAATGGCTCTTGGGTCTGGGTTCTCCTGCTACTTCCCCAGTTAGGAATATTATTTTTTTTTCTAGTAGGATTATTCACTGAAGAAGAAAATTATAAATAAAAACTTTAACATATAGTTTAGAATTCCTTATCTATTAGGGAATTAGAACATTTGCAGTTACCTTATAAGTGATTTAGAGTGAAGATGGTCTGGGTATAAGAAGAATCATAAACCCCTTGAGTTCTGATGGCGGTTGGGAAAGTCAGAAAAGGAGGCACTTGAAGCAGTCACATGTTTCACCATTTGGATGGAGGGCTGTAGTTAGGAACGGGTTGTTTTTCAGTTCATATACTCGTTAAGTGCCTACCGCATGCTATATGGACATAACACATTGTAAATCTGTATTGTTTAGTACTAGTGGACTCTGCCCTTACAGATCCCACACCCTACTGGGGGAAATAGACTTCTCGTGGGCACCCAGAGGGAGATTGTGGACTGCTCAGAGAAGGCTTGCTAAGGTCAAGGACACATAGACTTTTGAAGGAGGGGCAGGGATTTCTGCCAGACCAGTCTGGAGAGGATCTGGCACTTCTGAGGTGTTAGGGAGGATGAAGACTTTCTCGAGACTGAAAGTGGGTAGCCAGGAATGATGTAGGGGTCCAAAGGGGACAGACAAATAGCTCCCAGGATCTGATGAATCTTAATTTGCATATTTCCTGTAAAAAAAAAAAATTAGTATGGTTAATTTAGCATTGTAGAAGAATAAGTGTGGCTGGGCGGTGGTGGTGCACACCTATAATCCCAGCACTCGGGAGGCAGAGGCAGGCGGATCTCTCTGAGTTCGAGGCCAGCCTGGTCTACAGGGTGAGATCCAGGAAAGGCACAAAGCTACACAGAGAAACCCTGTCTCTAAAAACCAGCCAACCAACCAACCAAACAAACAAACAAACAAACAAAAAAAAAAGAAAGAAAGAAAAGGAAGTGTGAAGGTGGCATGGAGGATGCCTTTGGAATTAAAGAGTTCAGTGCCGGTTAGGAGCCTGTTGATACAGCCTCTTGAGAGAAGCTAGGGTTTCTGGCGTATTTGGAAGGGATCTATTCCAGGGATGTTTCATAGGCTTTTTCCAAAGTGGAGATAGGAATAGTACTGGAGTCACAGTGTTGGTAGGACAAAGAAAATGATTTCGTTTTAGAGCAGATCGTGGCATGTAGATGGTGCCCCGTGAGTGTCAGGTGGTGTGTTATGAAACATTATTACAGCAAATAGGACTTGCCCTAATCCTTTGGGTTAAAGGGTAGCGGGGAGGGAAAGAGTGGCATCAGGTGGCAGCCAAGGGGCTGGAGTGTAGTTCAGTGGGAGTGTGCTCACCTAGTGTTCACCAGGCACTGGGTTCTACTCCAGCTCTGCTGAAGGGGGTGTGGGGGCAGGAGAATCAAGGCAGAAGCTGAGGATCTGCCTTGGGCCAGGTTGACTCACTAGTCATGAGTGTCTGTCCTTGGGAATTGGTGTTGGTTCTAGATGCATTGCTCACTAATGCTTGTAAGCAGCTTTTGGAGGCATGGTTAAGCTTTGAGGTAAGCTTGTTGTCATGACTCTCTCAGAAGCTAAGTGAGGAGAGGCCCTTGTCTTTAATGGGTGAAAATGTAACACTGCATGGGAAAGGTCGTGTGAAGGCTGGTGCTTGGCTGTTCTTTCTTTCTTTCTTCCTTTTTTTTTTTTTAAAGATTTATTTATTTATTATGTACACAGTGTTTGCCTGCATGTATGCCTGCAGACCAGAAGAGGGCACCAGACCTCATTATGGATGGTTGTGAGCCACCATGTGGTTGCTGGGAATTGAACTCAGGACCTTTGGAAGAGCAGCCAGTGCTCTTAACCGCTGAGCCAGTCACCTCTCCAGCCCTTGGCTATTCTTTCTTATAAGCACCCTTTACTTTCACATCATGTCTGAATTGAGAGAATAAGCCAGAAGAATCAGTGTATATGACTTAACAAGGTATTTCATTAACAACACAGAGAGGCTCTCACGTGAAAGTCGATTTTCCTGAACACTCTAAAGGGATAGTGGGAATGACTCAGCCTCATTTAGCTCCTGGTGCTGCTGGAACAGGGAGTGGAGAGATGGTTTGTGTAGTGGTGCCTCGTCGTGTAAAAAGCAGGAGGCGGCCTGCGTCTAGTCCATGCTGCTGTGTGCCAGAGACTCCATATAAATGTCACTTAACCTCCAGAATGGACCCGAGACAGAGGCGTTGTTTGTGTCACGGACCACGGGCTAGGTTCCAGACCAGTTCAGTGATGGCAGAGTTAGAACTTGAACTTGGTTTGCCTGGTTGCAAATCCAAACAGCACTCTGCCTTCTTTGAATAACTTCATATGTTAGTGAAGTTTGTATCATTCCCCCGGAAGTGCTTCAAGGGGATTTTGCCATAAAATAATAATACAGTGAGCAGAAGGACAGACCTCCATGCTTATTTCCTTTCCGTTTGTTTTCACAGAGAATCAGGAAGTGAATTGGTGAGTCCTTCCCGGATGCCTGTTTTCTTAGCAGGTTCTTGTTTATGGGCTTTGTGAGATAATTGATAGGACCTGTGACTTAGAGGGAAGGTAGGTAATGTGTCCTGTTTCATAGAAGGGGAAACTGAAGCTTAGGAAAATGAAATGCCCTGTCTAGCAACAGTGGGTCGGTAGCAGTGGAGTTAGGACCTGAGATGATACTCTGGAGGAAGGCACAAGCCTCTGTAACTCCTGGAGCTGCTAACACATGCTAGGCGTGTATACAGTGTGATGATTATGATGATGGGTTTTGACCCTGGCAGTCAGCATCTCCTGTGGAGGCAGAACACAGGGATCTTCAGAGTTAGTTTCTTAGTCATCGAGTAATGAGCATGGCCTTGCAGGTCTGCGTCTGAAGAGAGGCTTCCTGACGGCTTGCAGGCGCTCTGGCAGACCTGGGTAATGGCTTGTGTAATTTGAGTGAATGCACCATGGTGGGCTAACCCACTGTACTCTCTACTGCTTTTCCTCCAAGCTTTCGAGTTACATGACCAGCATTTCCTGGAATGCTAGACCCCAAATGGGGTGGGCCTGAGGGTGTGATGCTGCACATCTGTCATCTGAGCTATTTGGGATGCTGGGGCAGGGTGATGGCAAGTGCAAGGCCTAGCTTGGCTGGATATGGAGTAGAGGGCGGCCTGAGTAACTTAGCAAGATTTTGTCTCAGAATTAAAAAAGAGCTGGGGATATAGTTCAGTGGTAGACTTGCTTGCCTAGCATGTGGGACAGCCTGTGATGGTGATGTGGTAAACTATAGCATTGATTTAGTGCGGAGTTAAGGCTGTGCCCTGGGGGCTCTGAACTCTGATTCAGGCTTAACATGACTCTGATGGAGACCTCTTTAGATTTGTTTTGTGAGACCCAGCTTAACACATAAAGAAACTGAGGCTCAGAGATGTGATTTGGCCATAAAGAACCATGCTTATTTTCGTCCAGACAAAACTGCCCCAGGAAATTCCTGTTACTTCACCCTCTGCTGGCCTCTCCTGGGTGGAAGGTCAATACCGTTAGAGTTTTCAGGCGCCAGCCTGGGTGGCCAAGCTAATGGAGCAGAACAGTTCCAGCTCCAAATAATGGCAGACTTGGAGCAGGGCCCAGCGTAATTAAACCCTGGGGTAAAGAACTTGATGTTGGTCTTGATTTGTTTCAATGAACAGGCGTGAGGTAGGAGTATATATTCCGAGCAAAGAGAAACAGTGGCCCTGGAGATTTATACCACTGTCTTTAAAATGTTTGATCTTATATTAAATTTAGACAATTCTGTAAAAGATAAGGTTGGCTTATTTTTATTTATTTATCTATTTATCTTGGTAGATAACAGTGCTAAGCAGGTAAAATTTAGTGTTTCTCTACTCATTAAAAGACTTCCCCGTAAGGTTACTTATGATGACCACATGACTCAGAATCTCCTAAAGACTTGAGTCCATGTAACCTTGAGCTAGTCCAGTGTTCTGTGTTCTGTTGCGCTTCATGTATTTAGTTTCCCAGCATTCAGTGTTTCCTTGGCAAGTAAACCCAAGCTGGTAAAGTGCTAGCCTCCTAAAATGTAAGGTGGGGTGAGTCGGTTGGCTTCTCTGTTGCCATGACAAAGTACTTGATGAAAACAATGTAATGGGGCTGGTGAGATGGCCCAGTGGCTCAGGCCACTTGCTGCCAAGCCTGCCAAACCGAGTTCAATCCCTAGAACCCACACGGTGGGAGGAGACAACTGATTCCCAAAAGTTGCCCTCTGACCCCCACACATTTGTGCTGTGGCTTGAACGTGTGTGCATGTGTGTATACACACACACAGAGTGTAAAAATTTAAATAATGAATTAAATTTTAAAAAAGGAACAGGAAGGAAAGGGTTTCTTCTGGCTGTTTCAGAGCTGTCAGCCCATGGTAGACTTTTCATCCTTGTGGGCTGGAGGGAGGAGGCTGGGCTTCGGGCAATGGCAGCAGCAACTCTCCTGAATGCTGGCTGCATCATCTCAGGCAACCTGGACTGTCCTGTGAAAGCCTATCTCAAAAAGATAAGAGAAAAAGTATTCAGGATTTGTATTCATTAGTTTAGTGTGAACTTGGTGTTCATTTGACCCCCCACCCCAGTATGTGGTGATGTTGTGAGAGAAACCATGGTTTTGTACATGTTAAGGACACATTATACTGCTGAGCTGTACCCCACCCCTTTAATTCATCTTCAGCTTTAGTTTTTCCCTTCCTTTTAAGTCCTTGTTAATTTGTTTTTCATATGTATGCCATCAACATACTTCCAAAAGTCAAAACTAAAGCGTCATGCCAGGTGTGGTGGTGCACACCCGTAATCCCATCACTTGGGAGGCAGAGGCGGGTGGATCTCTGTAAGATCAAGGACAGCCTGGGGTATACAGTGAAACTCCCACAAAAAACCAAAACCAACCAACCAACCAACCAACCAAACAAACAAAAAAAACCCTCAAAACGATGTCTTAAGTGTCCGTTTCTAGAAATAGGGTCACTGGGTATATTGCTCTGCTTGGGCCAGGGCCACAGAATACAGCAGACGGAGAACCTGATTTTCTCGCAGTTCTAGAATCTGGAAGGTGAAAACCCAGGTTAAGCAGGGTTGGGCCCGGTGGAATATCTCACTAGATGCAGATGAGTTTCTCTCTGTGTCCTCCTTGTTTCCTTTCTTTGTGTGAAGATACCAGCTGTGTTGGATTGCACTCCACCCAATGCCCTGAGTTCACTGGCCTGTTTCAAGCCCCTTCTCTAGACAGTCCCACTGGGAGTGAGCACTTAGACCTAAGGATGGGGCAGGGGGGCGGGGCTGACACATCTCAGTCTAAAGCCTTGGGTTTTTCGTTCTGAGACAAGGCTTCCCAGGCTGGTATTGAAGTCCTAATCCTTCTGTCCTTGCCCCCAAAGTGCTGGGATCTTAGGGCATTTTGCATTTCTACTAGCACAAGGCAAGCACTCAGGTCTCCAGTCTGTACTACACATGTATCATCAGGCTTTTGAATTCTCAGTTGATAGGGAGAAGAAGTATTCAGTATAGTTTGAATTAGCATTTATTTTTTTAGTTTATAAAATGTGTTTATCGTTAGTGATCCGAGAGTCTGTAAGACACATTGATATAGCCAGAATTGGGTGAAAATATAGGATGTCAGTGGTGCTGCTGCCAACCTGGGGGGGCAGAGGCTGTGTGTGGCTGAAGGCTCCCTATGGTGGCAATTCTAGTCTCATGGGACTCAGTACCCTATCTCCATGGAAACCAGTCTGACACTGGGATGGGGCCTGGGGATCACCCATGAACACCACTGAGAGATACCGTAGGTCCCACCTCCATCCCCTCCCCACCCCCCCACCCACCCCTGCTTAGAGCTGCTGCAAAGTGGTCCCTCCCCTGTCTTCACAAAGAGAAATGGGATGATTATGTGTGGATAAACAGACGCTTTCCCAGGGAAGAGAAGGGCAGCAATGAGGAGCCTACAGCCCAGAACTCCACCAAGACCCTGGGGCCACAAGTGATTGCCAGATGCATCTACAGGCGGGGAGAATATGCCTCCCCTTGGGTTCCCTCCCATCCCTGGTTGGCAAAAGTCTTGGTTCTTGAGTTCTTGAAGGAGAAAAACTCACTTCCGGCACCAGCAGAGTGATCGTCAGGTAGGGTTTACTTTTAGCGGGGTAGTAGGCAGAAACAAAGTCCCATGGCCAGGGGCTGCATCCAGTACGCACTCAGCACTCATTTCCCTCAGTCCCGGAGTGGCTGCTGTTTCAGAAGGCGCCATTACTCACAGCCAGTCTCTTACACCTAGATACAGGGGTGTGTGAAAAGGGAACCTACTCAGGAAGTTGAGCCGTTTATTGGGGGAGGGAAAGGACACTGCTGTCTTTTGGGTGCTCCTGGGGTGGGTGGGGCTTGGTGGGAGCTGGCTTTGTTTTTCTCAGAGCCCAGTCTTCCTTACCTATCTACCTCGGCTCTCTCTACCCATATATACATCTTACTTGCCTTCCTCAGTGCTCCTGCCCTCCTCACAGTTTGAACTTTCACGTTTGTTTTAAGCCGAACAGTGATGCCCTTAACTCTGGAGATGTTCTCTGTCACTGGAATGGATGTTGCTCCTGCTGGGGAAGAGAGGGCTGAAAGCCGAGAGGGCAATTTTTTTTTAACTCTTCTGGCTCTTTACTCTTTGTTCTTTTGAGGGCCCGCCACCTATCTCCCAAATAAGTACACATGGAGACTTATTATTTCTTCTGAATGCCTGCCCTTAGCTTGACTTGTTTCTAGCCAGTCTTTCTTCACTTAAATTATCCTGTCTACCATTTGCCTCTGGGCTTTTACTTTTCTCTCTGTATAACTTTTCTTTTCTTTTTTCTTTTTCTTTTTTTTTTTTTTTTTTTTTTTTTACCGTGTTGCTGGTTGTATAGCTGGGTGCCTGGCCCCTTCTTTTCTTGCTCCTTGACCTCTCTCCTCCCAGATTTGTTTATCCTCTCTGCCAGCCCCGCCTCTCCTTACTCCTGCCTTGCTATCAGGTGGTTTAGACAGGCAAAGTACCACAGCCTCACAGAGTTAAACAAATGCAACATAAAAGAATGCAACACATCTTTGCATCGTTAAACAAATGTTCCACAGCATAAACAAATGTGACACATCGTAAAACCACATTTTTTTTTTTTTTTTTTTTAAGCTGAGGATGGAACCCAGGGCCTTGCGCTTGCTAAGCAAGTGCTCTACCATCTACCACTGAGCTAAACCCCCAACCCTAAATTTCTTTTTTTGTTTTTTTTATTTTTCAAGACAGTTTTTCTGTGTAAACTTTGCTGTCCTGGATCTCGCTTTGTAGACCAGGCTAGCCTCGAACTCACAAAGATCCACCTGCCTCTGCCTCCCAAGTACTGGGATTAAAGACGTGCACCACCACCGCCCGGCGTAAAACAGCATTTTACAGCAGGTTGGAGGGCAGGCTATTGCTGCCTCTGTTGCCACCAGGCCTGACCCTCCCCGTGCCAGAGCTGCAGTCTCCTCCTCAGTTCCCTTTTCCCAGAAGCTGGCTCTCTTACTCCAGTTCCTGCCCCCCCCCCCCCCCTTTCTCCTCAAGTCAAATTGTGTTTCACTTGTCATATGCATTCAGGGTGTTTCACTCAGGACATGGGCAGACAGTGGTCTGCAGTGTACAACTGTCAGACTTGAAACTTCTTCATGTGTGTGTTAGGTCCAAAGGAAACTCCAATTCCTGAACCTTCAAAAGGCAGTCCAGAGAGCTCAACCTGGACTCTAGGAGGATTTCTGTCTGCCATTAGCTAAAAGTCAGCATTCCTCAGCCCCTTGAGAAATTGCTTTTCATCTACCAAAAAGAGTCATTTCCCTTACCCCTGGCAGAAGGGAAATCTGACTACCTGTAGCACCTATCAGCACATCAAAGCCCATGCTGGCCTCCAGGCTCCCTCCGTATCACAAGTACCTGTTACACATTTCAAAGCCCATGCTGGCATTCTGCCCTTCTCACCTCCTTCCCTCCCCCAGCTACTCATTCTCATTCTTATTCTTACTCTTATTCTTATTCTCTTATTCTTATTCTCTTATTCTTATTCTTATTGCAGCCGAGGACCAAACAAGCAAGCGCTCTACCACTGAGCTAAATCCCCACCCCCTCATTCTCCTTATTACCCTGCTATTCTTGATGTGTTGGCTCCCTCTGTGTTCTGCTTTTGTTTCTCTGACTATGTTTTCTCTATTCTCTGCCCCCTGCTAGTCTCCCTTCTCGCACAGAGAGCCCTGGCCAGGTCCGATCTGCTGCTCATGTTCAGCCTTCTTCTTTCTCTCTGCTCTGGACTCTTCCAGATGCCTCAGCTGTTCTCTCTCTCATATCTACAATAAAAACTGCCCCCTTACCCATACCGTGGAGTGGTCATGTTATCAGTTTATACAGTGTGGACTACCAAAATCAGAAAGCCACCGGATCAATCTGTGATCTTTATTATCTGACGCTCTGATCTGAATAGGGACAGTAGAGTGTAGGGTTGACAGTTGACGTCAGAGATGTTTGACAGCGTCTCATGCGCTGATTGTCACTTCCAGTTATGAGGGGACACTAGCAGAACTACTCATCTGAAGTCCACAAGTCTAGGAAAGGAACCACTGTTCTTTTAAGGAACACCTTCTCAACGATGTCACTGCCAAGTTCCTATCACCCAACATACTGGAAGAGTCAGTTCTGGGGGATCAGGTCCCAGTGGGTCTGTCTTAGGGTTTCTGTTGCTGTGAAGAGACACCACAACTATGGCCACTCCTACAAAGGAAAACATTTCATTGGGGCTGTCTTACAGTTCAGAGGTTCAGTCCATTTTCTTCATGGTGGTGTGCAGGCAGACATGGTGCTGGAGAAGGAGCTAAAAGTTCTGCGTCTTGATTCGCAGGCAGCAGAAGCAACTGTTCCACACTGGGCATGGCTTGAGCATGTATGAGACTCCAAAGCCCACCTCCACAGTGACACACTTCCTCCAACAAGGCTACACCTCCTAATAGTACTATTCCCTATGGGCTAAATATTCAAACACAGGAATGGTCTTTGGGGGCCATTCCTGTTTAAACCACCACAGAGTTTCTCCTTTTAAAGGATTAGAGATGGATGGGAGAACATAAAATTTGAATTTTCCCTTCCCACAAGGTTTCTGCTAAAGTGGCTTCATGTGTTAGGGACAGGGAATCCTCCTCCTGGGAGCCAAGAGGAAATCTGAAAGCTAGTAGTAAGAGATGTTTTCTCAGCCTCAATCCAGCTGGGAGGCATTCTGGTAGTGACACATGCTCCTTCCCCCCATGTAACTAAATGTTATGTGTGCTCACAACATAGCTTTAAAAAAGTAAAACAAAATTATGCATTTTTATAAAACTTGATAAAAATAGTCAGATGTACATGTTATCGCATGCACACACGCACAGAGTTTTCTGGCACCTTTATTATCCTCTGTAGGGCTGTTCACATCTTGCCAGCATCTGCTTTTCCCCCTTTCCCACTGGGTATCTGCTCTCATCTCTATGCAGGGTGTTCGAGACTTGGTTCTGATTTGGGGGGCTGGTTTACAGACAACTCTGCAGATTGTCATGGCCCTGGCGTCTCTCCTCCAGAATCCTTTTCGGCTTTTCTTCCGATCATGGCAGCAGTGACAGTGGTGGGATCTAGGCACTGAATGTGGTGATACCGGGGTGGTCAGGGGTGGGTCTTATGGCTTCACACTGCTCCTGTTTCAGTGAGAGAAACTACACGTCATTGTCTGTGTGTGTGTGTGTGTGTGTGTGTGTGTGTGTGTGTGTGTGTAGTATCTGTTTATGCCTTTTGTCTACCTAATGGGATTTTTCTCTTAGGTTTTTTGAGGGTTCATTTTTTGTTAATTCATGTGTATGTGTGTGTGTCTATATCTGTGTGTGTGCATGTGCATGCACACATGGAGTCCTTTGCATCCTTCTCTGCCTACACCTCTGAAACAGGACCTTTTCCTGAGTCTGGGCCTTGAATCTTTGCTAGGCTAGAAGTAAACAGGTCTCAGTGATCCTCCCATTTCCATCTCCCTTGAAGTTGGGGTTGCAAGTGTTTGTAGGAAATGCCTGACTTGTTACTAGGGACACAGTCCCAGTTGTATGTATGGTGGAGCTGTGCACACTGGAGTCACGTAGGGAGCATCGAATGGCTTTCCTAATATAGCAGTGTTGCTCTGGGTGAGAACAGTTGGGGTGGGATGCCCTGCACTTAGCCTTCCTTGACAGTTTAGAGATGATTGAGACAGTTTCACTGCGTAGCCCAGGCTGACCTTAAACTCACGGTCCTCTTACCTCAGCATCTCGAGTGCATGCTAGCATAATGTTACCTCACTCTAGTCTAAAGCTGTTTGTTCCGTAAAATCACCTCCTTAAATTAAATGAGGCAATTTGAGTTGATGGGTAGAAGAATTAAACTCCTTCATCAGTTACAAAATTAGCTCAAGCTCCATTAACACCTACAAAATGAGATCTCTATTAACTACTGTTTCAAAGGCAAAAATGGGGCAGTATGGCCTAGGTAAACCAGAAACTGGGTACAGCTGTGTGTGGTAAATGTATTTCTTTTGAGTCCTTATTAGAGTAGGGATCCGATTATGGATCTTAAAATTCAAAGCTAAAATTCCTCCTGCTTGGGATTCCTCCTATTTAAGGGAGAGTCTCATTTTTTTCTTGTTTTTCATTTACAGAATAAGGTTAATGAAATCTGACAATTACCTATAGTTAAGGGTTTAAAGTGCCTTTATGGTACTCTAGACGTGGTCAACCTGGAAAACATTATGCTAAATGAAGAAAGCCAGTCACTGAGGTGGTCTCTTGAATGACTCCTTTTATGTGCTCTATGCAGAATAGACAAATCCGTAAGCAAATCCAGGAGACAGAAGTCACATTAGAGCTTACCTGCAAGGACAGGAAGTGAATAGTTAATGTGTGTGGAGTGTTTTGAGGAGATGAAAAGGTTTTGGAAGTAAGGAGAGCCTATTGGTTACACAGCATGAATCTGCTAAGTACCACCAGATCTCACATGGTGAGGCAGCCAGTGTGTGTGAAGCACACAGCACTTTCATTAAAAGAGGACTCCGAAAGCACATTCACCTTCTGTGTTTCCCAGAGGAGGTGTGGAAATGTAAGCAGTGCCAGGGGAGGGTGGTGCCTTGGGTGTGCAAGTGTGTCTCCACATTCACCATTCACTCGTCCAGGGGAGGGTGGTGCCTTGGGTGTGCAAGTGTGTCTCCACATTCACCATTCACTCGTCCAGGGGAGGGTGGTGCCTTGGGTGTGCAAGTGTGTCTCCACATTCACTGTTCACTCGTCCTTGTGCGTGGCAGAGCTTACTTGTGTGCAGTTCTGGAGAGTGCTGCACCACAGAGCCGCACGTTCAGCCCTCAGATTTAGTTTAGTGGAGGTAGGTTCTGGAGATACTGCAGTATCTGTTAAGATGGAAAAAGCCCTATAGGCTTGGTTTTGTTTTGTTTGAGGCAGGGTCTCATTCTCTAGCTCACACTGATTAGAGATTACCCCAGAACGCAGGTTGGCTCCCAACTCAAAATCGTCCTGCTTAAGCTTTCCAAGTGCTACTGTTACAGACATGCCTCACCACACCAAGCACAAGCCCTCTAAGTTTACAAAGAGTGTGTTAGTGGTAAGTTATTCTTTGGGGAGTTCAGGAGAGACTCAGTTGCCGTGAAATTAACAAAGCTGATGGCAGACCCAAAGGGATACTCTTTATTTTTAGAAACAGAATGTCGTTTAGCTTGGACGGGTCTTGAACTCCTCACTCATCTTTCTATCTTCACGTGCTCAGTTCAGGAATTACAGACATGTGTTACCACACCCAGCTCAAAAAAATCTTGTTTTTCTTTTTATTTATTCTCTCATATAATACATCCTGATCACTGCATCACCTCCCCTCCTCCCAGTCCCATCCTGTCCCATCTCCCAGACCCACTCACTGCTCCTCTGTTTTCCTTCAGAAAAGAGCAAGCTTCCCAGGGATGTCAACCGAATATGGCATAACAAGATGCGGTAAGACTAGGCACAAACCCTCATATCAAGGCTGAACAAGGCAACCCATTAGGAGGAAAAGGGTCCAGAGAGCAGGCAAAAGAGTCAGGAACACCCCACTCCCACTGTTAGGAGTCCCACAAAAAAAAGCTAAACAACTATAGCGTGTGTGCAGAGGACTTAGCACGGGCCCAGGCAGGCTCCATGATGGGTGCTTCAGTCTCTGTGAGCCCCTATGAGCCCTGCTTAGTTGTTGTCTGTGGGCTGTGTTCTCCTGGTGTCTTCAATCCTCTTAAACCCACATTTAAAATATTGTGCACTCAGGGCTGGAGAGTTGGTGGTTAAGAGAATGCGCTGTTCATGCCGAAGACCAGGGTTCAGTTCCCTGCACTCACTCACATCAGATGGCTCACAACCACCTGTAACTTGAGCTTACAGGATCCAAGATCCTTTGAACGCCAGGTCCATGGAATCTGACACCCTCTTCTCTATGCAGGTCCCTGTGTACACTCAGTGCACATAAATTCAGACACAGACATACACAGACAACAAAAAAAGCCTTGAGATACTGCATTCTCCTTTTCCTGAGAACTGTTGCTCTATTGGGCTGCTGTTTCTTTATTTCCTTAGGGCACTAGTGATTAAAACCAGGACCACCTGCTTGGGCTCTGCTACCAAGTGTTGCCCTAAGTCCCTAAATAGTATGTGGGAAAAAAAATCACATAATATTGGAGATTTCAGCCGTAGAGGCCTGGCTTCTGGGAGTCCCAACAAATCATGTCCAGGCACTCCAGAAAATGTAATGCTGAAAGGCCAGAAAAGAGTTAATCACTGTAACTACATGGGAAAGGCAGGGAAAGCCTCCTCAGCCCACCTTGGCAGGTACCAACAGCAGCCTCAGGTTCACATGTTACAGGGGAAGGATGAGGTGCGCATAGCTAGACAGTCTTGCTCAAACCTTGTCTGGTTCTGTCAGCCCCTGGACCTGGGAAGGAAGTTTCATTGCTTGGGCAGGCGCTTTTGTCCCCTGAGATGACTCTTCCTACTTGGCGCATGGGAGGAGAGATGCTACCTCATGTTGGGAGGCTCTGTCTGTGTCAGTGTCCTGGCGGGTTATGGCTTTGCCTGGAGACTTTGCCATTGCAGTTGTTCCAGCCACTCTGGAAAATACCTTTGTTGTTCTTCTCTTGGTGTCTTTAGCCAGTGTGGAGGAGAATTACCAGCTTCAGAGGACCTTCCTTAGGTGGTTAACGTGCAGAGTTGAGCGAGAATCTGACCCAGAGTTTCCAAGCATACAGGAAACAGGCTCAACAGGAGCCCGAGCTGTGGGTCACTTGTCCTGCTTTGGCCCTCCCTGGACAAGTGCCAGGCTGAGGGAAGAGTCAGGGCTTTGGAGCAAAAGCCTCCTCTGAGTCCCTGTCTTAATCCCATCCAATGAGCCATTTTAAAGGAGAGGGTTCAGTAGTGTTAAATATATTGACAATGCACAACGACCAGCGGTATATTGCTTTATAAGATTCTTCTTCCAAAAGGAAGTCTCAGACCCATGAACAGTTCCTCCCTATCACCATTGTCCCCAACAGCCTCCAGTCTTCTTCAGTTTTCCATACTCCAAACCCTTGATAGGACTGGACTAACAAATTGTGCCGTCCTTTGGCCCCTGTGTCTTTTTTGAACACCACATTTCCCGAGTTTATTCATCTTCTAGCATGTTATCACCTCACCCCTGTTTACACTGCTGCAGGTGGGCTACCACGGCCTGTTTATCATTTATTCCTTCATACACGGTTGGGCTAGTTTCAGCTCTCAGCTATTGCCAACAGCACTGTTAGGAATGTTTCTGATTGGGCTCTTTTTCCGTTTCCTTGGGCATGGACCTGGCCATAGAATTGTTGGTCACATGGTGACTCTGTCTTTAACTTTGTAGCAATCTGCCGAGTGTTTTTCACAGTGGCTGAACTGAATCGTTCACTTTCCTGGCATTGTCTGAGGTTGCAATTTCTGGCAACCTTGTCAGTAGTTTTTGAGAGTCGGTACCTCATTGTGGCTTGCTCTTCATTCCCCTAAATTATTAATGATGTTGAAGATCTTTGTGTATTGTTATTACAGCTCTTTGGGAAGACTCCTGTCTAAATCTACTCTTAATTTTTTAAGTTGTTGTTGTTGGGTGTTTGTTTTTTTGTTGAGACGGGGTTTCTCTGTGAAGCAGTTTGTCCTGGAACTCGCTCTGTAGACCAGGCTGGCCTTGAACTCACAGAGATCCGCCTGCCTCTGCCTCCCGAGTGCTGGGATTAAAGGTGTGCACCACCAAGGCCCAGCAGTCTTCTCTATTTTAAAGAGAAGATTATTTGTGTTTTCATTTTTTGGTTTCAAGAGTTATTATATATTTTGGATAATTTTTAAAGATTTATTTATTATGTGTATATAGTGTTCTGACTGCATGTATGTCTACACACCAGAAGAGGGCGCCAGATCTCATTACAGATGGCTGTGAGCCACCATGTGTTGCTGGGAATTGGACTCAGGACCTCTGGAAAAGCCAGCAGTGCTCTTAACCCTGAGCCATCTCCCCAGCTCCTGTTTTGGATATTTTATTTTTAACAAATAATGCCCATATCTCTCCCATTCTGTAAATGCTCCTCCTTCTTCCTCTCTTATCCCTCCTTCCTCTTCTCCTCTCCTCCCCTTCCTCTCCTCCCCTCCCTCTGCTCTCCTCCCCTCCCTCTGCTCTCCTCCCCTCCCTCTGCTCTCCTCCCCCTCCCTCTGCTCTCCTCTCCCTCCCTCTCCTCCCCTCCCTCTGCTCTCCTCCCCTCCCTCTGCTCTCCTCCCCCTCCCTCTGCTGTCCTCCCCTCCCTCTGCTCTCCTCCCCCTCCCTCTCCTCCCTCTCCCTCTGCTCTCCTCCCCCTCTCTCTGCTCTCCTCCCCCTCTCTCTGCTCTCCTCCCCCTCCCTCTGCTCTCCTCCCCTCCCTCTGCTCTCCTCCCCCTCCCTCTCCTCCCTCTCCCTCTGCTCTCCTCCCCCTCCCTCTGCTCTCCTCTCCCTCCCTCTCCTCCCCTCCCTCTGCTCTCCTCCCCTCCCTCTGCTCTCCTCCCCCTCCCTCTGCTCTCCTCCCCCTCCCTCTGCTCTCCTCCCCCTCCCTCTCCTCCCCCTCCCTCTCCTCCCCCTCCCTCTGCTGTCCTCCCCTCCCTCTGCTCTCCTCCCCCTCCCTCTGCTCTCCTCCCCTCCCTCTGCTCTCCCCCTCCCTCTCCTCCCCTCCCCTCTCTCTGCTTGTCTCCTCCCCCTCCCTCTGCTCTCCTCCCCTCCCTCTGCTCTCCTTCCCTCCCTCTGCTTCTCTCCCCTCCCCTTTCTTCCCTCCTCTCCCTTTGCTTCTCCTTCCTCCTCTCCTTCTCCCTGCCCTTCTCTTCTTCTCCCCTCTTTCCCTCTCCTCTCCTTTCCCCCTCTCCCCTCTCCCCCTTCCTTGTTTCTCTCTTGCTTCCTTTGCCTCACTGTGTGGCCTAGGTTGACTTTGAACTCATAATTCTCTTGCCTGAGCCTCCTCAGTGCTGGAGTCTCAGGTGCACCACCATGCTCGGTTTCCTTTGTTTTCTTACTACTAATGCATTAAATTTGTGAATTCTGATTAACTTCAGTTTCCCTGTGTTTCTTCATTTATGTTTTTACTGTGATATCTGAGAACCCATTACCAAGTGCAGGGTCATAGAAAATTAATTTTATTTATTCTCTGAAAGACTTGTGGCTTAACTTTATGTGTAAGTCACTGATCCATTTTGAGTTAATTTTTATATACAATTAGGCTCACCTTTGCTCTTCCCAGGTGTAGACATTTTCTGTGTATATGGGTTTATTTTCATGTTCTCAGTCATAGTCATGCCACTTTGTGTGTGTGTGTGTGTGTGTGTGATTATATATGAATATATATGTGATTATATATGAATATATATGACTATATTTGAACATTTTACTTACTTGTTTTTATAGATATTGAATATATACTTGAACATTTTATGCTGGGGATTGAAACTGGGTCCTCTGGAGGAGCAGCCGGGTACTGTTAACCACTGAGTCATCTCTCCAGCCATTTGTTTGTTCATTTGTTTTTTGAGATATGTTTCACTATGTAGCCAGGCTATCCTAGAATTTGCAGTGATCCTCTTGCCTCAACCTTCCCAATGCTGGGATTGAGATTACAAGTTAAGCCCATTTACCCTGCTTATATATTTTTGTTTGTTTGTTTTTGAGACGGATCTCTTTATGTAGCTCTAGCTGGTCCAAAACTTCCTATGTAGAACAGGCTGTCTTGTAGTCCAGAGACCCACCTGCTTACACATCTCCTGAATGCTGGGATTAAAGGAGTGCTCCACCACACCTGGCTTTGCTATGATTATTCTTTCCATTTGCTTCTATGTGACCTGAGTTTCTTGTTTCTCTTCCTCTAACAACAGGATCGTGGGGTTGACAGCACCATTTTTCAGAATCCCAAAAAGCTTCACCTGACTATTGGGATGTTGGTGCTTTTAAGTGAACAAGAGATCCAGCAGACGTATGAGACCCTACATCGTTGTAAAGAGGAATTCATTAAGTACGTAACAGGCAGCATGGGAGGGAGGGCAGCCCAGGCGGGGTCTTCAGTGTCACAGGCTCGTTTGCAGATGAGGGAGCTGGATGACGTGGGAATCAGCTCGCGATAGTCAACAATGTGGGTTTGTTGACTCACTCATTAATGCATATGTAAGATCTATCGATTATATGGGTATGAGTGGATTGCTTACATGTGTGTATGTGTGCTTTGTATGTGAAGTCAGAAGGTCTCAGAGCCCCCTGGAACTGGAGTGACAGACAGTGGTGAGCCACTGTGTAGGTGCTGGGAAACAAAGCTTGGTCTTCTGCAAGCCATCTGCTGAGCCATCTCTCCAGCCCTGAATCATTCATTTGTAGGGCCTAACATTGGACTATCAATTGAAAGTTTGAAAATTGACTTAAAGCATGCATTTACAGTTTAAATTGTACTAAGTGAGAGGCAAATTTGGTTCTTAAGCAGAACACCTCATTGTTTGATCCAGAGTAGAATGTTACTACAACTTCAGTGACTTAAAACACACATTCGCCATCTGGTTCACCATCTGTGGGTCAGGAAAGGCAGGGGAGGGCAGCCTAGGCTGGGATGAGAGAGCTGGAGGACCTGGGAGTTTTATCGTTCCTTTGTTTTTCATTTGTGTGTTTATAAAGAAAACATATACACATGTCGTGACACACATGTGGACGCCCGAGGACAGCCTACAGGAGTCAGTTCTTCCTGTCCACCATGCGCTTTCAGGGATCGAACTCAGGTTCAGACTTGGCTGCCAATACCTTGATCTGCTGAGCCATCTCTCTGGTCTGTATTAGGAGACCTAGATGGGTTTCATTGGGCTGAAATCAAAGTCTTGGCAGAGCTGTGATCCTTTTTAGTGTTCCAAGGAAAAATACCTGTTTTCTTGCCTTTAAAGTCCAGCTTTTAGAGGCTTCCCACATTATGGCTTCTTTTCCCACCTTTAATTCTAGTGTTACAGTTCTCTGTCCCTTCACTTGTCACCTCTTGTCACCTCTCTGTGACTGCAGCAGGGACAAGCTGTTGGCTTCTAAGGACTCTGACTTGATAAATCCATCTGTAGTCAAATTGATCCCTGTCTTCAAGTCCCTTAACCAGGACATGAAAGAGAGTGGTTCTCTTGGAGGGCCTATCACAGTAGCTCAGCCAGTACTGCAGCATCCTTAGACAGGAGGTAATGCTCCTCCTCCTGCCTTCTCTCCCTTCCCATCCTTCTCCCTCCATCTCGTCTTTTATTGATACAGAACATGGTCTTACTGTGTGGCCTCAGTCGCCTGCCTCAGCCTCTTGATTAGTTGGGATTTTATGTTGCCTGATGAGCTAGTCTCAGATTCTGCCGCTCAGACAGATCCTCCAGCCTTAGCTTCCTGAGAACCCGGATTCCAGGTTCTCCAGCACAGGACTGCGTCTGGCTAAAGTTAAACTAAGAGGAAGAGGAGGAGGAGGAAGGGGAAGGAGAGGAAGGCGGCTGTGATGATGTACATAGGTAGTTCCAGGAGGCTGAGGCCCACCTGACTCACAAGACTCCACCTCAGCAATGTAAACATCAGTCTAATATGGTATGGTGCCATATGCCTGTGAGTCCAGGACTTGGGGATGGAGATGGGTATCAGGAGGTCAAGGTTATCCCTGACTATGTAAGCCAATTGAAAGCAAGTATGGGCTTCATGAGACCTTGTCTTGAGCAATCAATCTGCCCCCAAATAAAAAAAGTAAAAACAATAAAGGAGTAAAAACAATAAAGGAGTAAATACAGATTTTTTTTTTGTTGTTTTTGTTTTGAGACAAGGTTTTTTTAGTCAATAAGAATGTCATCCCAGCACCCAGAAGGCAGGGCTGTGGGTTTGAGACTAGCCTGGTTTATATAGCAAGTACCAGGGCAGCCAGGGTTACATAATGAGACCCCGTCTCGAAAAGAAAAGAAAAAGAAAGTCAATTCAGGTACTCTCTAGGACCAGGATGATTTGTTACTTGTTTTTTTTTAACTGAAAAAATTTAATTTACACATATATCTAACATCGAAGTATCACTTCAAAGAGCTCCTCCTCCTCTCTCCCTCCCTCTCTCTCTCTTTATAGTTTCCACTCTCTTTTTCTCAGATGGTTTTTCTTCTTTCCTTTGAAGCCGGCTCTTTGGATGGGTTTGTGGAGATGGGGAGGCAGTACCAGCGGGTCTAAGTTGAGGTTGGGCGTTCTGTCCTTCCAGGCTTCCTGAGATCACTCCCCGACTACTTGGCTATGAATAGCACAGCTCCCCAAGTAATACAGCCTGACATAGAGAAAGAAGCACGTAAGTGTGGGAGACTCTTGCTTTGGAAGTGGCCTTGATGGTGTTCTGAAAAAGGAGTTCCTAATGTCCTTGGGCGTGCATTGGGAGGAAATGACTATGACATTTTTCTTGGAGTGCACAGCCATTATTTCTTCTGTTATTGGTCATCTTGAAGTCAGGACCTAAAAGTACCCTTTCTCTCTTCTTACTAAAGATTGATGAAGAGAAATTTGGAAACTAACTTACTCACATAGAGTTTAGAGAATTCTGTTACTGGGCAGGGAGATAGGTTCCTGAGCCTTTGCACAGCTTAGGTCTGGGAACCCTACCCAGGAGCGATGAGGAAATGAAGAAATGAAGAAATGATAGGCAATAAGACAGACAGACAGACAGACAGTCAGAAAAGCTGGGATTGTGTGGGCTGGGCTCTCTGATGGAGAAGCCATGGTACCGGGCAGCTCAGCACATTCATTATATGTAGTTAAGTGGGGAGGTGTTGCATACAGCTGAAGAGGGGTTATTACATGCAGATAAACAAGAAGGCAGGGATATTATATACAGCTGCATAAGGAAGCAGGTTCAGCCTGTCTTGATAGCTTCAGTCTCTATAGGAAGCTGCCTTCAGGCCATAAACATCTGGGAGGAGGGGGTCCAGTAGACATTTTCCACACACACTGGCAACATTCAGACCAGAAGAAGGCTTAGTTAGCATTGTTCTCAGCCTCACCCAGGGACAACTTTTTTCACCACCATGGGACTGAAAAATTGGGGTCCCTGACATGTCAATAGCACCCATTCACTCAGGACTTCATTTACTCAGGGCTTCCTCTGCTTCCCACAGTGGCTCAGTGGAAAAAGTGCTTTATGCACAAGCATAAGGACCCGAGTTTGTACCCCTAGTACCCAAGTAAAGCCAGCTGCGGTAGCACACACCTGCAGTCCCAGCACTCCTTGTTGAGATGGGGAGCCGAGAGGAAAGTGCATGGACCAACTAGCTTCGAGTTTGCAACAGTGAACACCAAGAGATCCTGTCTCAAACAAGGTGGAAAGCAAGGACCAGTGTCTGAGGGTGTCCTTTTGTCTCCATACAAGCACCATGGCATGTGTGTATGATCATACCTATATGAATGCGTGCACACGTGCGTGTCACACACACACACACACACACACACACACGCACACTTTATTTTAAAAATCCAGTTATTATATACAGGTGCCATACTACTCTAACATGGCCCTGTAGAGAAATGGGTCACCTAAGCTAGGCGTGGTGGCACACGCCTTTTAATCCCAGCATTCTGGAGGCATAGACAGGCGGATCTCTGAATTTGAGGCCAGCCTGATCTACAGAGTGAGTTCCAGGACAGCCAGGGCTACATAGAGAAAGAAATGGGTCGCCTGGCTCACTGGGTAGAACAGGGTAAAAAGATCTGAAGTTTTCCTCTGTGTTGCATATCAGACCGTGTAGTGCAGTGATTTGTTTGGGGGCAAGTTTCCTGTTGTTTCTCCTCCTCCTCCTCCTCTTCCTCCTCCTCCTCTTCCTCCTCTTCTTCTCTTCTCCTCTCGCTCCCTCTCTCCTTTCTTCCTTCCTTTTTCTCTTCCTTTCTTCTTTTTGAAACAGGGCCTCACTATGTAACCCTGGCTAACCTGGAACTCATTATGTAGAGCAGGCTGAACTTGAACTCAGACATCCACCTGCCTCTGCCTCCCCAGTGCTAGGGGATTAAAGGTGTGCACCACTACTCCCACTGTTATATTTTTTAAATCTTACTTAAAACTCAAAACCATTTGGTGTTCATCATTGGATAGTTGCAGTTTTCTTTGTAAAATAAAAAATACTTGAAGGTCTCATACTTCATTATCTTCTTAATTCTCTTTTTGCTAAACTAGACTGAAATTAGCTGCATTTTCCTGGCTGCTAGTGAGATAATCCTGCTAAGAGAAAAAAAAATATAGAGTTAGATAAAATATTATGTAGCAAGGTAGCAATTTGTTCTTGCCTTAAGAAAATCAGGCCACAGGTTTTAACCACTGAGTTTTAATCCTAAGCTCTGGGCAGACCTAGCCAAGTACTTCCCTTTTGTGTATGTAGTGCCTTTTGTGACTCACTGCCAAATGGGAGCCTGGAAACATGTCAGAGTCAGTGTGCACTGGGAATAAAGAACAGTCCTACTAGTTCTAAAACTCTGACATGACAGGATGAAAATGGTAATTGGAGTTTTTCAAATTCAGCAAAGCTTTTGAAATAGGACAAAGTTGCCCTGCCAGAAATCTGCAGTGCATGCAGAAAGATGTTTGAAGATGCTTTTTTCAAAACGCTGGGAAGATTGTAGACCAGCAAGTAAAATAAGACAAACCCCGGGGGGCTACCCCTGTGCTCCCATCCCTCTTCTGCCCCTCTCTGTGCTATGCTCACTTGTTCAAAACATCTACAGTGCCAACTCACTTCTATGATGTCAGGTGAGGGTCAGGTGTCTGGACTGCTTAGAGAAGACCAGTTTCCCCAAATGGATGACATGCCACTTAAAAAAATTGAATCGAACGCTGGCCAGTAGATTGTCTTTTGTTTTCCATTTAGGTTTGTCCTTTGCCCTCAGCCTTTGCAGTGGTACCTTGAGGAAGTGTGCCAGTGTATAATGGAATTTCTAACCCGAACCCACTATGATGTAAAGATCCCCAAATAAAATGTGCAAAGGAAACACTGGAACCAAGAGTACCAGTGTAGACTGTGCCGTAGCTGAACGTGATGACATTTCAAGTTGGAATATGAATTCAAACATGGCTTATTTGGGATTTGATAAAAGTGTAATGCCATGTGGGTATTTGAAGGATGTGGGTTGTTGAGATCTGGAGGTAGTTGTTGAAACTAAAGGATGCTGTCTAACCAGAACCCAGATTTCTGTTGAAATTCTTTTTTTTTTTTTAAAGGTTTATTTATTTATTATGTATACAGCATGTATGACTGCAGGCCAGAAGAGGGCACCAGATCTCATTACAGATGGTTGTGAGCCTCCATGTGGTTGCTGGGAATTGAACTCAGGACCTCTGGAAGAACAATCAGTGCTCTTAACCTCTGAGCCATCTCTCCAGCCCATCTGTTGAAATTCTTAAGCTTAATAAGGCTCATGTAACTCAATAGATTTTGAATGAATTATTCAGTGTTGAGGAAACTCTGATGCTCAAATGTGTCCCTTGTGACTTTTCTTTGTGGTATATAGGACAGAAACAGGGCAGTGGCACTAAGTATTTGTTTTGACAAATATGAGCCACTCCTCATCACTCCAGTGTCTGTCCTGAAGCCTGAGACTTCCTCACAGGCAGCGCTTCAACAAGTAAATCTAAGAGGAACAGGGCTGGGGAAGAGAAACTAGCTGTGCACAGAGGCTGATTTCTAATTATTGTATTGGAGGTCACCTTTAAGCCACCAGACAAAGCACATTTATCAGGCAAACCACTAGATTTCTCTCTCCTGCTCTTTAATCTCTTTCTTGATAAATCTGTGGGCAGTTCACAGGTACTTCCATTTCTACTCATAAGTAAGCTTGGGAGCCTGTTGCGTTTACCCACCACAATCAAATGTTTTCTTTATAAGAGTTTCTGTGATCATGGTGTATCTTCACAGCAATAGAAATCCTAACTAAGACATGTTGTTAGAGCGAAAACCTGTTTTGGGACCTAGTATAGTAAGGGTTCCTCCAATCCTTCTGCCCTTTGGGTTTTCTTTTTTCTATTTGTAATCCTGTCTAGTGGACCTTGGGACTGTCCTATGGTCTCATTTACCAAAAGAAATTCCTTAGAAACACTTAGAGCAGTGTGTGGTGGTGTGAATGAGAGTGGCCCCCATAGGCTCCCATGTTTGAAGACTTCGTCCCCAGCTGGTGGACCTGTTTGGGGAGGATCAGGAGGTGTGGCCTTGTTGGAGGAGGTGTGTCACTGGGGGTGAGCTTGGAGGTTTCAAAGGCCTATGCCATTCCAGTTACCTCTCTGCTTCATACTTGTGGATTAAGCTGTCTGTTACTGTTCCAGCACCATGCCTGACTGCCTGCTGCCGTGCTCCGCTCTGTGATGGCCCTAGACTAATGCTCAAGGACCACATGCCCCAATTTAAATGTTTCCTTTTTTAAGTTGCCTTGGTCATCTGTTTTGTCACAGCAGTAGAAAAGTAAGACACAGTGTACATTCAAAAGTCAGCAACTTCAGACATGGCTTTTGTCAAGACACTTAAGGTGACATCTCTTGAGAATCTTGTACCCATATGTAGTGTGTACTGTCATTTTCCTAGGCCTGCCTGCCTCCTCTTTCTCTCTCTCCCCTTGAATGCCTCTGCTTAAATCTGTATTAAAGCTCTTCCTTAATAGACTCAAACATTGCTTTAAACACACACACACACACACACACACACACACACACACACTCTAGACAAACCCCCAAAATAAACAAACAAAACCCCAAACAACTTGTGGTTGGCTGTGCTGCCATTCCCTTGTGGTCGTTCCCTTGAGAGGGACTTGCTTGCACAGATGAGTCCAGGAGGCTTTTCACTAATGTGGACAGGTGACCCAGAAGATGTGTTATTGGTGTGCAAAACTAGTGAGTGAAAGCCTCTAGTAACTTGTAGAAATAATGAAGAGAGATGGGCTTTTGAGAGAAGGGCCAGCACAATAGAACGTCACTGCCAATCTCTTCGTCCTTGGCTCTGTCTTAGAGCTCATCAGTGAGTATTGGAACCTGGTGTGGTGCTGAAAATACTCTCCTGTATTCTGCAGTTGTGGGCATTGGGCATTTTGTAACTTGAAATTAGAAGGACAGCTAGAACCTCACAGGTCTATTCTTTTTTTTTAATTTAAATATATTTATTTATTAATTTTTTTTTCATTGTACATATCAACCCCAGTTCCCCCTCCCTCCCCTTCTCCCACCTCCTCACTTCCCTCCCACTCTACCCCCATCCACTCCTCAGAGTGGGTAAGGCCTCCCATGGTAGTCAACAAAGTCTGGCATACCAAGTTGAAGGAGAGCCTAGCCCCTCCCCATTGTATCAAGGCTGAGCAAGGTATCCCACCACAGGGAATGGGCTCCAAAAACCAGTTCATGCATCTGGGATAAGTCCTGGTCCTGCTGCCAGGGACCCCACTAACAGATCAAGCCACACAACTGTCACCCACATTCAGTGGGCCTAGTTCAGTCCCATGCAGGTTCCCGAGTCAGTGAGCTCCAACCAGCACCAGTCAGCTGTCTCTGTGGGTTTCCCCATCATGATCTTGACCCCCTCTTCTCCTTTTTTTGAATGCCGAATGCCGTTTATTGAAGGAGGGCACAGGTCTGTTCTTAACTACTTGACTATGCATACTAACCATCTTCCACAATGCTGCAGCCTTCTTTGCTTACATAGCTGTACAAATCTGATGTGTTTTCCTTTGGCAGTGACATCTCTGGAGGCAAACCCCTGGAAGCAGAGATGGCAGGGATCGAGTACATGAATGACGACCCTGGTATGGTGGATGTTCTTTATGCCAAAGTCCACATGAAAGATGGCTCCAACAAGTAGGTTTTTAATGTGTACATATTTGAATTAAAGGTTCCTAAACGTTTGGGTGTCACCTCAAACTCCTCCTACATTTTCTGTCTCAGCCTTCCAAGGACTAGGATTCCATGTGTGCACGCCTGGCACTTTGCTCACTAAAACAAGTGTGTTCACACATTCAGAGAAGGGTTGGTTGTGGGAAAAAGTGTCAGATGGTTAGCCTGAAAGACTCTTTGAATAGTGGATGTTGATCATAACAGTCGAATTTTTGTGGAACTGGACTGGATCTTTTTTTCAGCGTAATTGGAGAGGCAGGAAGGAAGGTGTTGTAGGATGGGTTTCGCGGATGATGTGATGGTAATTTGGTGAATATCAAGACAAAGTGGGGATAAAATCTTACTGCCATGGAATTATTAAGATTAAGCTATATAGAATGTTAAGAACAAGACAGTCATGGTGGCACAGACCTTTAATTCCAGCTGAGGCAGAGGCAGGCGGATCTCTGGGTTTGAGGCCAGCCTGGTCTACAGAGTGAGTTCCAGAGAGCCTGGGATACACAGAAAAATCCTGTCTCAAAAAACAATCAAACAAGTTAAGAACAGTACTTGGCATGTGTTAACATCATCCAAACATTAGAGAATGATTACTATTTTAATTTTTATGATAAATATACCTATATCCCTCTTAGAAATTCCCCACCTACCTATAATTCAGGCTATTTCTCTTATCTTTCTTTTTAAAAAGTTTTTGTTACATTTATTTATTATATGTGTATGTGTGGGCATGTGTGTGGAGGTCAGAGAATGAACTGCAGGAGTCAGTTCTCTCGGTCTACTATGTGGGTCCCTGAGATCAAACCCAGGGGTTCAGGTGTGGCAGCAAGCTCCTCAACTCACTCAGTCATCTTTTTAATTTTTTTATTTTGTGAATTAGGTTAGCCTGAGCTACATGAGACCTTCTCTTAACAAAACAAATAAAAATTCTTTCTCCTTTTGAGAAGTGGTTTGCTGAATTATAAAAGACTTCTAAATGCTGTTACATTTTATTTTGCTGTTGTTTTAAAATATGTGCTAATGTTATCAAAATATTTAAACACTGAAGTTGTAAAGCCCATGATGGCTGCTCTACCTTCTTAAGATTTCTATTTTTCATCTGAAAACTCAAGCTTTATTATTGGCAGAAACTGTTGACAAGTGTTTTCCTTCAAGTTCTTCTTGAAGACTCATACCTCCAAAGTCAGACTCGGTGGCACATGTCCTTAATCCCAGCACTCGGGAGGCAGAGGCAGGTACATCTCTGAGAGTTTGAGGCCAGCCTGGTCTACCTAGTGAGTTCCAGGACAGCCAAGCATACATAATGAAGTCCTGTCTCAAAAACCAAAAACAGTAGCAAAAAGGATAAAGAAAATATCTCCCACATAGCCGAGCCTGGTCAGCCATAATTTGCCTGTCAGTGTTCTTTCAAGTGTTCTCACAAGTGGACAGAAATTGGTTCAGCGCCCAGTTCTTCCAGACAGCTGTCTGCCTAGGTGTCCAGGCGAGTGCTTCATACATAATATCAGTTTTGCCACAGGAATGCTAAAAGGCTGTGTGCTCAAGGAGCAAGATTCAATAAAGCTCTTTTCTTTTTCTGCTTTATCAAGGCTAAAGGAGGTGGAACTTGTTCAGATGTTTAGTGAAGACTCACTCGTGAAGCACTGAGATGGCACCCCAGTCCCTCAGCTGGGGGACTGGCACCTCTACCTGCCGATGCGGATTCATTAGTTTGAGACAGTATTTCACCCCTTAGCTCAGGCTGGCCTTAAGCATCAATTCAATCCTCCTGCCTCAGCCTGCTAAGTGCTGGGATTTCTGAGTCATGTGACCATTCTGGGCTACACCACTGCTTTTGCACCATGATTATAAATGTCATCCAGTAAAAATGGCAGAGTATGTTGTACTCCAAGGTCAGCATGTGCTCTGCCACTGAGCCATGCTCCAGCTAGTGTTTAAGGCTGCTCATGAGACCAGCTTAGTGTGGAGTGGGTCCAGGGCGTGATGTTCGAGCCTGGCAACCTGAATTCATGTAAGGGTGGAAGGAGGCTGGCTTCAGAGAGTTGTCATGTGACCTCCACATGTGTGCCACACACAACTCCCCACACTGAGAAAATTAAATTTAAAAGTAGTTTTGTCATCATGGCCCCCTCCTGATGCTTCAGGACTCTGCAGAATACACTGGGAGAACTTGTAGTCTAAGATTCTTAAGACTTCTCACTTAAGACTGTGTCATTTCTGGGGAAAGTCTAATTAAGTTTCAGCTAGCATTTAGTGTGCCAGGCCAGAGCAGAACCGTGGTAGAGCTCATGCGTAGTATGCTTGAGGCCTGGGTTTGGTCCCCAGCACTGCACACATACACTCATATTTTCTTTTCTTTTTGGTTTTTCGAGACAGCTTTGGAGGCTGACCTGGAACTCACTTTGTAGACCAGGCTGGCCTCGAACTCACAGAGATCCACCTGTCTCTGCCTCCCGAGTGCTGGGATTATAGGCGTGCGCCACCACCGCCCGGCCACTCATATTTTCTTCATGTGATCTTTGCAATATTTGTGCATAGTAGAGGCTGGTGTGCAGATGCACACTTACAACTCACTGTTGTGAGACTAAAATCCATGCTGGCATATAGGCACGCAGGTAACAGGGAGGCATATGGAAAATTACTTGTGATTATAATGTTTGACTCTACATAATAATGAAAGTTTTCTCACCTATACGTCAGCTCTGTTTTAGGGCACACGTGGCAGAGACCAGACAGTTAGTTTACTCTGTTCTTGGCTTCCAGGGGAACAGGGAGAGCTAAGGAAGGCTGACGGAGTCACTGCCTTGAGTGTTCCCCTGGTGTTTGCCCTTTGTTCTGCTGCTGAGACCCTGAGTTCAGGAGGTCTTCCCATGCAGAGGAGAACAGGTTTGAGAATGGGAAAACTCAGACCCGTAGAACTGAGTTTCTTTTGAAGACAGTTCTCACACTCCATCTGTCCCTTCACTAATGGGGAGCTCAGGTCTCAGAGGCCAGTCCATCCCCACAAAACCGGCTCTTATACGTTTGGCCACTCCCTTTTGTCAAAGCTTTGTGAATTGAAAGGTGGACTGTCATTGAGTCTGTAACATGATCAATCAAGAATGGGTTTGAGTCATTCCCATTTCGTTTACTGCTCTATATTGACTTTTGATTGTCTATTTCTCCTCACAGGCAGAGCCATGTGTACTGTTTCAGGATTTGTAAATTCTCCCTTCCCAAATGTACACTTTTTAAGAGATATATGTATTCTACAGGGCTTGTTTAAGTCAGCTTATAAGCCTTCTGGAATGTCTCATTTGTGCAAGGAAGTTTGGAGGGCTGTGCTAATTGATACAGGAGTAAGACACGGCCCTTTTAAAGTGGTGTACATGTGTGCATGTGCACACAAACACAGAGGGTTTCTTTCTCACTTATTACGAGACAGGGTCTCTCACTGAAACTTAAGCTCTAAAGAAGTCTCGGGCTAGTTAGGACTACATAGTGAGACTTTTTGTTCTTTTGTTTTTGTTTAGTAAGGTTGTTTGTATAAAGTCAATATAATAACTACAGTTGTTAGCCAGCAGAAAACATCATTTAAAAGTTAAAAAACTGTGTACTCATTATTCAACAAATTATAAGGTCATTAGGAATACATGACAAAACATGCACAAGAGCTTTTTGTAGGAAATCATAAACTATAAGAGATTTGTGTATTCAATAATAGATGCTGTCTTAGTCCGTGGTCTGTTGCTGTGAAGAGACACCATGACCACAGAAACTCTCATAAAGGAAAGTGGTTAATTGGGGCTTGCTTAGAGTTTCAGAGGTTCAGTCCATTATCGTCATGGTGAGGAGCATGGCAGCAGGCAGACATGGTAGCTGAGAGTTCTACATCCAGATCTGCAGGCAGCAGGAAGAGAGAGACACTGGGCCTGGCTTGGGCTCTTGAAACCTCAAAGCCCACCCGCAGTGACACACTCCCTCCATCAAGGCCACACCTTCTAATCCCTCTCAGGTAGAACCTCTCCAAGTGACCAAGCACTCAAGTCTGTAAGCCTATGGGAGCCCTGCCTACTCAATCACTACAGGTGGATGCCCTTTAAAAACGTTTTCGTTAGCTCTTTGAGAATTTTATACAATGTAGTTTGATTATATCTGTCCCCCATCCTCCCTCTTATTCCTTCCAGAACTCCTCGCCCCTTACTTCATTTCCACCTTTAAAAAATGCTTTAAATTTTTTATTTTATTTTATGTATGTGGATGTTTTGCCTGCATGTATGTTTATGTACCATATGTATGCCTGGTGTCCTTAGACACCAGAAGAAGTCAGAGCCCATAGAACTGGAGTTAACAGATGGTTGTAAGCCTCCATGTGGGAGCTGGGACTTGAACCTGGATCTTCTGAAAAAGCAGCAACTGCTCTCCCTCTTCTTTCTTTCTTTCTTTTTTTTGTTGGGGGGGGGGCGTTTCGAGACAGGGTTTCTCTGTGCAACTTTGGAGTCTGTCCTAGAACTCACTCTGTAGTTGGCTGGCCTCGAACTCACAGAGATCCACCTGGCTCTGCCTCCCCACAATACCGGGATTAAAGGAATGCGCCACTGCCTGGCTCAGCACCCCCTTTCTTAAAAGTAACCCAATAGCCCAGTTTATGATGCCCATAGACTCCGGGGTGTAGGGCCAGCCACTGGGGCATTGTCCACCTGTCGTTAGCTACAGTACCTTAAAGAACTCTGACTCTCCCTTCCCCGGTGGCCGTCAGCTGGGACTCCCGACCCCTTACCCCTTCATGCCAGAACAGGACTGACTGGTCTTATGTGGGTCTTGTACAGACAGTATTCTTTATAGATGCCGCATTGCCCACGTGTTCTCTATGAATTTAAAACAAGTCATTCGCTGTGCACAGAAGTGGAGGGGAGCCAGGGCAGGAGCCATTGCAGGAGGAATAGGAGCAGGGTGTTGTCTGGGAGAAGCACGGTGGCCCGAATTGGAGCAGTGGCAGTGGGAATCAATAGTTGGATGCAGAAAGTACAATCTGCTTGATTTGGCATTTTTTCTTAAAGTGGAGGGTAGAGAGATGACTAAGCTAGTTTATATCAGGAATGCAAAGGTGAGTTCAGACCAGAAAATCTATAGTAATCCTGTCAGACTGAAAAACAGTATCTAAATACATGCTTGAAAGGATTTTGCTGGCCACAGTGGTGCATTCCTGTAATACCAGCACTGAGGAGGGAGGCCAATGTGGAGTTCAAGGTCATTCCTAGCTACACTGTGAGTTCAAGGTCAGTGGGTAAAAACTCCCGCCACCAAGCCGAAGGCCCCATGAAGAGAAAGGAGAGAACCAACTTCTCAAGTTAGCCTCTGAGCTCCACACCCGTGCTGTTCATGCTCACAATTAAAGAAATAAATGCAACTTAAAAATAGAAACAAAACGAAAAAGAAGTAGGTACCGTCTAGTTGTTGAGAATTGGCAAAGGCTGAGAATTTATATGTTGGGAGGTTAAAATTTATAACTGCACATTTCAGTATCACTGTATATAAGTTGCTCTTTCCTTTCACAGCCAAGCTTTTTTTTTTCTTTTTTAACAGATGAATTAAGTAAAAATTATCTTGCCATCCCTTGTTTCCCTATTTTCCTTCTCAGAGTGAAAACTGCCAAGAGTTATTGTCTGTGTGTATTATTTTAAACAAATAGAATTACATTACACTATTCTGCAGTTCTTTTTCAGACAGGGTCTCATATAGCGCAGGCTGGCCTTGAACTTGCTATGTAACCAAGAATGACTGAACTTCTGACCTCCTATCTCCACCTCCTGAGTGCTGAGAGTAAGGGCATATGCCACCATGTTTAGGGTTTTTTGGTTTTTGTTTATTGGTGTTGGCATTGAGCCCAGCACTCTACAAACTGAGTCTTTTCTGCAGTTCCTCTGGTGAGGTGGCCCTGAGATGCTCACTGCCATGTCAGTGTGCCTAGATGCTCGGAAATACTATATCCGTTTTTCGAAGCTGGACCTGTGTGCCATAGGACTTCTTTTCGGTAAAATCGCCTATCATCTCGAATCTTTGAATTAGTAACTTCCAGTCTGGTGTTCAGGTTCTTCCAGCCTGACACCAAGTTACCACTTCACCTTTGTCTCCTGCTGTCCTGTGGACCTCCCCTGGACATCAGCTTGAGGCCTTGCCCATGTCCAATGTCTGTCTTTCCTTCCTGTGGTCCATTCTTTTTCTCAAGGAGGTGGTCACATTCTCGATGCTGGAGAACATGTGCCACTCAGTTTTCTAGATCTAGCATGTTTTGGATAACGCATGGCTTACAGTAGACGTTCCCTGAACACTTGATACATACATACGAAGGTCGTTTATTCATTCGGCTGAAATCCAGATGCACTGAGTACTCTCTGCTTTTGTCCTCATCTCCTCCTTCAGTCCAGTTCAACTCTAACCTCTTCTCCCCTTAAGTCACCCAAGGCACTTTGTGCTGCTGATGTATCACAGGTCTAATCTGCAGCAGGGTGTCTCGCTTCTTTGTCTGATGATGTCACCTCGCCATCCACAGATAAACACCCAAGTGTTTGTGGGCTGCTTTCCTTCTTACGCTTTTCTGCCCTTTCCTAGTTTCTTGATGAGCATGTTATTTCTGTAAACAGGAAACAGTTTAAGAGAACAATTGTGGAGGTACATCATCCCCCCCACCCCACCTCTGTAGCAGTAAATGAACCCCGAGACTGCACATTTATCTATTTTGGGTGACATGCTTTTAGTTCCTCAGTTCCTGGCATCTTAGAAGCCTGCACTGTTTCTTGTGGCCTGCTGAAGACTGACATTGCTCCTTCCTTCCTCTCCAGTGTCTTAAGAGCCGAGTGTGCCCTTGCTGCCTCCCTGTCTGATTCCTCCTCTGTCCTTTGTTGTAAGACTTCTGTCTCTGGCGTGCCCACGAAACTGCTGTGCTACAGGGTCCCCACCCCCAGCCCCACCAGCGGCTGCCCGAGCTGGCTGTGCGCGTTGGCACTCCCTCCAGCCTCTCTAAGGTCCTCTTCCTATTTTCTCATCCTTACCAGCTGTCTTCTGGGTCCTTCTCTGCCCTTCCATAGGTGAGCATCCCAGAAGGCCGTCCTATCTTTCCCTTGGCTTGCTCAGTCCTCCTTCTGTGCTGCATCTGTACTGGGCTTTCACTGCTCTTCCTGGTTTATCGGGATGGGGTCTCGGATAGCCCAGGATGGCTACTACACTGCCTATCTACTGGCTAGTAGCCCAGTATGACCTTGACCTGCCTTTATCTTCCAAGTGCATGTGTCACCACATCTGGCTAAAGGATGCTGAACTGACGACAGTCCCCACACTCCTAGGTTGAACTGCAGACTTGTATTTCTGTCTGTTTTTGGACACACGTGCCTGAACTGTCCTTCAGACCTGATATCCTGTGCCGCCCAGCGTCAGCCCTGTCCCGGGATGACAGTGAGCAGATGAGTCCTCCCAGCCCCCTGTTGGGTTGGTGACCTGGCTGGCGGCCCGCCTCCAGGCTGGTCCTTCCCTCCTTACCTCTGCCCTGTGTGTCAGAATGGGCCCCGCATTTCCCACTGAGCTCTCTTCCTGCTCAGTACCGCAGAGTGTAGGCCTTCAGCACTTCCTCATTCACAGTGGGGTCCTGAGGACTGTGGACTCGGAAGGCCCACTGACCTGCTCTGTGTTTTAAAAATGCCTTTACATTTTTTAAGTAATTAAAATGGATTTCGGGGGAGAGGGATAAAGGAAGGTAGCAGGAGGATGCCTATAATAAAGATTCGTATGGACATATGAAAATGTCATAAACCCATTATTCTAACTAAGAATTATGAAAAAGGGGCTTGTGGGATGTCTCAGTGGGTAAAGGTGCTTGCAGCCAAGCCTGACGACCTGAGTTCAACCCCCAGAACCAGCACGGTGGAAGGAGAGAACTGACTCCACAAGTTGTCACACATGGGGGTGCACTTGGCTTGTTTGTTCGGGTGCCCCCCCCAAACACACACACACACACACACACACACACACACACACACACACACACACACGGCGCATATAAGAAAAAGACAGAAAGACTTTTTTTTTTTTTCCTAGAACTCGCTCTGTAGCCCAGGCTGGCCTCGAACTCACAGAGATCCACCTGCCTCTGCCTCCCAAGTGCTGGGATTAAAGGCGTGCGCCACCACCGCCCCGCAAGAAAGACATTTTTAAATTAATAGAAAAATTGTTACAAAGTCTGGGGCCTAGTACATACTAAGCACACCATTCTACCACTGAGCAACATCCCAGTCTCTAAAGTGTGTGTGAGGGGAGAGAAAGAATTTAGATTTGCCACTTAGCTACTTAGTAGTTCCATGACCTTGCCCAGGTTCCGTAACTTCCCTTCCCTTAACTTGCTCAGGGGTAAGTTAAGGTACTAATGTGTCGTGAGCAGATACCGGGCGCTCAGTGTGGTGGCGAGTGCATTGTCTGTTGTTCTTTCTCCAATGAAGAAGGCACCTAGCTGTCCTGGGCCACTGTCCGTCTCTCTACTTCATATCCAGCCCTCCTTACTCTGTCCCAGGCATGTCCGGTTACCTGCAGGCTGCAGTCTGTTGTGATCATGTGTCCTTGGGGTCTCGCATGTTCTGCTTTTTCTTTGCTTGGAGTGCCCTTCTTTTTCTGGTTCTGTCTGTGGCTCTTTATTAATCCTTCAAGAACATGCTGAAATCTGTCTCCATGCAGAGTCAATCACTCTCAAGAAACCACATTGCATTGCAGTGATCTCTCTTTCCCTCTCTCTCTCTTTTTTTTTTTTTTTTTGGTTTCTGAGACAGGGTTTCTCTGTGTAACTTTGCGCCTTTCCTGGATCTCACTCTGTAGCCCAGGCTGGCCTCGAACTCACAGAGATCCACCTGCCTCTGCCTCCTTAGTGCTGGGATGACAGGCGTGTGCCACCACCGCCCGGCTTCTCTTTCCCTCTCCTTACAGCCCTCCCCAGGGTCTTGTTTTGTGACCTGTACTGCCTGGGAACTCAAGTGTATCTCATGCTTGCCACAAACTCAGAACCGAGCCCGCTGTGCTGGTGCACACACTTAAATCCCAGCAAAGGCGGCCTGATGGCTGTGAGCCTGAGGCCAGTCTGCTCCACACACTGAGTTCTAGGCTCGCCAGTGCCGCACAGTTGAGGCCCGACTCCCAAACAAACAGAAGATAACAACCAACAAAGTTATAACTCCTCTGCCTCAGCCCCCGGGTGCCGGTATCACAGGCTTGTGCCGCCATGACTGCAGTGACTTGTCCCCAAGGCTGCCTTCTTGACCAGACAGTGAGTTCGCTGGGGACTGCAGTCTGTTCCCATGCGTGGCACACAGAGCACACAGCCTGCATGTTCGATTGGTCTGGTTGGGTTCACTCAGATTTGTGGTCCTCCCTCCTGGCCAGGCTGCAAGAACTAGCTGATCGGGTGCTGGAGCGCTTCCAGGAGCTGGGGCTGACCGTCAAAGAGTGGAGCACTGTGAAACTGCACGCCACAGTCATGAACACGCTCTTCAGGAAAGACCCCAACGGTGAGTCCTCCCAGAGCTGCAGCGGGCTGTGATCCGCAGGGCCTCTGGGCTTAGCTTGAGCGTTAAATGAGGGGCCCTGGTCAATCTCCATTCTCCTTGGCTGGGATGAACCCAGTGGGAGTGGCAGGGGCCACTGCCTAGCATGACACTTACTTCTGTCACACATGGGGTTGTCAGATTTTGCAAACAAAATATGAGATGAGGCTTGGGGTGCAGTTTAGGGGTAAAGTGCTTGTCTGGAGAGGAGGGTTGACATGCAGTTTAGGGTAAAATGTTTGCCTTGTATGCATGAGGTCCTTCTTCCAATCCTTAGTATGCCTCCCGCAAGAAGGATTTAAGATGCCCAGGCAGATTTAACCTCAAAAATGAAGAATCTCAGTCTCCCTCGGCACCATCCACCTTGTTTTTTGAGACAGGGTCTCCCACTTGCCTGAAATTCACTAAGCAAGGTGGTCTGGATGTCCAAAGAGCCTGAGATGTTCCTATCTCTGCCTCTCTCTGGCTGAGATTGTAATAAGTGTGCCACTGTCCCAGGTGTTTTTGTTTTGGGTGTTTTGTTTTGTTTTTTGACATGGGTTCTGGGGATTGGGCTCAGGTGCAAGGCAGGCACTATACTGATTGAGCTGTCTCCCTACCTACAATTTCTCCTTTTTAATAGTTTTTTTTCTTTCTTTCTGGTATTGATTTACTTCTTTCCAAACTGCTCGTGTTCTTTTTTCTTAGCAGGGAAGCTGTTTATGTTTGCTGTGCTTGTGTTTTTGAGATAGGATGTCATGTAACCCAGGCTGGCCTTAAATTTGCTATTCAGATGGGGCCCTTGAACTCTTCATGTCCTGCTTCCGCATCCCAAGTGCTGGCTTTGTAAGTGTGAGCCAGCTTGTCTGGCCTGTAGAGATTTTTGAGCTGTGGGGTGTCTTGTTCACAACACTTTTCATTCAAGCTAGGGCTGGAGCCACCCCACCCCACCCCCCCAGAGCGAGAATGTGTCATGTTCCTGGGGTTGTCAGAACTCTGACCTGGGCCTCTGCAGCCCTGGACAGTGAAAGAGCATACTGCAAAGTAGAAATACGAGTGCTTGCAAAAGGTCTGTCAGTAGGCAGGAAAGAGTTACCAGTCAAAAAACATTCTGAAAGTTAAATAATTCTTGAGGGTCCTTTGAATTTTCTCTTCCCTGTGCTCGTCTCTGTGTTGAATTTTTTACTTGAAAAGGACATGAAAAGATATGTTACTTTTTCTTTTCCTGTCTCCGTTCCCTTTGATATTCTTCTGACTGCCCTTTAAGGACATCTTTTGGGACATGCAACCTAAATTAACTTAGTCAGCTAGAGTACAGTACAGTTTTGTTTAGGCCAAGGTCATAGACTTGCTGCCTTTGCGTGTAGAATGTAAGATCTCTTTAATGGTAATAAAGCCCCCATACATTAGAGGTAGTCCTTAAGTCTACCCAAATCCTGGACACCAGCAATTTTGAATAGTTTATGTGTGAGCTTTTGTGTATTTTAACATAATAAAAATCACATGCCCTTTATTGGGGGACATAGAAGCCTGGAGGTGACTTAGTCAGTGGAGAGCTGAGATCCATGGAGGAGCTCCTTCGTTACCCTGTGCGTACAGTTAGGCCTGGGCAAATGCTGAATGAATTTACTACGTGGAAGGGGTGGTGACTGCAGCAGGAGAAGCCTCAACTCTTGACTGTTAGCTGCTTCTCCTCCCACCGTGTGCTGCTTTCTAGCAGGAGGTGAAAGTCTGCTAGACGGCCTGTGGCCCTATAGCTCCTCAAGAGGTCAGCACAAACACACTTCTCATGCCCCTCTCACATTGTCTTTGGATTATTTACAGCTGAAGGCAGGTACAATCTCTACACAGCAGATGGCAAATATATCTTCAAGGAAAGAGAATCATTTGATGGCCGAAATATTTTAAAGGTCAGTATGATGCAGAGTGACATGGAAGTCTTTGGTGCATGCCCTGAGTGAGGGAGGAAGCAAATTGTCACCGTGTCACTGGAATGTGTTGTCTCCTGCTTTTCATGAAAGGATGGCTAAATGTTTTAATGTCAGAGAGAGAGGGGGGTAGAGGGGAAGATCCGTAGGTCATCCATCTGTCTGTCCGTCCGTCTGTCTATCTATCTATCCATCCATCTCTCTCTTGGCACCTCTAGAGTACTTAAAATTCTTGATTTAAGAAAGAGTAACATTTCCCAGCTACTTTGATATTGGATTTGAACCTAGTGAGTTTTACTTTATACTCTAGAGGTTTGAGTTTCCATTTTTTAAGTGAAAAAATTTGTTTTGATCTAGTACATTTTTTCTCTTCATCCACAGAGTTGCTCTCCAAGGTTACTTTCTGTCTATTTTTACTCAGGAGCAGTCTGTGTCCTAAAAGTAGGTAGTCAGTGTCTGCCTGCTAAGACCTTGCCGTTCTGAATCCCATTAATCTAGGAAACAGAAATGCAAGGAGCTCTGTCTTGCATTTCTGTCTCCTGCACCTGCTCTGCTATAGCTGCTCTGTCAGGCTGGCATGCCATTGTTCCTCTGGGCAAAGAGAACCAGGCTTGTTTGTGGGTGGGTTAGGTCACACAATTTCAAGGCCAACAATGTTTCCCAGAGGTAAAGAGAGTGTGCATTCGGATTAGTCAGGGTCCACTAGAGGAAAAGAGTTGATAAAATGAATGTGTATGTATTTAAAAGGGGTATTTATTAGAATTGCTTACAGGCTGTGGTTCAGCTAGTTCAACTGGCTGACTTTTGATGGAAAGTCCGAGATAGCCATTCGGTCTATACAGCTGGATGTCTCAGCTGGTCTTCAGTATAGGCTGGAATCCCAGTCAAGTAGCTTCTGATGCCAGCGAAGGAATGAACTGCCAGCAAGAGTGAGGATAAGCAGACAGAGCCAACACTTCCTTCTCCATTCCTTTGTATAGTCTGACTCAGGAAGGTGTGGCCCACATTTAGGGTGGGTCGTATCACATTAATGGTCTATCCACTTCAGAAGAGTCAGTCAAGAAAAATCCCTCACCGTGTGCCCAGTTGATTTGGTTTTCGTTGATTACAGATGTAGTCAAGATTAGCCATCACGGGGTGTAACAGTGGGCTGAGCCACTTCATCTTCAGTGGGCCTGTTCCTCCCCTCTCTTCCCTGATTCCTTTACCTCATCCTCTGACAGATGAGCAGCCCAAAGGGTCTTCCCCAAAAGCTCCTCCACTGGCTTGTATCACAGGCTGTTCGGGCTTCAGTGGGCAGTGGGGGCGCACACCTTTAATCCCTGCACTCAGGAGGCAGAGGCAGGTGAATCTCTAGGAGTGCAAGGCCAGCCTGGTCTACAGAGTGAGTTCCAGGACAGCCAAGGCTACCTGTCTTGAAAAACAAAAACAACAACAATTAAAAAAAAAAAATCAAGCTAACAACGACAAAAGGCCAAGACTGTAATCCCCCCATTTAGGAGCTGGAGGGGGAGGCATCAGGACCTCAGAGATGTCCACATGCATATAGTGAGTCCGGGAGGTCTGCCTGAGTTACATAAATAAGACTCTGTCTCAAAATCCAAGGAAGCAAATAAGAGCAATGAATGGAAAATTCCCAAACCAAGGAGACAGAGGAACATTTGAGTCCTACAGAAGAATGGTGGCGCTAATCATAGCTGAATTCATCAACCTGCCACTCGCCTGCAAAGCTATGTCATGAAGGAGAGGCTACCAGTCAGGGGTGGTGGTGCACACCTGTGGTGGAGTACTTGCCTAGCACACTCATAGCCCCAGGTTTTATCTCCAGGGCTGTGAATCTGGGGAGAGAGAAAGATCTTGAAATTTCCTGACCCGAACCCCCTGTGATGACACGTGTGTAGCGCCCTCTAGTGTTGACGCTCTCCACTCTGCCACAGTACCCATATTGGTGCCTTATCAGTTTTAAGTTTTAGAGCTGGGCCCAGTGAGCTCTAAAACTGGAGACTGTTTCATGTCATTCCTCATTTGAATCTTTAACGGAGGATCCAGTGTGGTTAGACTCGCCAAGAGGAACGTTAGTTAGTGGCATAGACTGGAATCCATTTTCCTGCTGTTTTGTTCAAGGGTAATCTGCATTTAGGTAGGGTTCATTCGATGTTTGAGGTCATGTCTGTCAGAACCAGAGTAATGCCTGATTAAACTCAAAAATGGCAGGACAACAGTTTCACCAGCTGATCTAAAACTGTAACTAATGAAAAACCAGATTTGGGTGCTAAGGGTGTGGCTCAGTGGTAGAGTACATGCTTAGGTAAGGTTTTTAAGGTTTATTTATTTATTATGTATACAGAAGAGGGCACCAGATCTCATTACAGATGGTTGTGAGCCACCATGTGGTTGCTGGGAATTGAACTCAGGACCTCTGGAAGAGCAGTCGGTGCTCTTAACCTCTGAGCCATCTCTCCAGCCCAAGAAGCACTTCTTGACTGAGAAGGGGAGACAGTCCCTGCTTTCCAGGAGCTCCTGCCTCTGAGGGGTAGATGTGCAGAAGAAAAGTAAGTGCCTTTGAACAGAGGACAGAGTATTCACTGAAATCTGTACTTTCTCTTCTTTTATTTCGTAATCATTAGTTCTAGAAAATGAAATCTTTCACCTGTGTTTCAATCAAGAGATTTGATCTCTTTAAAAACCAAGGCAACTGTGGGTGTAACTGTCACAACCCCAGCATAAATACACCCTATGTAACTGTGGTAGGCCACCTTTTGGAGTTGCCATGCCAACTGGAGTATGAGAACCGATGTCCCCAGAAACCTTTGAAATGAAAGAAAATATTTAGAAAACCAGTTGATTATTTTTAAATTTTAAGGATGAAATTATTCTTATTTTAATTTTTGATTTTTGAGACAGGATCTCATTATGCAGCCTTGACTGGCCTGTAACTCAATATGTAGAACAGACTGGACTTGAACTCATGGAAATCGGGCTGCCTCTGCCTCCCAATTACTGGATTAAAGGCATGGGCTTATTTTGGATTCTAGATGACATGCACACAAGCATGTGGAGGCCAGAGGACATCTTGTGTGAGTCGGTTCTTTCCTTCCACCATGTAGGTCCAAGGGATCAAACTCCAGTAGTCAGACTTGGTGGCAGGTCCTTTTGTGGAATGAGCTATCTCATGGACCTCAAAATTATTATTTTAGGAAAAAAATGTATTAACAAGATAGGAACTGACGGAAGTACATAGAAGGTTAGCCATGTTGGGTACGGAGGAGCCCAGGTTACCCGTGCAGCATACTAACAGCTACACAGGCCAGGGATCCGGAGTGTCTGGGAGGCAGCCTTGGAAAAAGCCAAGCTCCTCAGCTATTCATCGAGAGACAAATGCCCACTGCTGTAATTTAATGAGGGCCTGACGACTGGGGCTCTGCTCCAGGAGGGAGATTGGTCCTTTTGGTTCTGTGGAATAGTATGTGTTCTGGGTCCTTATGGAGAAGAAGAAAGTCTCTAATGGCTTTTGGAGAGAGAAGGCGTTCTTTTCTTTGTACTGCTCTGTGAGAGTCAAAGCAGCTGTGACAGACGAGTGTCTGGTTATTCCTGGTTGAAATAAGCTTTCCCTTTGAAGGAGGAATTGACAAAGGATTATTCTGCTGTGTTATTCAGAGCAGAAAAGGCTCAAACCAGTCGATGGTGGTGTTTTTATGGCAGGCTCACAGCTGCAAAAGCAGATGCATTAGTGAAGATGGCCCAGGCCAAATTAGGAGGCCGATGCTCCCTGAGAGTTTCCAGTTCTAAGAGGTGGCAGGAAGGATGCTGTTTGTGTAACCATTGGCTGTGAGCACCATGTAACCCGTGAAACAAGGCTGACCTGAAGTCATAGGAGGACCATCGGGAAGAAGCTGCTCCCTCACCATTGGGAAGTGATTGCTCATCAGCTGCCAGCCCTGACAGGGAGGCAAATGGCCTTCTGCTGGGGGACTTGGGAAGGATCCTGAAACAATACACTCAGTCTCTAAGACCCTCCTCTCAAAGACTGACTGCTCACAGTGTGTGCAGACTAGAGACTGAGGAAGAAGCCCTTGGTGGCAAAGACAGACCGGGGAATCACTGCAGTCCCAGGCTGGAGGTGCTACATTTCCATAGAGGCTTCCTTCAGTGATGCAGGCCTGTAATCGCAGCTGTCCAAGAGGCTAAGGCAGGAGGGTGGCAAGTCCAAGGCATGCCTTGGCAACTTACTGAGACCAGGTCTCAGAAATAGGGTTGGAGATGTAGCTTGATGGTGGGCTGCTTGCCTAGCATGTACGGGGCCCTGGGGTCAGTCCTGAGAACCAGAGGGGGAGAGTTAAATTAACCCTGATGTAGGAACTCGTGTGTGACCCTAGCATTTGGGAGTGGGGGGCTGAGACAGAAGGATTGCCGTATGTTTAAGGCCATTCTGAGCTACATAATGGTTCCAGGCCATTCCAGGCAACAGAATGTGACTCTCAAAAACAAAAACACAAAAAATGTGAAAAATATATGCCAAGTCTGAGAAAGATTAATTTATTTTGAGAAAGCTTAAACTTGGGAGACTGGCAGCATTAAGCTGGGTATATTAATTTTTAATAGTTTCCTCTAAAATATGGTTTCAGTTGCTCCCGCCTCTCTGAGACTAGAGTTAGATGTGACCTAGAGTTTTCCCAGCATTTTACTCATTTTCATTTGATCCCATTTTCATTCCTTAGGATCCTTAAGAGGAACTCAGGCAGGGTAAATGTGTTTCATTGATTTGTTTTTGTCTTTTAGACATGAGCGTTCTTAGAAGAGAGACTTGTGGCCATGGTGGGGAGGTGCAGTCAGGCCTTGAAATCAGAGAGGCTTAGGGAAGGTGGAGCATTGTCCCAGAGGCAGCAGGAGGGGGCTGTGAAGGGAGAGAGAGGGAGAGGAGCCGCATTAAAAGACAGAGTCGCCGTGTGTGATGTAAGGAGAGAGAACCTTCAGAGAAATCCCCAGAATGAATATGTTTCAATGAGATAAGTAGTCAACTTAAAGAAGTTTTCTAAAGGAAGTTTAATTTTTTTTCTGCAGATGTGTATGAGCAAAGCACATGTGTCCACTTTGACAGAACCATAGAAACAGTACAGCACTGGCCAGGTCAGGAACTAGAACATGTCCCCATGCTACACTCCCTGACTGGCTCTTTGGTCCCTCTGTCCTCAGGGATAGACATAAATTCAGTTTTAAATATTCCCAGGAAAGAGGCTTGTTCTGAATGAATATTTGGTTTGATTTGAAAGATGAATTCTTGCTCTGCCTCCCATGACTAGGTGTGTGTGTAGATAAGAGGTAAAATTTAGGATTTATATAATATTCAGAAATTTGGAATTACGTGATTATCTTTTAAAAATTTACTTCTGTGTATGTGTGTCTCCTGGTGTATATGCCATGTGTATATATATATGCCCACAGAAGCCAGAAGAGGTCCCTGGTCCTGGAGATGGAGTTACAGGTAGCTGTGATGCACCTGACGTAGTTTTGGGGAACTGCACTCAGGTCCTCTGGAGGAGCAGCGAACATTCTCAGCTGCTGAGCCATCTCTCCAGCCCCTATGTATTATTATTTTTTAATTAATAAGCTTTACTTTTAGAGCAGTTTTAGGTTCACAGAAAAGCTGAGAAGAAAGTTAAGTGTGCCCCCCACCCACCCTACTGTATGAACTCCTGACATCCACCCCATAGCTGCGTTTGCTGCAGAGTGAACTTCATGTCTGTCATTACATTAGGTTCACTCTTGGTCTTTATTGCACATTGATTGTATGGTGCATCCAGGAACAGACAGAGCAGCTTCGCTGGCACTGTCCTTCTTTACACACGCACACGCGCGCACACACACCCAACACCGAGCCCATCTGATCTGTGTACTGTCTGCAGAACATCCTGCAGTAGAGATCACACAGCCTTTCCAGATTGGCTTGTTTCATACAGCAAGGTAGAGCCATGTTTCCTTCATGCCATTTCTTTTAATATTTAATTTTTAAATTTTATGTGTGTGATTATTTGGTCTTCATGTATGTCTATGTGCCATATGCCTGCGTGATGCCCTCAGATGTCAGAAGAGAGCATTGAATCCCCTGGAACTGCAGTTACAGACAGTTGTGAGAATCCTTTGTCATGTGGGTGTTGGAAATCAGATTCGGCTTCTCTGAAAGAGCAGCCAGTGCTCTCAAGCCCTGAACCATCTCTCCAGCCCTTTCAAGCCTCATTGGCTCAGCAGTGAATTTCTTTTAGTGCTAAACGATACTCTGTTGTCCAGATGTCCCATGCTTTCTCATTCACCTCATTGAAGGACTTCTTGATTGCCTCCAAGTTTTGGCAGTTATAAATAAAGCATAAATGTCTGTGTGCTAGTTTTGGTGTGAATTTAAGTTCTTACCTCCTTTGGTTAAGTAACAAAGCATAGTGGCTGGATCATGTGGAAAGAGTATGCATAATTTTTTAATACACATTTGTCTTCTGTGGTGGCTGTGCCATCGAGCATTCCCATAGCAAAGACTGAGAGCTCCTGTGATTCTGTGTCCTCGTCACACTTAATCTTTTCAGCGTTTGGAAGTTAATCCATTCTTTTTTATTTATATTTTTCTTTTTAAATTTTAGTGTGTGTGTGTGTGTGTGTGTGTGTGTGTGTGTGTCACACACACACACCACAGTGCACACATGAAGGTCACTGGCAATATCCAGGGGTCAGTTGTTCTTTTCTGCTGTGGGACCCAGGGGTCGAACTCAGGTACTCAGGCTTACACAGTACGTGCCTTTACCCATTAAGCCTTTTGCCTGCCCAGGTTTGGCCCTTCTGACAGGCACATATCAGTACTGAATTCTCTTAATGTTCAGTTCTCTGCAACAGTGTTGAACATCTCTTCAGATGCTTCCTGGTCATGTGTGTCCTCTCTCGTGGTTTCTGTTCAGGTCTTTTTTTTTTTTTTTTTTTTTTTTGTAGGTTTATTTCTGACTCCTCTGTTCTGTTCCATGTGTAGAGCTAAAGCCCTAAGTGAATGTGGTTTATTGACAAGGACAGTGCCTCAGACCCTAGGGAATCGGTAAAGCCTTCCTCATGTGTGGATGTTGGCAGTGTGTGCAAAAACTGGCATCCACTGCTTCCTCTTCCCAGATGACCACAACCAAGACTGCTCCCCAGTACTCCTGTAGAGACCCGCCTACACTGACCATTCTCATGCTGCACACACTCAACAGCTTCTGCTCCATTAGAGAAGCACGGCCCACCCATCCTGGCTTTCCCGTGTGTCTGGCCGTCCTGTTTCCACGTTGCTCCGTCAGGTTTCCAGGACTGTGCTGGATAGGCTGGCTCCACTTACTGCTTTTGTCCGTTTCTCCCAGTACCCCACTGTCTTAGGCTACCTCTCTAGTAGGTTTTAAGGTTGGATAGCATCGTCCTCTGACTGTTTTTTGGTATTGATTTGGTTATTCTTTTTCTTTATAAATAAACTTTAGAATCTGTTTGTGGATATCCATAGGATCATTTTTCCCCCCGGGGGTTTGATTGAGGATGTTTTAAATCAATAGATCAAATGGAATGTGTCCATGAATTCCTTTAAAAAAAAAATTTATTCTTATTTTATGTAAGTTGGTGTTTTGCTTGCATGTATGTCTGTGTACTGCATGCATTCCTGGTTCCCTGGAGAGGGTGCTGGATCCCACAGAGCTGGAATTGTGGATGGTTGTGAGCTGTCATGTGGGTGCTGGGAATCAGAACCAGGTCCTCTGAAGAACAGCCAGTGCTCTTAACTGCTGGGCCACCTCTCCAGCCCCAGCCTCCCTCCCTCCCTTTGTTGTTGTTTGTTTTCAAGACAGGGTTTCTCTGTAGCCCTGGCTGTCAGGAACTCATAGTGATCTGCCTGCCTCTCCCTACCCAGTGCTGGGGTTAAAGACTTCACCACCACCATCTGGCTTCCAGCCTCTATTTTTAATGTCAAATTCTGATTGTCCATTGATAATAAATATAAAACTGAGTTTTGTGTATTATTCTTATGTCTTATAAGCTTGATAGATATTATTACTAAGTCTAAGAGAGGTTTTTTTTTGTTTTTTTTTGAGGCAAGGTCTCACTATGTAATCTAGGCTAGCCTGGAGCTTGCTATGTAAACCAGTTGGACTCACCTGCCTCTGCCTCCTGAGTGCTGGGATTGAGGCATTCACTACCATACCCAGCTTTTGGATTTTTTACCTAGAACCTAGGTCCTGGACCATCATGTCATCTGTGACAAAGAACTAACTGTTAGTTACACTGCTTCCTTCCTAATATGTATTCTTTTTACTTCCTCTCATCTTAGCTGGGACTTGGAGTATGGGTCTGAGAAGCAGGGTGAGAGGGCAGGAAAGTGTCAGGTTTCTCGTCATTAAGTGGGATAGCTGGGAAGTCTCTTTGTTCTGGGCTTCAGTGTTTTATAAGACAGTAGCTCCCTAAGTGGCTCAGGCTGGCCTTGAGCTCCCCTCCAGCCTCAGCCCCCCAAGTGTATGAGCCTCCACATCCAGCACTGCTTATATCCATTCTTCAGCTCTTAGAGTCCACACAGCCCCTCCAGCAGGTTGGCAGTTACAGCCTCATTTTCCTGCGGTTCTTCCTCTGTGATGCTGTGACTAAGTTGTGATTCGTTACATCTCCATGTCTCTCAGGGGTTCTGGGTTCTGTTACCACACATCTGTAGTAGGTCTAGGAAGAGCTACCAACTTTTGGGTCTATGGAGAGTTATACTTGTTTTTAACTAATTTATTTGTGTGTGTGTGTGTGTGAGAGAGAGAGAGAGAGAGAGAGAGAACAGGTATGCATGAGCCATGATGTTCATGTGGCAGTCAGGGGACATCTTTCCAGAGTTGGTTCCCTCCACTGACTGTGGGAACCAGCAGTTGAACTCAGGTCCCCAGGCTTGCAAGGCAAGAGCTTTTATCATCCACTGAGCTGTCTCGCTGACTCTTGTTTTTAGTATGGAAGGTTGACTGTGAAACTCTTTCATGGTGGACCAAAACCCAGAAGTCTCAAAGCTTTACAAAAAAAAAAAAAAAATGTTGTGCTGTGCGGTGCATGCATTTAATCCCAGCACTTTGGGGGTGGGGTGGGGGAGCAGAGGCAGGCAGATCTCTGTGACTTCAAAGCCAACTTGGTCTACAGAGCAAGTTCCAGGACAGCCAGGTCTGTATGGAAAAAGCTTGTCTGGGGAAAAAAATTATTGAGGGCTAGAGATAGAACACAGTTGGTAGAGTGCTTGCCTGACATTCTTTGGATTTGATCCCCAGTACCACATGAACCAGGTGAGGAGGTACATGCCTGTAATGTTAGCACCTGTGAGGTAGAGGCAGGATGATCAAGAGTTTGAGGCCAGCTTGTGAAACCTAGTCTCAAATAAATAAACAAAATGTGGATTGCAAAGAAAAAGCACTAGAGAGCACATTCTCTTGCTTAAGGAAGAGAATTGTATTCGTTATATAGTTTTGTATAATTGAATTCTCAGCTCTCGTATTACTAGCCTTGAAAACTGCTTTTTTGTTAGTTGGCTTTTTAATTTTTTCCGTCAAAGCTCAAACTTTTCTGGAAGCCCTTGACCAATCACTGAATCCATTGCAGTACAGGGGGATGAGCAGCTGCCTGCTGCACTTGGGGCCAAGTCACTGTCTCTGGATTCATGCTGCATATGACGTCATCTTTTCTGCCTCGTATGCCTGTGAATTGAAAAGATAAGTCGTTTATTGTTGTTTGTTTGTTTTGAGACAGCGTTTCATGTGGCCCAGGCTAGCCTTAAACTCCACTGTGTAGTCAAAGATGAATTTGCCCTTCTGATCCTCGAAGTGCTGGGATTACAGGTGTGCACCACTACCCTTGGCTGATGCTGGGATGGAATACACAGCTTTTGGCCGGTGAGACCAGCCCTCAGCAGATGGAGCTACAGCTCCAGTCCGAGGATTTGACTTCTTTATCTTATTTAGTAAAGTCACAGAGCAGATGTCACTTCTCTCTCTCTCTTTTTCTTTTTTGTAAATCGTCTTTATTGATTTCACACATAATGACTAAATTCTGCTGGAAAAAGGCACATCACTGTGATAAAGCAAATGCCTTTTGAAAATGCAGTGTACGTGTTGTGAAGTCCTGAAGGCTTTTCCTGCAGTTGGTTTCTCCCTGGCTCCTAGTTTTATTTTCTGATGATAAGACCTGATAGTAGCATCTGTCATGACTTGCAACTTTCTAGCCTTTATCGAGTCATGCCAAGTTTCCTGTCAGTCAGGCATGCGGATCACCCAGCAGGCTCTTCCCGCTTACACACTAAGGGCAGCTCACTTGACAGGCCGCTGTTTTGGAATAGCATCTCTCCGTGCTATCAGAGGGAACCACGTTATTCTTGACAGTCACATGACCTAGGCTGGGAGAAACAACTCTGTGGAGGATTTTCTAGTGTATAAAGATAAGTGGTCATGAAAAAGTGCCACCCAGGGAAAGAGAGAACGTATACACTAGTTCATACGTGTGTTCCATCAGGGCTTGGAAGAGAAATCAAGGGAATCTGAAGAAAGGGGAAAGAAAATGGGTAAAAATTGACAACAAAGATCCTCAGTGCAATCATGAGAGGCTGAGGCAGGAAGATTTCATCAGTCTGAGGTCAGCTTGGCCTATATCATGAGTTTAAGGCTAGCCTGGGCTATATAGTGAAACTCCATCTTAAAACACAAAACAAAAAATGTAATTAATTCATTACTTGGGTCTAAAAGAAGACATAGAGACCTGAGGTCTTCAGTTTTTGTCAAGAGGTTTTGGACAGGAGCGTTCCCAGTCTATGACACCAACAAATGAAATTCCTCTGGAAGAATGGGCCGTCCCTTCTCTCTGATGGTATTTTGTCAAGGACCTTTACTCTCTAGCATGGCCACTAAGCAGTCAGTAAAGACTAGGCATTGAGGAAGCCGTTCATAATAAACAGATTTCTAACAGCTCGTGAAGACGTGGCACAGAGGAGTGGTAGACTTGGATTGTGCTCAAGAAATACAGGTAAAAGCTTAGAAGTTACAGGGAATTGGGAACCTTTAAAAAGAGTACTCCATGCATGATGATGCATACCTTTAACCCCAGATGTAGTTGGATCTCTGTGAATTCAAGGCCAGCCTGGTCTACATTGTGAGCTCCAGGCCAGCCAACGCTATATAGTGAGACCCTGTCTCAAAAAACTAAAATGAAAAATAATAATAAAAGGAATTGTCAGAAGAAATGAACAAGGGTCAGGTGTAGTAGAATATGTCTGTAATCCCAGCACTTGGGAGGCAAGACAAGAAGATTGGAAGGAAGTTCTTGGCCAGCCTGAGCTACACAACACAACTATGTATCAATCAATCAATCAATCAAACAAACAAATTACTTGATAGAGTGTTTCCTCATTGGAGCAAGATACCAAGAAGATAGCACTACCTTTTCATTCAAATATTTCATTTTCTTTAAGAAGTGGAATCAGGACCAGCAGATGGCTCTTTAGGTAAAGATGTTTGTAGTAAAGGCCTGGTGACCTGAGTTTAATCCCCAGAACCCAAGAGAGCATGGGAGGAGACAGTACCCACAAAGTTGTCTGTTGGCTGCCACGTAGCACATGTATCATGGCTCAACTATACACATGTGTATACACACACACACACACACACACACACACACACACACACACACACGGAGGGAGAGGAAGAGAGAGAGAGCTTTAGCTTGAGGTAGCAGCCTATGTATGTAATCTTAGCACTCCAGAGGCTGAGGCAAGGGGATCAAGAGTTTTAAGACTAGGGTTACATAACAAGATCTTATCTCAGTAACCGGAAAGAAGGAAGGAAGGGAGGAGGGAGGGAGGGAGGGAGGGAGAGAGAAAGAAAAGAAAAGAAAAGAAAAGAAAAGTAATTTTCTATGTGACATGTCTGCAAGCATGGGCATCTTTGGATAGCACTTTAGGCCACAAACTTGGAACAGCAGTCAGCAGTGAGTCTGAAGACCCCGGGTGACCCACCACCTGTTGTTGGGTCCTCAGTTTTTTAGTGGTAGAACGGGAAGTGGAACACACTGGAAGAATTACAGGACATGAGAAAAGCATGTGGAGTTCAGATAAAACTGTGTGAGGGCAAGGGTGTAGCTAATGGTAGAACCCTCACCTGGTGTGCAGGAGGCCTTGAGCCCAGTCTCCAGCACTGCAAAAGCTTTCTGTGGGCCTCATCTAGTTGTCCTGGAGCACAGCATGGTCACATGTACCAGTGGCACTGTTGTGACCAAGAGTATGCAGCCATCTGGCCCTTTACAGAAGTGTGCTGATCCCTGATTCAGAATTTAGAGTTTAGTTTAACTATCTCTTTTTGTATGTGTGTGTACATGAGTGTGTATGCTTGTGTGGAGGTTAACATTAGGTCTCTTTCTCGAGCCTTCTCCACATTGTTTGTTAAAACTTTTGTACAGCTAGTTTGTTTTGTTTTTGTTTTTTGATTTGTTTTGTTTTGTTTTGTTTTCTGAGACGGGGTTTCTCTGTGTAGTTTTGGTGCCTGTCCTGGTTCTCGCTCTGTAGACCAGGCTGGCCCTGAACTCTCAGAGATCTGCCTACCTCTGCCTCCAGAGTGCTGGGATTAAAGGCATGCAACACCACCGCCCAGCCTAGTTTTTGTTTTTTAATAAATTAGTGTATGTTGGTGTGTGAGTGTGTGTTGGGGATCTGAACTCAGATGCTGCTTGTGTGATAAGCAATTTATGAACTTAACTTCCTTCCCAGCCCCTAGCTTATGTGGTGATATATTGTGTACCCTAATAAACTTGCCTGAGGATCAGAGGACAGAGCCAACCACTAGATAGACACAGAGCCAGGCAGTGGTGACACACACCTTTAATCCTATCACTTGAGATCCCATGCCTTTGTTTGGGAAACACATACACCTTTAATCCCAGGAAGTAATATGGCAGGTCAGAAAAAGGTATATGAAGCGTGAGGAAACAGGAATTCACTCTCTTTAGGCTGAGGATTTCGTAGAGGTAAGAACTAGTGGCTGGCTGCTCTGCTTCTCTGATCTTTCAGGCAAGTTTATTAGGGTACACAGTATATCACCACAAGCTTAGTTATATTTTATCTCACCCAGTACAACTCTGTTGTATTAGATATATCACACTTTAAAAACAAACAGAATCTTACCCTGCAGTTAGCCAGCCTTGAACTTGTGACTCTTCTTCCTCTGCCTCATTAGTGCTGTTGATGTAAATATTTAGCAAAGCCTCAAGATATGGAACAAATTAGTAAATATTTAGGAGTCAATGTTCAGTGAATGAGTACTATTGAATTTCTGTTAGTTTTGTTCATTTCTAGTGAGCATGTAGATGTTTGTTTTGGGAGTACTGGAGGTACTGGCAATTGACCTCATCTTCTTTGCTCCTGAGTGCTAGAATTACAACTTTATAATTAGCACAAACAGCAGGAACACGTGAAGTTGAAGGAGGAGATTGTGATGAGATGTCTTGTCAGGCTATGGATGAGGTTTCTTCGCTGTGTCAGTGATAGACGTGATCATTGGGCTTGGCAGCAAGTGTCTCTACCCACTGAGCCATCTTGCTGGCCCTCTGCCTCCATTCTTGATGATTAAAATAGGAGAGTGTGGAGGATGATTGAGGTGTTGCCTTTTCCCAGTGCTCGAAGAGTCCTTCATGTTGGAGGGTCTGACGGCCCCTCACAGAGGCTTGAGATGGAGCCGTGGAGCAGCTTGGAGCACTCCAGTGTGGTCTCTTACTGTGTGCTGTTTAGGAGGCACATCCAACCCAACAGCGGTTCACAAGGCAGTCTCCTCTAAGTGTGTGTGCTCCCTTGCCTGGTCAGTGAAGTCTAAAGACACTAATGAGGGTGCCGGGAGATGCACTGTCAGTGAGGGGAAGCCGTCACTGAAACTAAATTCAAGCAATGGCTGATTTTGATGGACAACCACCGTCTATTCTGGAAAGATACTCCTCACTGCTCCATGGCTGTCTTTCCTCATGTGATGCTGCTTCTGTCTTGGCTTTTACTGGTAACTTTTCTTTGCAGTGGCATTGGAATACTTCCACGTGTTTTCTTGGCCTGGGGGATGATGACAAGGTTCTGTAGGGTCTAGCCAACACAATAACAAGACTAGGCCACAGTTCAGCAAAGGCAGTGAGTGCAAAACAAAGAACCGAACCAGGAGATTGGCATTGCTGTCCCTGGACTCCTGGCCGGCTCTCCTCAGAACGGAATGTGTTGACATTTGATGACTATCCTCTCAGCATAAAGCACTAAGCGAGATGCCAATGTGGTGCATTTGAGAGGAGGGATGAATATTCAGTCCTCTGAGCTCATTCCCATGAACTCTTTAAATGGGCACCTGGTCTTATTGTAGGAAATGCTCATCTGCATTCACGTCTAGGGATCTGTTCATTTTCTTTTGTGTGTTATTCACTGAAGAAATGAGTCAAGATTTGGTTCTCTTTAGAGTCATTGTAGTTTGTGTGTGTGTGTGTGTGTGTGTGTGTGTGTGTGTGTGTACACGTACATACATGTTCTTGTGTGGGTGGGTAGATACATGTGCAAATGGGGTCAGATTTCATGTTGAGTGTCTTGGTGACTGCTTCACCTCATTTATTTAAAAAATATTTATATTCCTTATGTGTATGAGCATCTCTCTCTCTCTCTCTCTACACACACACACACACACACACACACACACACACACACACACACACATATGCCCCGTGCGTGCTTGCTGCCTATGGGGGTCAGAAGAGGGCATCAGATTCCCTGGAACTGTAGTTAAGATGGTTATGAGCTTCTGTGTGGGTGCTGGGAACCAAAACTGGGCCCACTGCAAGAGCAGCAAGTGATGTTAACATTTTTTGAGACAGGGTCTTTTACCAACCCTGGAGTTCACCAGTTTGCTGGACTGGCTGGCCCATGAGCCCTGGGGGTCCCCCTGTTTCCTCCTCTTTCCGTCACACCTGGCTTCTCTGTGTGGGCTCTGGGGATCTGAACTCAGGTCCTCATGCTGAAACAGCACTGCCCACTGAGCCATCTCCTCAGCTTCCGTCGTAGCTGTTGCTGTCATTGTAAACTACCAACAGCGTGTGTGTAACTGGCATGATTGTGAGACTGACCGTCTCTTTCCAGAAGTTGAAACTGTACCCCTAGACAGCAACTGCACGCCCCATCTTTGCAAATGCAGGTATCCTGCATTCTTCCTAACCGTATGATTCTGACCATTCTAGGAGCCTCATATGAATGTGGAATCATAGGTTTGTCCTTTTGTGAGGCTTAGTTCATTGAGTGTGTTTTTTGAGTTCATGCATTGTGTGGCATGTATCAGAATTTCATTCTTTATTATATGACTGACTACTATTAATTGTGTGGTTTTAATTACAATGTGAGAAAAACAGTAGCAGAATGTAAATCTGGATCCAGAGATGTTGATGGGACACATCCTCTTTGAGGTAGACTACTGTTGAGGCACTGGACTGGTGCTAGGGGAGATGGCCCAGTGGGTAGAGTGTTGGCTGTGTGTATTAGTTACTTTCTGTTGCTGTGATAAAATGTCATGTCCAGAAGCAACTTAAAGAAGAATGTTTGTTTTGGCTTACAGTTCTGGAGGATTAAGTCCATGGTGGTGGGGGATGCATGCAGGAAGCTGGCTGTCACATGTCATGTACAAACAGGAAACAGCAAGCAAGCTGGAAGTTGGTTAAGACACTCATTCTCAAGGTCCAGCCCAATGACGTGCTTCCTACACCAAGGTTCCAAATGTCCTCAAAGTTCAGTAATCTCCCTGAACAGTGCCACCAGCTGAGGACCACATGTTCAAATGCAGGAGCCTATAGGGGACATTTTCTATTCCAATCACCACATGGTGTATGTATTAGGACCCTGAGTTTGATTCCCTAGCACCCACATAAAAGCTGGGCATGGCAATGTGTGCCTGCAATCATAATGCTGGGGCGTGAGAAGACAGATGGATCCCTTGAGTTCTCTGGGAGTCAGTCTAGCCAAAACAGTAGGTTCCAGGTTCAAGGACAGCGATAAAGAGGACACCCACTGTTGACCTCTGGACTCCACCTGGGCATGGCCTGCAAGGCTAAGTGCACAACCATCACACACACACACACACAGACACACACACACACACACACACAGACACACACACACACACACACACACACACACACACACACAATTCCTGACTGAAGGAAAGCATGGTGGGTAGGTACCCTTTGGCAATGGTATCTGATTATGATTCCAAATGTTAGAGAATTGATGTCGGTAGTACTGTGAGGCTGTGATAGCTTTAAAAAGGACAAAATCCCAGCCATGAAGCTATTTTAGAATCAATGCTGAGCATTATTTTCAAAAATGAAAAGCTAGGGAGAAAGCAGTCTGGTTAGAAATCCAGCAGAAGTCCAATCATGCTGTTTTTTAGATTGCCATGGCTCTCAGCTCTCAAGGCATGCTCGGGCATGATGATGTTCTTTCTTCCAAAGAGCCTTTTGCTTGTCTGACATCTGGCCACACCTTCACAGAGGGAAGGCAGGCGGCTGTCTGAGCTGGACCATGGAGCCACGAGTGCGTGTCACAATGTGTAAAGTGGTGGTGATGCTTCTGAAGGCATGTTTCCTGTGGCTCTGGCTGATGGTTCAGTCTTGTCTAATGAGGTGAAAATAATGTAGTTGATAGCATGTGGCAGTCTGCCTTCTATCTTGCAAGAAGCTGTTCCTAGCCCAGCTGTTATTTGGACAGCTATTGTTTGTGCATATGTAGACACTCTGTTGCCTGAGGATATCTGATTTGCTTTTTAACTTTTGGACACCATCCCCATGTTGGAGAAGTTGGAGTGGATGGCCTGGCCCTGATTCTTTCCCCTCCCTCGTCTCCTTTTTCTCAGTTTGCTGCTTTGACATAGCCAACAGTCAGTGCTCGGATGCATAATCTCCCTAAAGCCCCAGGCTGAGAAGTCACTTAAGCTGGGCTCCGCTTCTACCGACCTGCCCTTCCTTTCTGTGGACCTTCTCTGTGGGTTGAGTACCGTTACAGGTACTGTCTGCAGGAAGGTGACCAGACAGGAGATAGAAAAGGAAAGGGACAACAAAGTGTAATGAGCACTGGCTCTGCCCAGGGCAGCTCTCTGCAGAAACAGCACCTCGGGGTTGGCGGGGGTTGGCCCTACAGGCTTGGGGCCTGAGCAGTCCCTAAGCCAGCAGCCACCAGACGGTTTACTGTGGTAAAGCAGTAACATCCGTGCCTCAAGGCAGGACTTTCTGGGAAGGAAACTTGGCAACAGATTGAGCTGCCATCGGCCCACCTCAGATGCCAGCTCTCGAATGGCACCGTGTGCCGCTTGCACTGAGGTCAAGCACAGCTTTCCAGCCCTGTCAGCACAGCCTCCTGTCTCCACCTCCTCCTCCCCCTGCTCCGTGTTTTTTTCTTGCTACTTTTCAAAATGGAAAGGCTCTGCAGGGAGGGAAGTCCCTTAGCATTTTGCATATTGAGGTGATCAGCAGAACTGTCTGGCATCCTATTTGTATATAGCAGTTTTAATTCACTCTCTAATAGGTCATTTGGCTTTACCAGCAGTCTTAAACTTGATAATACTTGCATCAGCAGTGAGGTGCAGGCCGGACGTCCAAAAGTGCAACCCTGAGTGATTGCTTGCAGGTTTTATAGCCTCCATTCCCTTGCTGTTTGTCGCCTCCCTAGGCTAGGCCAGACTATAAAGAGAGCTCTTGCACACTCCAGCAGAGACCTGAGAATGACAGGGGAGTCCCTCTTCTCTCCCTGCAGGGAAAGAAAGCCATCCTGGTCACAGAGATGAGGATCCAGCTCTGTCGCTGGAATGAAGCACTTTGGCAGTGTTTGCCTGACCCAACAAGAGGCAGGCGTGCGTGTTGACAGGGTGGGGAGTTGTAGATGTCCCTGGTGTGCACACAGCGTTTTGCACTTTCCGTATGGAGACTCCTGCTAATAGGACTTCTTCCAAACACTGCCCTTGGCCTTGCTCCTTGGCTCTGAGGTGCCCAGGCCTTCTGTGAGAACAGCACGTCCTCTTTCTATTGGCTATTATTAGCTATTGTTATTGACTGATCACTGCAGTCTGAGGTTTCAGATTAAAGGTAGCCTCTCTGCCCAGACTTAGGGCTGTATGTGAAGATGACTCAAAGATGAGAGATCCCTGCCAACAACAATGCCTTTTATTCTGAAGATGTTACTGGTCCAGTCTTTACAAGTATTGCAGCTCCATGTGGACAGATTGTGGCTATAAAGATTCCTAGTAAACCTTCTCTTTTTCTCCTTTCAAGGAAACTGGGTTTTGTTTGTTCGTTCATGTATTTCTGGAATGATCTAGTGGAGATTGGAATCAGAATGTGCAGTAGTTTGGGTCTGGAATGTCCCGCAGATTCCTATATGTTAACATCTTGGTCTTCCAGCTGTGGTGCTATTGGGAGGAAATAGAGCCTTCAGGAGGTGTGGCTACTTAGAGGAAGTGGTTCTTTGGAGATGCACCCTTAGAGGGGATTGGGCGTCCTGGTCCCTTCTTGCCTCTCCTTCACTTCCTGGATGCCATGAAATAAGATTTTCTCTGCCACACAATCAGATGTGGTGTGGTGTGCTGCCACATGCTCAGAGCATTGAGACCTCTGAAACCAGGAGCCCAATAAGCCTTCCAGCCTTAAGTTGATCTGTGACACAGCAGTGGAAAAGGAGTGACTCAGCATGCAGAACTGTCGCTTACCTTTGTTCCTATTGTAAACACAGGCTGTCTTTATAAAAGACCATCCTGTTTAAAGGTGGAAAAATAGTGACAGAGACTAGCTCCACCGTTACTGGTGGGAAAGCATGATTACCTGGTTTACCGAAGAGCCTTCGAGGTCCTTCTCAGAGGAATTTGTCCATGCTGGGGATCCTCTGTATCACTGAGCTCCACCCTGAAGAAGTTTCCTTTTTTCTCTCTTGGTGAAGGGGTGTGTCTGTGTGTAGGAGTGTGGCTTGCCCCGGGGTGCATAGGTACCGCCTGTGTGGATAGTTTTAAGATGGCTTCTGCTCTTGGGTGTGCTTGCCTCCCATTGCTTTTTGTTCTCCCACACTTGCTCTCACGGCAGTGTCTTGTTTGTGTGCAGTCAGAAGACAGGGTGAGAGAGGAGGACTTGAGGGCTGCCCCTTTGGCAGGAACACAGAATCCCTTTTTAGGTTTGAGGAATTTTAACAAATAGAACTTAGGGGAAAAAAATGTGTTTCTGATCCTAATTGTGAAACAGATTAGTAAAATATTTTCAAAATTGATTATATTTTTAAGCCTGGTAATGTAGTTCTTTATAAATTTTCATTTTATTTGTTGGGGGCAGAGCTGTGGTGTGTGTGTGTGTGTGTGTGTGTGTGTGTGTGTGTGTGTGTGTATGTGTGTGTGTGTAGGTCAGCTTGTCTTGAGGCTGTCATCTCTTTCTACTGTGTGGGTCCCAGGGATTGAACTCAGGCCCTCGGGTTTGCTGTCACGAGCCCCCTTGCCCACTGAGCTGTCTCACCTACCCTGGTGTTAACACGTTTCTGTTCATTACCCAACATCTGTTTTCTGAGACAGGATCTCATCCCAGGCTCGACTCAAATGTTTCTATGTTGCTGAGGATGAGTTGAACTTCTGCTCTGCCTGCCTGTGCATCTCGGGTGATGGGTCTTCAGGCCTCCATCACTGTGCTGGGCTTCTCCAGTGCTGGGGATTAAACCATGCCTAGGTAGGCATTGTGCCCCCCCCCCCCCCCCGAGCTGCATCCCCAGTCCCAATGCCTGACGTTCTGACCCTGTATCTGTAGGCCTTTTTCTTGAAGACCGCTTCAGAAGTGCACCTCTTTTGAGAGTTATTTTTAATTAGGACCTCCCAGGGGTCGTGACTGTAGTTTTTATATCATATAATTCCCACTCTTGGCCTGTGTGCCATCTTTCCTCCTGATAGAAGAGTGCTGGCCTCAAACAGCGTACAAGAAGAAAGCATGGGGCATTCAGCCCACAGCTCCTCGGGTCTGCGTGCGTGGGCAGAACACCATGATCAGGGGAGCACATGGTGGAGGACAGGAAAGAAAGAGGGAGGAAGGGAGTGTGTTAGCCTTCAAAGACACAGCCCTAGTGGCCTGCTTCCTCTATTTATTGCCCACCTCCTAAAGTTTCCAGAACCTCCCACAGAGTGTCACGAGCTGGGAACCAAGCGTCTAAGCATCCACAGTGTAGTAACAGTTCCAACATCTCCACAAGTCTATGTTCGGAGACCCAAACCCAAACTTCCCATTCCACAGGGGAGGAACAGAACAGCAAGGAGGCAGCCAAAGGAGGAGAAAACACAGCAGACAAACACTGGATCCCATTGTTCCATGGCTGACATCGGGCATGTGGTGTGACTTGAGCTCCAGCAGACTCATGTAGCCCTGTTCTTTTGATGGTCTTGCCATTTACAAGCAACATGGCTCTTCTCTTGTCTCTTTAGCAGACATTCCAAAGTCCTAGCATCTCCAGTATCCCAGAATTGCCATGGTAGCCTAGGTTATACCTTCACAGCTTCATCCATTGCCCTTGTAATGGCTCCCCACCGCACCTCGCTCAGCCTCTCAGACCTTTACAATCTGGGCAGAAACCTCCGTGACTCTACACTCCTTAGATTCTGTGTGCCCGCAAGACCAGCATCATTAGTTGGGCTCCAGAGTCTGCTACCCTTTTGAGCAGTAGGTGGACCCTTTGGATCATGGCCCTGGGCCTCTGAATAAGGGTAACTAAGCATGGTCAGCTGATTCCTGGGTAAACAACTTCATAAGTGGCCCTGTGCTGTCAGGATGCTTTGGCCACCCTGTATTCTCAAAGGAAGATGTTTTAAATGGATACATACACACACACACACACACACACACACACACACACACACACACACACACCCTTGAGGCCGTGGTGGGTAGGAACAGATTAGTTCTAAGATGCCTTTAAGGCTTCTTTCTAATGACATAATTCTCCAGAAACAATGTTTTCCTAACAGCAGTGTTTTTGTGGAGAAGAAGAAGATGGGTTGGGCCAGGGTCCCACTGTATATCCCAGTATGGTGGTTTGAAAGAAAAAGGCCTCTAAAAGGAGGTATGGCCTTGTTGAAGTAGGTGTGGTCTTATTGGAGGAAATGTGTCACTGTGGAGGCAGGCTTTGAAGTCTCATATATGCTCAAGGCACACCAAGTATCTCAGTTCATTTCTTGTTGTCTACATGATGTAGAATTCTTAGCTACCTCTCCAGTACCATGTCTGTCTACATGTCGCCATGTCCTACCATGATGATAATGGACTGAACTTCTGAAACTGTAAGAATCCACCTCAATTAAATGTTTTCCTTGGGGCTGGAGAGATGGCTCAGCAGTTAAGAGCACTGGCTGCTCTTCTAGAGGTCCTGAGTTCAATTCCTAACAACCACATGGTGGCTCACAACCATCTATAATGGGGTCTGATGCCCTCTTCTGGCATGCAGGCATACATACAAACAGAGCACTCATGCCTAAATAAAATACATAAGTAAATAAATGATTAAATGTTTTCCTTTATAAGAGTTTCTGTCATCATGGTGTCTCTTCATAGCAATAGAAACCCTAAGACAGAAGTTGGTACTAGGAACTGGGATATTGCTATGATGGGTCTGACCATGTTTTTGTTTGGAGGAATTTGAACTTTTGGTACTTTGGGTTAGGAAGCAGTGGAATGCTTTAAGCACTGCTTAATGGGCCATATTAGTAGGAGCATGGGAGATAGTGCTCCTGAGAATGATTTTAACTGTGGGGTTTTGGCTCAAGAGTTTTCAGAGGAGAATTTTAGTGTGTTGCCTAGAGATCATCCTTGTGATATTTTGGTGAAGAAAGTGACTGTTTTTTTGCCCTTGCCTGAAGAGTCTGCCTGAGGCTAAAGTGAAGAGATTAGGATTAATTTCATTGGCAAAGGAATTCTCAAAACAACCTAGTGTAGACTCTGTCTGTGGTTACTAGTGTGCATGCTTATAAAGATTGATAATGAAAAGGAGCAAGCTGAAGAGAAAAGGAACCCCAGGAAGTGGAATGGAGCTAAGTCTTGCATTCAAGGGGATAAACAGATTAGGAAATAGAATAAAGAGAGTGGTGACCTCAGGGCTAAATTTCCAGTTTGTGAAAAGGAATTAAAGAAAAGCTTAGAGCTGGTTGTGGTGGTGCATACCTTTAATCCCTGCATTCCAGAGGCAGAGACTGGCAGATCTCTTGAGTTTGAGGCCAGCCTGATTTACAGATCCAGTTTCAGGACAGCCAAGCTTAGATAGCGAAGGTAATCATAGAAAACAGAAAGCTCATGAAGATGTAATTGAACAAGGCAGCCATGTTCTAGCCCCAGCAAGCAGCAGAACTTGGCAGCTTCAGCCATGTGGTTCTGACTTTAAGGACAGAAGAAAGGGGCTATGAAGTTTGCCTCCGTGACTAAGGAAAGCTGCTGAGGCCAGGCATCTGTCAGGGGTGTCCCTAACTGTAGGCCTAGAGAGGCCATTTCCCAAAGTTGTGAAGTTGAAGCCTGGATTGCCTTGGAGAACTCAAGATGTTAGAGATGCCAGAGCTGTGGGATACCTGCTGAGGAAAGCTGCTAACAGGGAGTGGGTCCAGCCCAGGAGAAAGAAGTGTGTTACAGTCAACAAAGCTGATAGGAGTTGGAGATCTGAAGAACGTTTTGACATCAGACATGGAGATGCAGAGTTTGGAGTTTGCCCAGCTGGTTTTCAGTCTTGCTTTGGTTAGTGTTTCCTCACTATGCTCTCTTCCCTATCTTTTGGAACAGTAATGTATATCCTGTGCCATTATATGTTGGAAATATGTGATCTGCTTTTTTATTTTACAGGGGGTTACAGTTCAGAGATTGCATGAATCTCAGAAGAGACTTTGAACTTTAGACTTTCAAATAAGTTTGAGACTATTATAGATTATGAGGACTTTTGAAGTTGGACTAAATACATTTTTTCATTATGATACGGTTACAAGCCTTTAGGGGTCATGGAGTGGAATGTGGGGGTTTGAAAGAAAATGGCCCCCAAAGGGAATGTCACTACTAGGAGGTGTGGCTTTGTTGGAGGAAGTGTGTCACTGTGGAGGCAGGCTTTGAGGTCTCATAGGTGCTCAAGCCATGCCCAGTGTTTTAGACCACTTCCTGTTGCCTATGAGTCAAGATGTAAGAACTCTCAGCTCCTTCTCTAGCACCATGTCTGCCTACATGATGATAACAAACTAAACTTCTGAACTGTGAGCCACCACAATTAAATATTTTCCTTTAAAAGAGTTACCATTCTCTTCAGAGCAATAGAAACCCTAACTTAGACACCTAGGCTGCCTTGAGATTCACTGTGTAGCCCAGGCTGGCCTCAACCTCATAGAAATCTTCTGGCTCAGCCTCTGAAGTACTTGGATTACAAGCACGCTCCCTCATGTCCAACTTCTTATCTGAAACTTTATACTAACTTTCATGGCCAAAGTACAAGTGTTTGTTTTAGTCTTTCGACCCTTCTTCTTGGTTCTGATTCTGACTATAAACTTGGTCAGAAGTGTAGGGTCCGAGGAAACGCTGAAGGAAGACCCCAGACACTAATAGCATGCAAGAGCAAAGAGCATTTATTTACCAGCATATGCGGGGGTGGGGGAGCATTCACCTGTACAAAATGGGGATGACCCTGAGAGGAATATGCAGGCTCCCTTTAAGCATAGCTAGGGGAATTTCAGGAACAGTTAGGTCATCTCAAATATGAGTGATTAAAGCAGCCCTTATATTAGTATGCTTTTAATTGGCTAAGGTTTTATCTGTCGACATACTTGGGTAAGTTTCAAAGGGGTTTCAGGAACTGTCCTTGAGACATTGTGGGGATGACTCGGGCCTTGTTCATGCTCTCTCCCTCATCCCTGAATGTAATTTGTTGATAAATGGCCCTTTGTTGGGAGAGACCTGAAACCTAAGTTCATTTGTGAAAATGAGAAAGTTTAAACCCTTCAAAAAGCACCCAGCAACCATGCCTGATGCAGACTGTCTTGAAATGTCTGCAAGGTTTGTTAGCCTGTCACTTTTAAACTCAACCTCTGACAAAATTGTAGGACATAGAAAAAGCATGGGCTGTTGTTCTTTGCCAGAATGTAGCACAAATGGCTTCCAGTCCAGTTCCTATTGAAAGCCTTCCTGTCTGAAGCCTCTGAGTCTGGCCTTGACTTCTTTCTTTTTTGTTGATCTGTCTTCTAAGCTCTTAGCAGAATCAGCCATGTTACTGGCTTCTAGCATTCTAAGCTTTTTGTACCTGCTTCTTCAAACACTGGCCCCAAATAGTCTCAAAGTCTTCCAAACCACAGTGTGAATCCCAGAAATGGTTTTTAATGGTCACTGCAATCCAGTACCTGACAGGAACAACTTGTAGGGGGAGTTGATGATTATTATGAGGATTATTATTAGTGGTTCACAGTTCAGAAGTTCAGCATGCAGTACTTGGCTTTGTTGACTCTCTCGGCCATGGTGAGGCAGAGCGCTATGGCAGCTGAGGAGTGTCGCTGAGATTGTCCGTCATATGGTGGACAGGAACCAGAGTGAAGCAAGAGCCAGGGACCACGAATAATCTTCAGAGGCACATTTCCAGTAACCTACATCTTCCTGTTAGGCCCCACATTCTTGATGTTTCCCAGACCTCCCAAAATAGCCCCACCAACTCAGGATTAAGTATTGTGGGGCATTTCCTAGGCAAGCCATAACAGCCCTGAAATAAGTGGACACTTGGCTGTGAGCATATGCACATAGCTGAAAGGTGGATTTTTCTCCCAAGTTGGCATTCTTGGATACAGATTTGTTATTATACTTGAGCATGTACTGCCCATGGTCACAGCCTTCTGCTGCCCAGTATGCTAGGCCTGGTACTAGGAACTTAAATTTATCTCAATGTTAGTGGTCCTAGTCTGTCTCTGTTTCTTATCTTTTAAGTGAGAGTATTTAAGTCAGCTCTGGTTTTTTGAAGGGTTAATGAGCTGGGATTTGTAAGATACTTTTCAATCCTTAGATGAAGCTTTGTACTAGGAGTACCTTCCCAAGGAGCATGAAGTCCTCAACACTGTCTTCCCTTGTCCTGTGACCTGCCTTCCCACAAAGGGAGGTAGGCGGGTAAGCCTGTGCTTAAGTATCAGGTAGTACCATTACTGTTACCTTTCTCTGTAAAAAGGCGATTGTGCAGAAGTAGAAGTTGTTGAAACAGCATGTAAGACAAACAGTGAGGAACCTTCTAAGTAGCATGTGCTTGGTGTTCCTTAGCCCCTTAGCCATGGGCTTCAGAAGTCTAATCACATGTGTGAAAACGAGAGACAGCACCCTTCCTTAGGAGAGACCAGCACAACCTTAACTGTGCACTCTGTCTCACCACCTAGTTCCTCTGTATTTCTACCAAATACAGCATAAAGGCTAGCTTAACTTATGGGTACCAAGAACAACTCACATCGTGTGGGACTTACATGGTGTGTGTTGCCTGCCTGCCTACCTCTCTCCTTCCCTCCCTCCCTTCCCTCCCTTCCTTGGTGCTGGGAATTGAGCTGAGGGCCTCACATATTCAAGGTAAGCTGCTCAACCACTAAGTTCAACCTCAATCCCATCACATATTTTACATCTCCATTATGAACTTAAAACTGGATTTTTCTCTTACTGAAGTCAAGTTACCTAAGTCCATCCAGCACAAGAAGTACATTTTTCTAGAAGAGGGATTTTTGGGCAAATAAAAGCACTTGCCACGAAAGCCTGATGTCCCAAGTTCAATCCCTGAAACCCACAATAGGAGAGAACTGGCTCCCTTAAGTTATCTTCTGACCCGCACATGGCTCTGGAGCAAGCATGCCCCCCACTCCCCGCCCACCCGCACACAACACTAATAATAAAGAAATGAAACCCTTTTATTTATCATTGTGTGTATGTATATGTGTGGGGTCAGAGAACCTTTTCTGGTTCTAGAGATTGAACTGAGATGGTCGGGCTTTAAACATCAGGCGCCGCTACCAGCTGAGCCAGCTCCCTCTCCCATAAATAAACTTAGTTTTCAAAAGAGGAATCTTTGGGGACTGTGAGCACTGCTTTGTCTGGACTGAGGAAGACAGGACTCCGGCAGGTCTGTTGGTTCTGTACCTTGAGTGCACAGATGGGAGAGATTCCTCTCCATCTTCCTCCACTCCAAGATCTCCAGTCTTTCTGGTGTTTGATGGCTATGCCACCAAGCTGCAAGGAAAGAGTTGAAGGTCTGCGATGAATGCCAGGAAAAATGACCACAGTCAGCTCTTCAATCCTGCCATTTGTTTCCTTTCAGTGTGTACCACTGCGTTACCAGAAATCAATAATTACCCCTGTGCTCTCCAGAGGAATCAGACATGTACAAACCAAAAATGATGGGCTCCATAGACCATGTGAGCATGGGGCAGCAGGATGCTTGCAGCTACCAGAAATCAGTAATTCCCTCTGTGTTCTCCAGAGGAAACAGACATGTACAAACTAAAAATAGTGGGCTCCACAGACCATGTGAGTGAGCATGGGGCAGCAGGATGCTTGGAATTGTTTGTTTTCTGAGACAGGGGTATATGTAGCCCAGACTCATTTCAAACCTGCAGTCTCCTACATCTCCCTCCTCAGTGCTGGAATACAGTGTGTGTGTGTGTGTGTGTGTGTGTGTGTGTGTGTGTGTGTGTGTGTGAGAGAGAGAGAGAGAGAGAGACAATGCTGGCTAGGAGGATTCAGTTTCAACTTTGTATTCTCTTTCAGGGAACCCTTTTTGTTTTGTTTGTTTATTTGTGTTTTTCAAAACAAGGTTTCCTTGCGTAGCCCTGGCTGTCCTGGAACTCACTCTGTAGACCAAGCAAGCCTTGAATTCACAAAAATCCTCCTGTATCTGCTTCCCAAGTGCTAGGATTAACACATGTGCTACCACACCCAACATAAAGCCTTGGTTTTGACCTTAAGCCATTTTACCCCAGTTATTCTCAATTCTAAGTGTTTACTTGGTGACAGAAATGTTTAATTTTCTAGGCTACTTCTGTTACATTTGTAGTCAAAATTAAAATAGATGATGGAGTTGGGGGTACAGTGCAGTAGGAGAATGGCTTACCTAGGATATGTGAGGACCTGGGTGTAGTCCCATTTGAAAAAGCCAAGCATAGGAGAGTATGCTTACAGTTCCAGTGCTGGGGAGGTAGAGATAGGCAGATCCCTGGGGCATTCTGGCCAGCCATTCTAGCCCAGTCTTCAAACCAAAGGTCCTAGATAGACTAGGTCTCAAAAGAGAAAAATAAAAAATGATATCTGAGGAACAACAGCTGAGACTGTCTCCTGGCCTCCACATTCGTGTGCATATTTGTGCACATGTACCCACACACACTTGTACACCCCCCCACACACACATGAACACACATTAAAGAATTTTTCTTTTTTTTTTTTTGTAGTTTTTAGATAGGGTCCCACTATGTAGCCTTGGCTGGCCTGGAGCTTCCTGTGGAGACCAGGCTGGCGTCAGACTCACAGACATTCACCTGCCTCTGTCTCTCAAGTGCTGGTATTAAAGACATGTGCCACGTTGCCCTACAATTTAGTTTTCTCCTGATTCTTTGAGTACACAGTACAGGATAGCAGCATATACATCCTAGTTTTCAAATGATCTCAGACTTAGATATCAGAGCTTCCCCTTATATTATCCACGTTCAGTCTTCGTGTTGGCCAGGGAGAACACAAACACTGGCAGTCTTCAATTCCATTTGCAGAGGGCTGGAGAGATGACTCAGAGGTTAAGAGCATTGGCTGCTCTTCCAGAGATCCTGATTCAATTCCCAGCACCACATGGTGGCTCACAACCATCTATAATGAGATCTGGTGCCCTCTTCTGGTGTGTAGGCATACATGCAGACAGAACACTGTATATGTAATAAGTATAAATCTAAAAAAAAATTTTTAATTCCATTTTTACTCCTTACCATGTAGTCAGTAGTTTTGCATAGCTGTTTGTTATGCTCCTTTACAATAAGTATTTAAAACTCTGGCTTTCACAACCTCAGAGCTGTGTGTGTGTGTCAGAAAAGTAGTGCACAGAGAGAATGCCTGAAGCTTCAGAATCCCTGGGGGAGTTGTTAGAAAACAGGAGGAGAAAAACTCAACATGACTACAATCCTTTGACTAGATGCTTTTCATTTAAATTTTCCATCAGATCTATTATTTTCTAAACAATAGAACACTTTACTCTTCATGAACTACCTTAAGTTCAAAAGAGCAGGCGAGGGTTGTTGGTTTTTTCCCTGCTGCTTTTGAGCTTGTAGTCTAACGTCTTTCTTCTGTCTCCCCTTTCCATGTAGCTACCTAATTCAACAGAGCAATTGAGTTGATGTATACTTATTTTCATCCACAATTTAATTAACATTTTTTCAGCTGAGCTGCAGTCACCTGACCCATGATCGTGCAAACCAAGTGTTGACCTTTTGGTGGTTAGGCTAGGCTTTCAGGAGGTCTCTCTCTCTCTCTCTCTCTCTCTCTCTCTCTTTTAAGATTTATTTATTTTTATTATGTAAACAGTGTTCTTCCTGCAAGTTTGCCATACGCCAGAAGAGGGCACCAGATCTCATTACAGATGGTTGTGAGCCACCATGTGGTTGCTGGGAATTGAACCCAGGTCCTCTGGAAGAGCAGCCAGTGCTCTTAACCTCTGAGCCATCTCTCCAGCCCCAGGAGGCCTCTCTGAAGGGGAGCTGCCCACACTGAGGGGTCAAATGGCTCCAAGTCTAGAGTCAGGCCTCCTGAGGAGAATCTCAACTTTCTACCCCACATGATAGGAAAAGAGACTTCTTCTCTCTCTCCAGGTCCTGTTACCAAACTGGAACCCTTTTCCACTGGGAACTGAGGAACCAGTAACAGGACTGCTTTCAGCAGTGAGGGGACAGATTCTTGGTCCAAAACGGAAGAATTGGAGGACCAGCTTAAAAATCTACCCGCCACATACCCCCTAGGGATCAGGAGGTTCCAGAAGTGAAGGAGTGGGATATGCTAATAAAGTGGAGGAATATTCATATCTTTTCTGGGACTCCCTCAGGAGCTCCCAAGCATTTGGGCACAACCTCTTTTTCTGTGGTTCTTCCTGCTGTCGAGGAGTCTGTCAGCTGTCCCGGTGCTGTGGAATGCTCACTCTGGCGGCCATCTTGAGATCCACCAGTTGGCCAGCCCACTGAAGGGCAGCTTCTGCACTGGAGGCATTCTGTCTCCAGGAATAAACAAGATTAGGCAAGAAATTCAGCTGGGTCAAACAAGCAGTCCAAGACTAGGGCAGGGTGCTAGTTCAAGGCCCAGACCCTCCAACAGAAGACAGATTAATAAGGGGAAAGCACACACATTCGCTCAATTCTTGTATAGCACAAGAGCCTCCAGAAGGAAGTACATTTACCTGTGTTCAGTCTTAAGCTTGATAAAGAGTAGAAGGTCATGGGGAGATGTAGTTGGCGTATAAGAGAATATCATGGGCTAGCAATGAACTAGAAGGACCGACTGGAGGGCAAAGAGAATTTTCCCCTCCCTCTCTCAAGAGTTTAATCTTTAAACCTAACAGCAGCTGGGTTACTAGGGAGACAGCACAGGACTATTACATGCACACGTCAAGGGAGTCACAGAAAATATGAAACTCAAAGAAGAGCTTGCATACCCAGAGGGCTGAATACTAACGGTAATAGGCACAGCTTTCTCGGGGCCAGGAGAGGGAGAGGAGGGGAGAAAAGGGGGCAAGAACTGTGCAGCCCAGTGCAGAGGAAGCCCCACAGACAACCAGTCCCCGAGCTGTCCTCAGAAACAGGAGAAAGTTTGTCTGGCCATAATGAGGACTGTCAGTCTCTTCTCCCTGGTGAGAGGAGTTGATTGCATCATTACAGGGTCCATGGCCTTGGACCAGACTGAGGGCGTGGAGGCAAGACTGATAGTAGGGCATGTCTTCAGTCTCAGCACTGCAGAGGCAGGGGCAGGTGGATCCTGCCAAGTCCAAGGCCAGCCTGGGCTACATAAAGAGTTCAGGACCTCTAGGGCTATTCAGTGAGACCCTGTTCCAAAAACAAAAGCAAAGGACAGACATACAGAAAGCTGGGGCCGGGTGGACTGTGCTCTCATGGAGAAGCCTCAGCACCTGGGAAGCTCAGCCCTTTTATTATTAGAGTCGAACAGGCCATGGTGTTCTTGCATACAGCTAAACAAGGAGGCAAGGTGTATGGATACAGCTGGATTAAGGGGACCTCTGTAGGGAAGCAGGCTGTAAATATCTGGGCATGTGAGGGTTGGGGGAGAAAAGCATGGTGGACGTTGTCCATACATACTGTTAACATTCAGTTAGTCCTCCAGGAAGGTTTTGCCTTCCTTCTGAGCTGAGGCTGTGGGGTCCTTGACATGGCCACACCCGTCAACACTTTCACTCAGGGCTTCCTCTGCTCCCTACAGTCATGGTCTTCTCAGCCTAGACAGTCTCAGAGTGTGTCCTATCTTCACAAAGGATGCTCTTTGTCTCTGATAATGTGGAGTCTCTTCCAGGGAGTGTGTTAGGGTCCACTTCATGGGGGGAGGGCCATAGAAGGCGAGAGAAATCATCCTGATCCCATCTTTCCTTAATGGTCTAGTGATGCTTGTGGGGTGGCCTGTCCTGAACCCCATCACCTTCTGTGTGCCGGTGACCACAGCCTTTCCCCCACCACACACCGAGCAGTAAGATGAGGGCTCAGCGCAGCTTCTGCTTCTTGGGGTTGTGAGGATGTATCAGCCAAACATGGCGCCGGCTCAATAAATGTTGGCGTTTGCAGTCCTAATTGCAGTCTGTGGTGTCAGGACACTGTTTTAAAAATCTCTTGTTATGATAAATATGAGTTCATAAAAACTTCAGTTGACAAGTGAGCACCATCATAAAGTCAAAAGAAAAAGTGACAACTTTTTACAAACAATTGCAAGAGCATACTTGTGATTCATAACAAAGGTTCATCCCTGATATGTGAAGACAATAACAGTTCAATAGAAAACGGAAGACTGTACAGCTCTTTTACTGTAACATGCTTGTGCTACAGAGTTCATGTCTAATGCATAATCACAACCCATGAGGAGACTGGAGAAGAGCCTGAGATGCTATAGCTGGAGATGGAACTGTGGTTCCAGACAGCCATGCAGACTATGTCTGCACACATGTGAATGTGTGTGTGCCGTGTGGAGGCCAGAAGAAGTAGCTCCCTCTCAGAAGTGCTCTGATCCCCTACTGTGCCTGCTTACTCTGGTTTCCCCAGAGCATCTCTCTGTCCCTCACTCCTGCTGCTTCCCATCTGCTCCATCCTTCCCATGGCTGCTGTTTCAGCTGACATGACCTTCAGTCCCTAGGCTAATCTCCCCAAGATGCACTTTCACCAGCCTGCTTAGAGACCGCCAGTGGTCTCCTCTGGGTAGCAGGAGGTCTAGCTTGTGAACCTCGGGGGCCTCTAATCTATTCTTCCCGCCTAAGTCTTTCTCACTGTAATTTTCAGGACCCCTTCCAACATCTAAACTGCCTGGCTCTGCTCACCGTGCTCATTTCTGCCTCTGAGCCCTGTATGTACCCTGTCTTGTACATGCCCCAAGGCCCAGCTCAGTTCTGGTCGCCACCAGGTGGCTTTGCTTACACTCAGACCTCGCTGCCCAGTGTTTCCTCAGGCCCCACTACATTTTTGAGGCCAGAATATCTGACAGGATCATCTTAAGGTCAGAAAGGTTTTTGCTGGCTGCTGTTTCAAAGACTGACAGTCACCATGTTGGTGCAGGCATGGTGGTATTCATGGTTGTTGGGTTGTGAGATGGAGCTTCTTCACATCACAGACCAGAAAGCAGAGCGACCAGAACTAGCAGCAAGGCTGCAGCCTTCAAAGGCCCACCCTGCTCACATACTTCTGCTAGCCAGTCCTTGGCTCCTAATGGCAGCAGTCTTCCAGAATGGTGCCACCAGCTGGGAAGCATTGTTCAAAAACATGATTTGTGTGTGTGTGTGTGTGTGTGTGTTAGATTCAGAGATAACAGTGCCTGTACTCTCATTATACACTTGGCATTTACTGAAGAGGTTTTTGTTTGTTTGTTTTGTTTTTATGTTGTTGAGACAGGCTCAACATAGCCTCAAATGTTCAATCCTTCAGCCTCAGACTCCCGAATGCTGGGATTACAAGGTGTTCCCCTCCATCCTGGCTCCAGGTAGACATTTTCATTGAAGTAGAGAATGCATATCTATATGCACACGGAAATATGTTCAGATCTGGAGGAAAACACACAGGGACTTAGCATAAGATCACAGCCACAGCCGCCACCTTCCTTCCTTCTGATCAGCTTCCTGACTCCTAAGACTTGGAAGACAGAGCCATGCCATGTGTGTGTGTGTGCATAAGAATGTCCATCATTAGTGCTGAATGATACCCCACATCAGGAACTGAGCCAAGAGCAGAATCCAGTTGTGGTAGATAAGAAACAGCGAAAGCCGACAGTTATATGTAAGTTTCCGTTACTGACTAGGTTCTTTCTTGACAGCCAATTAGAACTGAGATACGTTTCCCACTCCCAGCTTAATTAGAGGTAATACAATTTTTGGTAAGTCCTCTTCAGGGATTTCTTGATGGTAACTTATAAATTAATTCCAGCCTACACACGGACCTGTCTTCTTTCCCCACTCTGGACTTGTAGTCCCAGGGAGAACTCTCTAGCATGAGTTTGTGTTGTCATTTTGCCCATCAAATATTCATTGGCCCCATATAGACTACTAGATACTGTTACAGAATATAGTGCAATTCAGTTTCTCCTTCCACAAGGTTTATATTCTGATGAGTCACTAGAAATAATTGATAGCACTAACAGCAAGGCTTCACACTAAAAATATAACAATGACTAAAGAGTAAATTAACTGAGAGATTGCTGCAGAATCATCTGTTCCAAAGTCTTTACCAGCATTCGGAGAGAACAGGAACATGGAGGTAGGAAAGGCTGTAAAGAAGGTTAGCTGGGGGGGCTGGAGAGATGGCTCAGAGGTTAAGAGCACTGACTGTTCTTCCAGAGGTCCTGAGTTCAATTCCCAGCACCCACATGGTGGCTCACAACCACCTGTAATGAGATCTGGCGCCCTGTATACATAATAAATCTTAAAAAAAAAAAAAAAAAAAAAAAAAAATTAGCCTGAGCTAGAGACGTATGCATGAAAACTCCATCTGATGAGATGTTATCAAAAAACAAGAAAGAAGGCAGGAACTTAGGAAAGTAAAATAAATGCAAGATGTAGAGAGTAGAGAGATTTTCGAAGCATCACAAGAAACTCCTGGTGCTCAGCACCAGTTTACACTTTACAAGGCGTTTTTGCTTGTCTGTCTTACTGGCTCTGCCCTTTGTGATCTTTTACCCCATGTGGGTTGGGGCAGTGAGTGGTGTTAGTGCTCCGTTGTCTTCACGGCCTGCACTGGCCTCTGAGAGTGTAAGAACGTATGTTCCTTCTCCTCCTAATATTCTTAAATACTTCATTGAAATCACATCTAGCTAACTTCATTGTCACCACGTTCGCTGTTGGCTTTCATCAACCTGAATGTAGTGAGGATTCTCCTGGGCAGATCATGTCTCTAGGGGTTCTACAGGAGGAAGAGCACAGTCAGAGGCAGGTCAATTGCAGCTCCATGCGGTGATGCCTCCTTTACCTGGGACTGTGGACACAGGGATGGGGTGGAGGACTGGAAGGCCACCCGTCCTTTGTTTCGTCCCTTCCTTTGTTGGTTGGTTATTCCGTCTTCTCTGTGCCCAGAGGGCTTCAGTTTGTACAGCTGTAAAGCTGTCAGTCTTGTTTATGTGGTTTTCACTTCAAATTAATGTTCAGCAAAGGGATTAGCAGAGAATTATTTCAGCCTGAACTTCTTTACAAGAAAGTGGATATGGTTTGCACAGGCTGCCTGAGCCAGGAAGCAGCGTTAGCTGTAGTCAGCCCTGGAGAGAGCCGGTCTCCTTTCAGAAAGACAAGACAGTGCAGCTCACAGCCTCCACGTAGATCCATGGGGTCCAATTGATGTTGTGTTGAAGAATCAATATGCACTGGACTTTGTAAAGTTAGCCATTTTTCTAGGCCACTAATTGCAGGAAGAAGAAGGTGCCAGTGTCTGGAGTTCATGGGCTTGGGGGCTGGTTTAGAAGGAAGTGAAGAGACAGTTGCCTGTGAGCAGAGCATTGGTCCACCCTCCGCTTCTGTTCAGCTCGTTGGATACTTGTATTGAAAGGCTGCTTGCAGCTGGAGCACAGGCAGAGACCCTGGATACAAACCCCATGACCAAAAGCAGAGAAAGAAAGGGGGGATTTCCTGGGTTCTTTCTGACTGCAAGCAGAACCTTGCTCCCAGCAGGTTCGACACGCCTCCCACACCAGCACTTCCCAGGCCTGACCTTGCTTAGCTTCTGAGATTCGACTGGGTGTGTTCAGGGTGGTATGGCCACAGACTGCTCTTTGGCAGCCCTTCCTCAGTTCCCTGGCATGAATTCCAATGGCATTTCAGGTTCTGCCCTCTGAATGCATCTTCACAAGGTCAGGTCCTTCCCTCCCACGGATGCTCCTGAAAGCACTCAGAATGGAAGAGTGCAGTGTGGAACATTTCCTGGAGGATGCTGGCCTAGATCTCCATCTAATTAAAGGGCCTTCATAAGCATCCAGTGTTCCTCTGGTGGTGCTGCATGCTTGAGTAGTGAGTGTCCACATCATGTGTGTGGCACCTAGCTTCGTCTCTTGCTCCTACTAAGAGCTGTTGACAAGGCAGAGGAATGTGCCCTATAGACTTCTATGTTGCCCTAAGAAAAGCCGATACTAATGGGTCTTGGCCAGTAACTGAGTCAAAAGCATTTTGTCAAGCCCCGAGAGGCTGATTGCAGCCCCAGGATGTTTATTACAAGTTCTCGGTCACGTCTGCTCAGTAGATCCATCTCGGCTCTGACTTTGCAGCTCTCCTTTCCAGTGCATTTTCTCAGAGGAGACTTGAGGATTAATGAGAAGGAAGAACCGGCTGTTCCTTCTCACTCCACCCCCATCCCTCCTCTCCAGGATCATTATTCAGAATAAACACTGAGAAGGGAAACATGGGGGGAGAGGGTGGACTTGCAGTGTGGTGTTCAAAGGCAGATGGGACAGTGAGCATTGCTTCTCCAGCCCTCTGAATTCTTCCTTTGCAGAAGTTTGAGAACTTTTACTTTGGTTCCCTGAAGCTCAATTCCATTCACATCTCCCAGAGGTTCACAGTGGACAGCTTTGGAAACTACGCCTCCTGTGGACAGGTTGACTTCTCCTGAAGTGGGTATGAGAAGCACTAGAAATGGAATGTCTTCCTAAGGTGGTGAAGAAGGGCTTTATTCCAGTCACCGGGGTGTGGGGGTGGGGATTCGGGGTGTGTGTGCTGCTTAGATCTGTGTCAGCTTGATACAAGCTGTAGTTATCTGGGAAGAGGGAACTTGGATGGCTGACATGCAGCTATGAGACCGGCCTGTCAATGATTGATGGTGCCACCCCTGGGCAGGTGGTCCTAACGTATGTAAGAAAGCATGGGGAACAAGCCAGTAAGCCACGCCTTTCCTACCCAAGCTGCCTTTGGTCGTGGTCTTTGTCTTAGCAAGAGGAAGCAAGATTAGTGCAGAGGCTGACTGTCCTGAGTGGTCCCTCCGAATTCCCAACTCCATGTTGCCTCTGATGGTCGTCCACAGTCCCACCATATCTGCCAAGATGCTTGTGGGTACAAGGAGAGCTTGAGCCCATCAACCTTTGGCTTGTTCTAGTTTGTGTGTTAGGAAGAAATAGAAATAATGTAAAATGTGTTGTTTTAGCCATTTTAAGTTTAAGGTTTGTTTATTAAATATGTGTGTACATTGCCACTGTTATCGCCACCCAAAACTTCATTTTCTAAAACTTGAGAGTGTTCCTTCAAGTGTTTTCCTCACTCTTCATTCCCCCAGCCCCTGGGGACCATTTAACTTTTCATCCATGATTGTGACAGCTGAGTACCTCATGTAGGTAAGAAGCACACAGTGTTTGTCCTAGCATAATGCCCTCAAAATTCACCATGTCACAGTCTTGCCTTCCTTTTTAGGGATGAAGAATATTCCATTGTATATATACCTCATTTTTGTTTACACGTCCACCCACAACTGACCCTTTGACCCCTGGGTTGCTTCCACATCTTGGAATAGAGCTGGTCCAGACCTGGGTTCACAGATATCCCTTCCACACCCTGTGTTCATTTCCCTCACTAGCCAGAGATTTATCTTTAGCAGTTACAATTAGATT